>NW_027176218.1:20145811-20245811 GCF_023055335.1 Clinocottus analis | reverse complement strand
GTTCCAGACAAATTCGACAAAACTGAAGGATGTATTATACAGTTTTTTTCACTAGCCAACTAGACGAGCAACTATGAATAATACTGACATTTGGTGTTTGCACCATCCTTATTGGGTCTTTTTATAAATAAGACTAAACTGTCAGTCCAACCCACATGAACGGTTAATAAAAATTCCAGCATAAAAACAGCTCATTCACTCATTGTTTTTAAGTGCTGTAATAATGTAAAATAAGGCTCTCAGAGTACTGTGATTTTTCTATAAAAGCTGAACTCAAGTGGCGTCAAAAAACATAAATGCAGCACAATCTTATGACTTGATTATTGAAGGTGGGGTAAAAAAACTAGCGTCACAAAAAATCTGAATTATCATAAATTTCCTTGGTTACTCTTGGTTATTTTCCATAACACTCAAGTGTTGAATCGGTGCTTCCTTTTTTTTGTCCAGGTGCAGTTTGACAACAAAGGACTGATTGATGCCCCTTTCAGGCTGTCAAGCCCTGACACCACTTTCGGCCGCTGTTTCTCCTTCAGTCCAGAGGAAGGTGTTGTTTCCCCTGGGGCCTGCCAGATTGTAAAAGTCACCTTCCACAGTCGCATCTTGGGAACTTTCTCCGAGGACTTGCTGCTAACTGTCACAGGACAACCGGAACCACTTACCGTAACTTTCAGGTGAAGTTAGCGAGCCTATTTCCGAGTGGCTGTGTGACCGCACGTTCAGATTTATCCGAACAAATGTAATAACTCAGCCTTAAAAGTCCTGTCAGTGCAACTAATCAAAACCAAGTTTCTCATGACTCGTGTTTTTGTGTTCCGCTTTCAGGGGTTGTGTCATTGGTCCCACATTCCACTTCAATATTTCACAGCTCAATTTTGGAGATGTGGCATTTGGTGAGCATTTTTTAAATGTCTACATTAGATATATTATACTCTGTGGAATCCCAACATTCAGAAAAAACAATCCTCCACTTCCTTTTTAAGTAACCACTTGTTCCATCTTTGTCATCTATCTCTCTGTGCAGGTTTCCCAGTGACATTGACTTGCACCCTCCACAACACCTCCTATGTGTCAATGACCTTTGCCCTGCATGTCCTGGGAGACGGGTTTGGGTCTCCGAGCATAACTAGTGACGAACAGGCGTCCGAGATGTCCAGGAACAATTGGGCAGGCAGTGCTGCTGGAGACCTCCGTGCACAGCCTACGGAGTTCACCATCACACCTACTACGTGCTCTTTGCAGCCCTTGACTAATGTCACCATTAAGGTTCAGTAAATTAACTTATGAAATGAGAACCAATTTAAAGTCACGCCAATCTGTGTATATGAATTGCAGCTTTTGAGGTGCTATTAGGTGGATTTCGGTACTATCGAGCCAGGCTAGCTGTTCCCTCCATTTCCAGGTTTTCTGGAAGCTAAGATAACGGCCTCCTGTCTTCATATTTTCTACATACGCATATACAGACATGAAAGTGGTATCCATTGTCCCAAAATGTCAAACTGCTCCGTTCATGATTTAAATTTGAATCCAAAATGATATTTTCTTGTTTTCCATTTGTCATTAAAGTAACTTTCTTAAAGGGACTTGAGAGGATTAAGTTGTGCAGCGATGCAATTCATTCATCACAAATTTTACAACAATAAACTGAAACCTACTGACTTAAAATTTGTACACTGTCATTGCTCACTGTATGTTTTCAACCTTGTGTGGTCTAATACTATAAACACATGTATCATACAGGTGACACTGTGCTCCAACACAGTCAAGAGATACATGCTGGCGCTGGTGGTGGATGTTGAAGGTGTCGGAGAGGAGATCATGACTCTGCCTATCATTGCCAGGTCAGACACATTAACCCTGTTTGATGTGAACAGACATACTCGTACATCTGTTCAAGTTTTTTGGTTTCTCGCAAGTTGCAGCAAAATGTTAAAAGTTGCTTATAAATGCTCCGATAATTGTAGCCTACTCATAACTTTGGATCTAATGTAAAAGACTAATGTACAATTCTGTTAGTTTTACTGATAAGAGATAATAAAAAGGATGAGATGTATTTACTGGGCCTCCTTTAGAAAGTATTTAACATGTGTATATGTGTTAGAAAAATTCACTCGACCCCTCGGAGTAAAATCATTAAAACAGGAACATTTATTCGTTGCAAGGAAGGAGCAGAGTCAGAAGTACAACATGATAGACAAATTGCATATCCAAGACTGCTCAAAGATCTCTCAAAGAACCACCTCCTAAATACACATCATGACCCACTCACAGAAACCCTCATGACGTCTTCGGCCTAATCCGGAACCTTCCCCCTCGTCCAATAGAGCGGTTTGTGAGAAAGGGTCACACGATAACAAAGGAACTGCTCGTTCTTTCAAGGAAGGAACATACAGATTCCCCAGTCTCACTGCTATCAGGAGACATGTTGAGTTTGTGTGTAAGATTAAACAGAGACAATAAGATGAGAAGTCTGAATATAACAGTGAAACAGTAAATGATTAAGCGTGAATATTGTTTTTCTTCCAACAATATGTTTTCAATAAGACATTTATACATTTAAGTTATGATTATCAAGTCTCGTCACCAAAAGAAAATATAAGGTGTTGCAGAATTGGCAGTAAAAATGATTAGGAATGTTCATTTATGCCCAATTTTGCTTTTAATTCATAGATGAGGGCCATTGTGAGGCCTCTTATATAATTGGGTCATGATGATTTGTCATCTTTTTTAGATTGGGACCAAGAAAAAAGTTTGTATAACACTGGTATTGCAAATAGTATCCAAAGACCAAGAAAGTCAGGGAAGGTCTCTGGTTTGAGGTTACGTATCATAAATGTAACTTTTGAGGCCATAAACAGAACATTGGGTCAGTTGTCCTGTATTTTTTCCCCTCTTCTGCCACAACACTGTTTGATCTTATCCATTATGAAAAGATACTTCATAAAATTGAATCCCCATAAGTCCCTCTTAGCAAGATGGAATATCATCAGCTCTTCTAAAATTAGTGTCGCCATTCCATTGATAGCAGAGGTTCATCTTGCTTTTTACAAACTCTCCTGAAATCCTTCCCTGGCAGTAACCTCTGCTGTGCCTCTGGCTGCCGCTGATGCTTTGACAAGCTGTGAATGTGGTCCATTGAACCTCCATCAGGTGTTGACAAATCAGTGGCATATGTGTTCAATATTCAGAGCCTCGTTTGCATAATAATGCATTTCTCCTGCACCATCACTCAGAATAGGGCAATGGTAATCTGATTCCCTCAAAGCAATCATCGTAATTGTACATTTATGAATCGGTTCTAATTAATGGACTGCAGTTTGGGCATGATGTAATGCAATTACTTGTATCGTGAAAGATTTCAGAGATATCTCAATGGACAGGCCTCTTTTTCCTAGTGAGGAGGTTGAATACACTTTCTTTCAATAATGCAATTACTGTTGTGTATTATAAATACTCCACAGATTGTTCCTTCTTTTATCCTCTCTCTGAGTATTTCCCTCTGTTAATAGGTGCATAGTTCCTAATATTGTGGTGGAGACTCCAGAGTTGGACTTTCAAAGGTGTTTCCTCGATCACCCCTATGCACACCGTGTGCTGCTCACCAACACCAGCGCGCTGCCCGCCTGCATCGGCATGCTTGACCAGGTTCAGTAGATCTTTGTAATACATTATTTATTTGTGTGGCAGGGTCCTCATAAAACAGTGAACTGAACAAACACAAAACCTGTCCTGCCGACACATGCATATTTAAGACTACGGCTCAATACAAAACTATTTATATAGCAGGGGTGAAAAAAAGCTTAAAGGAATAGCCCAACATTTTTCCTTGTTGTCTGCTTTCTTGCTAAGAGTTGGATGAGAAGATTGATACCACTGCCATGTCTGTCCGGAAATAACAACACTGTATCTTAAGGGAAGTCTGATTACTTGTGTCTCTAAAGATAACTAATTCAAACATTCACCTTCGACATAGTAACCACATGATTTGACAAGGCCAGAATGTTTAAGCCATTTCTTACTGTAGATTTTGACTTCCATCCCTTACAATGACAGTGTATTAAGAAGGCGTCTTCTAACTGAGAGTAACTACTCCCAGTTAGAAGTCTGGAGTCGGTCCTGCCCCCTGCCATGGCCCTGCTGATGCCCGTCCTCTCTACTTCCTTTTGTTGACATGGGTTGTGGTTATTTGAATTGTGGTCCATGCTTACCACTTATTATATGAATAATTGCTGTTATATTCATTGAATTTGCTGTAACTCCGTTACGTTATTTATTCTGGTCACATGACATCTATTGCTTCTGTCCATCCGGGGAGAGGGATCCTCCTGTGTTGCTCTCGCTCAGGTTTCTTCCCTTTTTTTCCCTGTGAAAGGGTTTTAATTATCTTTATTTGGGGAGTTTTTCCTGATCCGATATGAGGTCCTGGGACAGGGATGTTATGTGTACAGGTTGTAAAGCCCTCCAAAGCAAATTTTGTATTTGTGATTTTGGGCTATACAAAATAAACCAAATTCAATTCAATTGAATTACGGCAAAATACATCTTTAGTATTCTAATGCATACCGCACTATTCTTGTGAGACTGACCCAGACTATAAAGTGCATTCAGTAGAGTGCAGCTCTGTCTCGCTCTCCTCCCGCGAAAAATGAAGAGTTGAATATCACTCAGTAGTCCCTCCCAGCTACCTTGCAGTCAGATGCTCAAGTTCAAAATGAGACCGAACTTTTCTGTAGATGTCAGTTTTCTGTCTGCGACAACAACCTCATTGTGCCCTGCGGCAGACTTGGTCAGGATTGTTTTGAATTTGCTGATTTCTGCCGGAAATGCCTTTTGCTACCAAAGCGGTTGGTCAAGCGGAATAAAGAGTTAGCCGTTCATTACAGTATAACAGTAAAAAAAAACATTATTTCAAAAATGGTAAATCTCCACAACCACAAGAGGTCCTTGAGCACATGGTCATGAACGAGACAATTACATTAATTTTCATTTAGCTGACACTTTTATCCAAAGCGACTTACAATAAGTGCATTCAACCGTGAGAGCAACCTTAGAACAACAAGAATCGGTCGAACTACAAAGTGCTTTCAGTAAGTGCCATTTAAGTGCTACTAAAGTGTTACTACTGTGCTACCTTCCTTATTCAAGGTGTGGATGAAAAAGATGTGTTTTTAGTTTGCAACGGAAGATGTAGAGGCTTTCTGCTGTCCTGATGTCAATGAGGTGCTCGTTCAACCATTGAGGTGTCAAAAAAAACAGATCTGGATTTATCTAGCGCCATGAAACTGCAAAGTACTGGTCCAAATTACCAACATCTGACAACTGTGAGGGAATAATAAATGACTTCCTGAACCATATTTCTCTTTGCTTTCTATCTATTGGTACAATAGATGTTGAGTCTGTATGCTTGCATTAAAAAAAGTAATTTCTGTCTGTGTCACCTTCTCCAGGAATACGAGGAGAGTCCGTCACTGATTTTTTGCAGTTCCTCACCGAGAGGATTGATTCTTCCTCACAGTTCAGGAGAGCTTCATGTGTTTCTGATGGCTAAGGCCGTCGGAATTCACCGGCACACTCTCCGCATTGCTGTGTTTGGCAGCGTCCAGCCCCCTCTGGTTTGTTAAAGTCTGTGTGTGTGTTTCTAAGTGTGAATAACTGTTACTGGTTGAATGCTATGTGAGTGTAATTGTGAGTGTCTTTTAGGAAATTGCTTGGTAAATTCTGTTTCTCTAATCCGCCTCTGTTTGGTTTCTGTTCTGTTCTAGGAGGTGGTCTTGTCGTGTATCGGGCAGGGACCGGTAGTTCATGTTCAGAGCTCACGGATAGACTTTGGCACAATCCCAGTTCTGACGGACGTTACCAGAACCCTGCACCTGTCAAACCAGTCCCCTATTCCAGCCCACTTCACTGCTTGCATGGTACAAACACAGCAACACAGACAAATAAAACGTATAAAACCGAATAAAACACTTAGGACACAAATTCATAGAAATAGACAAATTCAGACATATAGAGCCAATCAAGGTATCTTTACGTGCCAGGGGTAGAATGTTACAGTAATTAATTGTTTTCAGATGCAGATTTAATAGATTTAACCCATTCAGTGGTTTTCCTTGTGCAAACCTTCTGTTTGTCTTCCCCTGCTCTTGTGACTAATTGATTTTCAGTCTAATTTGATCTAATTAACGAGTTAATAAGTTCAATACTTGGTTAGCTCTTGAAATAATTAGTTGCTAGTTCAATTGTATTACTCTCCAAGGAGAATAAGTGATTTTACCTCAGAGTGTGCTCATCAACCAGCCAGATGGGGACATTTTGTCAGTTCAGGATGACCATGAATGAAATTGATGGGCTAGACCTCGGAAGCTGGTTGAACGTCGCTCATCTTGTGATGACTTGTTGTTTCTGGCGTTAGTCACTTGTTATGCACAAAATAGTAATTTGTTACAGTGTGTAGGATTTGGTGGAATCTAACAGTAGTCCACAACCAATTAAGTACCCCTCCACTCATTCCTCGATTAGCACCAAAGACACTATGACTTACACTGTGTTGCTCACACTACCACAGTTTCCCAAACACGTCTGGAGAACTACGGTGACCTTCAGCGATTATAAAAAACGTAAATGCTGTTTGGTTTGTCCGTTCTAGGCTACTGTAGAAACATGACAGAGCAACACTGTGGCCTCAGTGACGAGGACCCGTCCCCCTATGTAGATATGAGAGATTTAGATTTCTTCAGAACATTTTTTTTTTTCCTGCATCCATCGTCGTCATTTGATGTTACAGTGACGAGTTGGATGCGAGGAAGACAGAGGCCAAAGTTGGCATTGCCTGAGCAAGAGGATACGGCCGGCAGGCACCCTTCGGATGTCAGCAACTTGCGTGCAATGCATCTTGGTACAATTAGATACTGTCAACTCAGCTCCACGGGCGGGAGAACTCTGTTTTCTCCGTTACTGATTTAATCTATCATTTCAATTGATTACATTTACTCTCAGCACATAATGGAAATCCATATAAAAGGTGATGAATTTCCCCTTTAAGATTGAATAATGAACGTTCATTAATGTAAATAGTGCTCACTCAGTGTGAATTCAACTTTATCGCGACCTGAGACCTACAGCTCATCATAACCAGTGTTTTACTTGCCTCCTGAAATCCTCTCCTCTCACTTTGCGTCGCCTCATCACTGGGAAAAAACTTGCCACTGGAACTATGACTCAATACTTCTTGCAGTTGTGTGACCCTGTCCTCTCCTCTGAGGCAGTGTTGAGGGACGGAGTCCCCCTCCCCCACTCCTTCCCTGCCCTCTCAAGAATCAATCAATGCAGATTCTCCTTGAATTACATTACATCTCGCTCAATAGGCTGGTTGAGAGCCACACGTATAGAACTGATGACTGAAGATTGCAGGGGATATTTTGGAAGGCATCCACATTGCTTGTCATCAAAGTGACCATCCGTGAAAAATTAACCACGACTCCATCCCTTATCCGACCTAGGCTTTTATTGATTATTCTATGTGCTCTCGTCAGTTTTTTTTTTCACAGCGCATGAGGGTGAGGGGGGGACATTAACTTATGGTGTCAAAGATATCTCGACAGCCAGTGTGCACCGTGAAGAACAGTTTTCTAGCATAGCACAGCATAGGAAACCCTTTACCTGAAATGGAAACTGATTTCTCTCTCGTGTCTTCTGTGTTGATAAAAACAGGCACAAGATATGGACAATGGATACCGTACTCTATTGTCTGCACTCTGCGTTAAAAAGGGATCGGTTGGAAAATCTGATGTTATTTTAGTCTGTTTTTGGGCTGGCCGCCAGAAACATGAGCCTCGGGATATTCCAGTTACATTATATTGATTTTGTCGCACTGTATAAAGTTCGTCAGGAGAGTCGGCTGCAGTAGTCACTTCAGCATCAATGCAGGGTTGACGTGGGTTTGTGTGCTCCTCTCGACCGCTGCACAGCACGCCGCAGCGATCCGGATCCTACACCCTCCTGACCTGTGCCGCATTCTGAAGCAATCAATGCTAATCAAGCTGTGGGATGCAGCAGGTTTGAAGTGATATTGAGATTCCAGTCATCTTGCTCTTCTCTCTGGGGAGTCAACCCCCCTGCTCTTTCTCCTCTTCTGACTCTGCCCACCCCTTCACTGTGATCACGCTTGTATCGACCGACAACAAGTTTGCTTTCACCGGCTCCCTTACCCGATCATACCAATGCTGAGAAAGTGAACTATGACTCGTAAAGTCACTCTCTGGTCAAGTCTTGCCTGCGTCTTCTTTTTTTGTTGCTTTGTTTCTGTCTGCAGGGCTTTTCTCTAAGGAAATAGCTTTGAACGGAGACGTCAGACGGAAGCTTCATATTTAATTTGTCCAATATTATTTTTAGTTTAGTCTCTGCTTCAGGCAACACTAAAATACAGCAATGTCGATTGCTGTATTTGACTGAAGACAATCTGCTCCGATGAACTACCTACCGTGATGTCCTGTCGGGATTGAACGTGTACAAGCTTCACTGTGTCTTTGGGAAGCTCTCTATTCACGTGTTAAGGCTTTTATGTATTTAAAAACAAATTTTAACATGAGATACTCTTCACTTATACAACTCTTTCCATTATCGTAATCATAGATAGTTTGTCTCACTTACATCAGGCAGGGAGCGTCTGCCCTACTTACACCTCTAGGATCTCATGCTACACAGAGATATTGATGTGATTATGTAGCTACGTGATATGCACATCTATCTTTCCACGTCGGTGCATAGTGTAGGCCTCGATGGCTTGTGCAGCACAGTTAGAAGAAAGTGCTGCTTCCCGAGGGAGACATTTTCATCCCTCGCATCCTGTCGGAGCAGACGCTCCAGCTCCACCGCGGTCAGACCGTAGAGGGACTGTGATTATGTTTCTGTTTCCTCAGAGCCATGGAATGTCCTTTGGGCAAGTTGAACCCAGTGAGGGGGAAGTGCCACCCGAGAGCCAGCTGGAGCTGAGAGTAGTTGCACACCTGAAAGACACGCTTCACTTCCAGGTCAGGCTGGAAGTGTCCATCCGGGACAGCCATGATCACACTGTGCTTCTGTCCGCCACAGGCACTGGCACCACAATTGTCAGTGACAGACCTTTCGCTCCCAACCTTGACCTAGGCGCGTGCTTAAGGTAGAACGAAAGAGGACGCGCTCACATTTTGACTCAATAACAAATTACATGGCGATTTACAACTGGAAATGTAGCACTGTCAGGATGACTCAACTACTTTGCTGTCTTCTGTATGTCCCATAAGCCAAGAGTCATGCCATTACCACTTCAAGCTGACCAACCAAGGGCAGCGAACGTACCGGATGTACTGGCGCACCGACGGATTCCTGGCCTCAGGAAAAATCCCAAAAAGGGGTAGCTTCTCCTGCCAACCCGTACTGCCCCCTATCTCTGCTCCCAAAAAGAAGGGTATCTTGAACCGTGGGGCTTTGCCCTCCTCCAGCGAGGTGAAGCCAGTGTTCAACCTCAAGCCTTCTCGTGTGGAACTCACCCCGGGCGGCTCCGTTGATATGGTGTTGACGGGATCGTCAGACTCCCCCAAAGTGAGACAATTGGCTTGCAGGCCAAAAAAGGAACAAACCCAAGCTTTGAATTGAATTTGCAACACTGTACATGTACAGTTAACATGTTCTTTTCTTCACCAAGGTTGTACAGGAGCGCCTGTTGTGCCATGCCATTGTGGGTGGCCAGGGCTGTAGCGAGCTCATCATGTCTGTAGATGTTACCTGTCGCTTTGTGGCTCCCATGCTCAACATTTCCTCCAGGCAGCTAAAATTCTACCTGGAGAAGGTTGGTCAAAAGGTCATCTCTCCGGGATACCTTTATTTTAAAACTATATTATTATATCAGCAATTAGTCCTGTAATGTATCATTATTTATTTATATATGTCTTACAGGTCCCAGGAAAGAGTCTAAAGCCTCTTTATGAGAAACTCATCTTGGAAAATGTGTCGTCTCTCTCTCTGACTGTGGAGCTCTCTCTTGTAGAGCCGTTCTCCCTGTGTCAGGCCTCGGGAGCCCACAGCCCAGTTACCACTAAGGTACACATCCCATCCTTTCAATTCACTTTTTGTTTTTCACTTCATGTTCCAACAGGAGAAGCCTATGGATTTTAGTGACACGCAGACCTTCGGCCTGGCACAACCATAGATTGAAAACTTAACTTGAATATTCTGTCAACTACCAATACCGTGTTGTTTGAAAAAATAACTACGATATTATGTACTATGTTTTGCCTGAAATCTTTAGATATATATTTTTTATTTAAATTAAATTTGCTATGGAATTCAATTGGCTAGTTTTATGTAAAATTAAATTATGGGCCTCCTAAAACCTCACTTAAAAAAAAACTTACTATCCCTTTTAATGTGTATTGAGCTTGTGAACTTTTCTGTGTGTCTTTTGAATATTTTCACCAACCTCTCCTTCTAATTTCTGTCTGTTTTCTCCCAAAAATGTTGACGCTGCCAGAGCTTCTTACATCTCAATAACTGAACATAAATTATCAAATAGAAAGTACAATTCAGCAAAAGGATTGGGAGGAGACATGTTCCCTGGTGCGTTGGCGCGAAGGGAAGAACATCAGATTGATGGCTTTGCTCAAAAGCAGGCACAATAAGAACATACAGACCCCTGAGAAAGGTCCTCGTTGGCTCAAGGCTGAATTATACTTCTCCAACTCCAACACCAGCTGGCCACGCAGTCGGATTGACGGACTCGTTTTGATTTTTACTTCCCCTGCGTTTTCCATACGCCAGACCAGCAGGTGGCGCAACGGCCGTTTAAGAGTCGACCTGCACGCCGACGTTCACCGATATCTCCCTCCAGGAATTCACCTCCATCTGCGTGTCTTGATACTCTGTCAGACGGGTTATATAAAAGTTCATATTTGTGGACCTCTTCAGCCAAACGTTCTTCAACGGGATCCATTGTTCGTGTTTCTCCTATGCCTTTTAAAAACCACGGTATTATGCTACGAAACCGGAAATGCGAGACCCAGAAAGGATGTGGTTAGCGGACCAATCACAGCCTTCTGGGCTGCGTACGGCTCGCGTAGCTTTGACGGATAGTCAGAAATTTGGGGTGATGCACGCAGTCTCGCAAAATGGCCGATTTGACCACGCAAGGTCGGCCATGCGTCTCTTGCGTGCTTGCGTCTCTGCGTAAAACCCGAGTATAAATCAGCCTTCATGCTGTGCTATGACCAGACAATTTTGAGGCATCATCGAGATGCTAATTTAGTATTTCAGCTCCTGATTCATATTTGACAATGGCTGTTGTTTATTGCGTATAGCTGTAATTTCACTTGCATTGAGTTAGTATCACTGCAACATAGGACTGACCTAAAACCTGCGGTGAGGGAGCAGCATGAGAAGTGCAACTGAGTGTATTCATGGGTATCAGTTTGAGCATCAACAGTCAACAAAAATGCTGATTGATATGTTTGTGTTTGAAAGCGTCAGAACCGTGATAGAAGTTCACATCATATATTTCATTTTCATCAGAGCTCCAACTTCCTTTCTGAGAGTTGATTTAAATATGGGATTTTGAATCCACGCTAAAGTGCTTTTCAAGCCTGTGGCTGGTTCCTGAATGGAGCACAAGAGGAGCGGGATATTTTTATAAGCCTGGGTCCCATGGCAGGATAACAATAAATGTTCCATTAAGCTGTGTTAAGGGTTGTGAATTTATGCTTTGGGAGTCATCCAATAAAAAAAAAACCTAAATGTAATAATTATCCATCAAGCATGGAAGACCAGGTTCTGAGAGAATGAGAAATGTTGAAGTCTGTGATCATAACTATGCAAAGTCAGCATATTTCCTTCAATACCATTTATATTTTATATTTTAACAACAGTATGCCTTTTCCCAGTCCATGGTTTTAGGTGACGGGAAGCAGTCTGAGTTGTGGGTGTGTTTCAATCCAGGTTACTGTCAGGATCAGGTGTCACAAATCGTGGATAAGGTAATTATTCTTGAAAAATTCTATACGTAATGCTTTGCTTTTTTATCTTGCTCATATTGTGACCTTCATAACACAGCATATTTTAGCACAGATGGCAGTGCTTGCCAACATGAGTTTTAGGACCCCCATTGGGTTCTCAAGGGCATTTAAGGATAAAATACACTAAATGTTGCTTTTCTCTTTCAATTACTGGGTATTTTCACCTCCAAATTAAGTAATGCGAGGCCAATAGCTTTGATAAGGGGTCATGAATAGTACTGTTTATTAAAGAGGTCACAAGCCCAGTGGTGCAACGTAATTACATTCACTTGTTACATCTAAAAATTACTGCAATACATTTCCACAACACTTTACTTAAGTATTTCCCTTTCACGCAGTTGGTTGTATACTTCTACTCTTTGACCTCGAGTATTTTACTTTTTACTCCACTATAACTACCATTCTGACAAAGTTTCTTTTCAGATTACGGCTTTTCATATTCTTTCTGACCGGTGAAAACCATGCCTCTCCAAATTTGGTCATTTGAAATTTATGTTTATTAAGCGCTCCTTTATGGGTAAAATGTTTCTATTTATTTGACTTTTATAAAGTATCAAAAAAAACAACGACATTTCTGTAAAATGCATCGTTACAATGTTGAAATAATGTTAATGTCATGTTAAGTTGACATGTTGCATGCTTCTCACAGGACAGCAACACTTTAATTGTATGAAGTTCTTGCAAAATGATGCATTGCTGAAGAATAAACTACCTCACAAGTGTATAAGAGAGTTAAAATTAGCACTACCGTAAACATCTACATCAGTAAAAGGCAACACACACTCCTGTGGTAGTGCTTTTACTGATGTAATAGATCTGTATACTCCTTCCACACATATTTACCATGTCATATGAAATATTTTTGACAAATACATCTCCTTTATTGACATATTATTTCCACAGGTCCTTGAGATCCACTACCAAGGACACCCACAACGTGACACGGTGGAGCTGCACGCTGAGGTCCACTTCCCCAACCTCCACCTCTCCACCACCGCGGTGGACTTTGGCTGCGTGCCCAACTGCACGGGGACTCGTCGAGCAATCTCCATCACCAACTGCTCCCCCCTGCCGGTGTCCTACCACTGGGTGTTTCTGGCTGACCAGGAGCACAGTGCCATCAGGTATGGATGGCACCGTACCCACTGAGAGGATACACACACATAGTTATATCAGTTAACATTTGTGTCATACGTCTACAGAACTTACAGCCCTTTTAATTTTACTTTGACTGGGTTGTGGAGCCCTAGTTCAGTGAGACCTTGTCTTTGTTTAGAATAAGCAGAGTTTATAACTGTAGTATCCTAAATGGATAAGATTTCAGGGGCAAAAGCTGAATCCCATACATATATGGAAACTGTCTGTTGGGATGAGTTAGTACAGTAACTATACATTTAACCCTCTGAATTGAAAGCCAAATCCATTATAAATTCTCTAGGGAGACCAAATCTACTGATTGTGTACTTATCGTTACATTGTGCCTCTCTCAAGCCTTTGCTCTGGCCTCCCTCCCTTGAAATGCACTGTGAATACTATAGCAGTCTGTCTAACCATGGCCTTGAACCAACTAACTGCTCGAGCGCTACAAGATTTATCACCCTCCACCGTCTTCCCCCGCCCCTCCCCTCTTTCATCTATTGTTACTCCTCCTTTTTGCTCCCCTCATCTCAGCCTTTTTACTTTACCTATTTATCTTTTCTTTTTTTTCCCTTCTCCCGCTCCCCTGTCTCTACTGCCTGAGCTTCTGCTCACCACCAAATCCTTATCACCCATCTCTTTTCTTTTCTCACCCTCTCCGTCTTGGATTGTGACCCCTACTAACAATCTGTCTCATAGGCCGGCCTGCTAATTAAATGGAGACCTCACTCTGCATGCACACACCGGCTCTCCAGAGTCTCTCTTTCTCCCTCACAAAACCTGCGCTATCTAGCCATGTTCAGCTAATTACATCCCTATCAGTAATTACACCGCAGCATTTGGAGAGGGAGGATTTCAATAGAGCAAACTCCTTTCTATCCACCTATCCCACTGATAGATGGAGGCAATACAATACATTTAAATAATGTAACTTCTCAGTCTTTAGGGCCCAATATTTCCACTGTTGATTACTGAGTGACGGAGGAAGTTGAAAAAATGCAATGGAGAGATAAAGATTCTTGAGCAACTGTACATGGTCACGCATTCAGTCATTTAAACCTGGAATCAAATGCTACTTTCTTTTTCAAGCAGTACGGCAGACAAAAACAGCTTTGGGTTTTCTGTTCTCGCATAATTATAATGTAACCATCATGGTCTAAGAATGGAAATACTATTGAAATACACTGCCTAGCCAAAAAAAAGTCGCCACCTGAGTTTAACTACTACTGCCTACTGGACAAGCTTGTGGGAGCATTTCTATGATCTGGGGTTGCTGCAATTGCTCAGGTCTAGGTTCAGCAATGACCAGGTTCAGCCATGACCAAGTTATTCCATCAATGGATTTTTTCTTCCCTGATGGCACGGGCATATTCCAAGATGACAATGCCAGGATTCAAATTGTGAAAGAGTGGTTCAGGGAGCATGAGACATCATTTTCACACATGGAGTCCAGACCTTAACCTTCCTCTTGTGTTAGCTTTCTAGTGCCCTCTACTGTGTTCGCAGGTCGGTGGCGACCCGTGTCTTAAATCAGCTGTAAAATACCCTAAAAACTATTTTCTATCATCCAATTTGTTTTGCATCTCTTGGTTACCTTGTTAGGCTTCCTTATCCATGAAAATATTGGTTTAATATTTAAGGTGGGGGCCCTTGGGCTTTTTCTTTGTCAGTAAACCTTGATTTAATTTTTTTTTAAATGGTCAAATGGCTGAAGAGGTTGCTGTCGCGGATGCTCTTTGTGTTGAGAAAATGAGAATCCCCTAAAGCTCACGCGATTGGGAAAGGAGCTGGCTGTCAGTGTGTTGGATGACAGTGCACTGATGAACACATTTGATGTGGTTCTTTTATGCCTTTAAAAACTAAAACGGGTTGGTGTCGACCCTAACACAAGAGGAAGGTTAACCCCATTGAGAATCTTTGGGATGTGCTGGAGAAGGCTTTGCGCAGCGGTCAGACTCTTCCATCATCAGTACAAACTCTTGGTGAGAAATTAATGCAACACTGGATGGAAATAAATCTTGTGACATTGCAGAAGCTTATCGAAACAACGGCACATTGAATGTGTACAGTAATCAAAGCTAAAGGCAGTCCAACGAAATATTAGTGTGTGTGACCTTTTTTTTTGGTGGCGACTTTTTTTTGGGCTACGCAGTGTGTTTCTGCTCAGTTTTTCTGAAAAATCTGAGGTTACTAAAGCACATTTAATGTAGTAAAATTTACATTCAATGTAGTTTGTTTGTTTTTAAGGACACATATGCTAACCAGATTGGGTTAGATGAAGTTCAACTTTACTGTCATTGCACACAGGAAGTACAATCTCACAAGTTTGGACTGCAATCAATAGAAAAGAATGAATAGAAAAACAAAGAGACTGCAACTGAAATGCACAAATAAACGGATAAAACACTGAAGGTGAATAGATACTCAAAGTAAATATAGAGAGCCTCATGGTGTAAACACAGCGCCACCTCTGGCCGTGACATGTTGAAATGCGCAACTGTCTGATCTGTAGGGCAAATTATACTAATAAATATTGGAAGCTCTTGCATGGACTAAATGACAGATGTCTTGGAAGAAGCTCATTTGCATGGAAGACGAGTGAAACTGGCCATCCTTGCTAGTGCATTTGTAGTTGTTAACGGGCAACAGTCAATGTGATGAAACCAAACGAAACATCTGTGCCGTCAGCTGTTTGATGAAAATGCATAAACATTTGCAGTTTATTTTAAATAATGTATATCAGCGTTGAGCCTCTCTCTCCCCCTCTCTGTCGCTCTCTCGCTCCCTATTACTGTATCTCACACACACACACGCTCACACACTCACATACACACACACAACAGACACACACATACCCTGTAGTCCCAGTGGCGATTTGTCTGTACAAATAGAATTTTCTCGACATCAAGATCTTTACCCCATCACTCCTTTTTTTTATCCCAGCAGTCTGCAGGAAGTGAGATGTTTCTGGTTCAGAAGTCTTTGCTGTGTAGATTATCAGTGAGACTGAACACAGGGAAACGGTCAAACACAGTCACACCCACCCATGAAGTAAAGAATGGATAGAGGAGAGAAAGACAGATATGAGAATGTCAAAGTGGGCTATTTCTGTCTTGAGCCGCACTCTTGCAGAGTCATCATCTGCTGTCTCACCATCTGCTTCTCTGTCCGCACCAGTGGGTTTTAAACTCTTTCCAAAAAATATATATTTTTGTTTTCCCATGAATGGTTTTTCGTGAGCTTTAACGAACAGTTATCCACCCATATTGCACCCTGTTTTTCAAGACATTGACCTGCAGTGTTCCGTTGCTCCAACATCTTACACTGCCTGAGTACTAATTTGTGTTTTCCCCAAGGCCAGACATCAGGCCAGCCTGTCACAGCATTCATCACAGACTGACCATACAACAGTGCCCCCTGCTGGAGGCTGCCCTCGCCTCCTCTCATTAAAAGCTAACGCACCAGGCAATAGCATTTTTGGGAAGTTACTAACAAATGTGTGTACAGACTTGAATGCTGCCTTACATGTATGCACATTCTGAAGCTCACACACAGACACACACACACACACACAAACATAAACACACACACACACACACACTATGGCAATGGCGTGGCCGGTGTTTGGTTATTTAATATAGAACTTGTTCAGCCCAGCTTTGAGATGGCTTCACTCTCTAAATCTCTTTCATTCTCTTCCATGTTTATTCAGCACTTCACTGCAATCTATCCTGACCTGTTTCCTGCTGCTTGCCTATTAAAATTCCTCTTAATTATAGAACACTCTGTTTAATTAACTTGATGGATGCACCCAGTCTGATCCCACGGGGAAGGGTAGAGTAGAACAGAGAGAGAAAATGAGAGTTGGAGCTCTTCGGGGTGTGGGTGCTAAAGATTGTTCTTCTCCACTTGGGCATCACAATATATGTTAATGATGTATTGGATATACAATGGATGCTTATATAACTTACTGTTGTTGTAATCCATATGTTACCTTGCGAGCTCATGGACATCTCGAGGCATTCGCTTCCACATAATCTTCTTGCCTCTTCCCAAGTCTCTCCTCATTATTGCCTCTTGACATTGATTTCCCTAATGTTTCATTTATCGCATCGTGGGTGAAAATAAATACCCACTTCAGGGATGTTTTATTATCCTCTCGCCCTCGTAGAGAGACAGCGATGCTGGAGGCAGAGAGGGAGCCGACAAATGAGACCAAAGAAGAAGGATGGAGGTCCTCTCGAATGCCTTCTCCTGCCTTTTCAGCTCCTTTCAGCCCCGTGCTTGGTGCAGATGAACTGAGCAGCGCAGAGGTCCCTGTGAGTGTGCAAGAGGTACGTAAGTCCGTGCATGTAAACTAAAGATTCTAAGTTTGTCAGGGGATGGGGAGCACCAGCAGCTAGTGAGCAAGTCATTCTGTCTGCTTGCTGCAAAGCTGTGGAGGAGGAAAACATGCACACACACATTTTTGAATTATAAACCTCATTGTGGAGTTCCCATAGACCATTCCACAGTCGTAAATGTAAACATTCCCAATGTGGCCCATTTTATTTCCTGTTGCAGCCTATATGAATGACATTACCTGGCAGGAAGTAAACATGGAGCCAAGCTGTTCACGAGCAATGCAATTACGTTGAAGTGGTCTATAGATTGTAAGAAATAACATTATTGTCGGACCAACAACGGATAAACAAAGGCATTTAGTATGTAACGATTAAGTCATTGATTAATAGAGTAATTGTGTTCACACTCAACTCAATAGCACACACCACTCGTGCAAACTCTAAATGAGAAATATTCTGTAATACCAGAACCTAGAGAAATAAGTCACCATATATTTGCCCCTTGCTGCCACGAGTGGGACCAAAACGCAGAACACGCACCAAAGTACTGTTGATAAGACGGAGTTGTATTGCAAAGGGGATGAGGTTAAGGATGCGGATGGCAGGCATTCAGCAGCAGGGATGATGGTGCTGGTGCTTGATGGCCGGGGCTGAGGCAGACAGATGACCAGGAAGACAAGCAGGCGGGTGGACATGCGTGAGTTTAGAGAGAATAATTATAATCTATAGAGGGAGTTTCTTACAGTCAGGCCTGCAGTATGAATAACGCAGTGGTGAACCACAATCTGGCAAGTAGTGAGTGAAGAGGTAAAAAGGGTGTACTGCAGGTACATGGTTTGATGGGGGTGTGTGTGTGTGTGTGTGTGTGTGTGTGTGTGTGTGTGTGTGTGTGTGTGTGTGTGTGGATGAGCCAATTGCAGGTGTGCAGCAAGGAAGGCCAATGTAACACACACACACACACACACACACACACACAACAGACGGGAGTACTAACAAGAGCAGGGAAGAGGAAACTCATGTCTCAAAATGCCCAATTATCCCTTTAACATGAGTGTATAATAACAGCAAAATCAGTAAACAAGTTCCACCTGTTTGTGCCTCTAGGTGTTTGATATCCTGCCGATACACGGCCACCTGAAACCTGGGGAGCAACAGCAGGTCACTCTATCTTTCTACGGCCATGAAAATGTCAGCAGAGAGGTGGTCGCACAGTGCCGCGTAGAGGAAGGGCCGGCCTATGAGATCCAACTCAGAGGAGAAGCTTCGGTGGTCAGCTACAGCCTTAACTCTATGCCTATTGACTTTGGTCCGCAGGTATGTAAACAGCCCCACTTTACCCAGGCTTAATCTTCTCATATCTTTAACCCAACAGGCTGTACCAATCCAAAGGTTATGTCTCAGTAGATGTCCTTAGAATACACATTATATAAAGACATATATATATATATATATATATATATATATATATATATATATATATATATATATATATATATAGACAGAGAGACAGAGGGAGAGAGAGAAGAGAGAGATATACATATACACACACACATATATATATATATATATATATATATATATATATATATATATATATATATACACATATACATATATATATACATATAAATATATATATATATATATATATATATATATATATATATATATATATATATATATATATATATATATATATATATATATTGTTGAGGGTGGAATCAAAGGTTGTTGTGGTTTTATTCACTACAAAAACTGGTGAGAGGGAATCAAATTAACTTTGAATGTCACTGTATAGTTTTTCACACTTTGGTCTTTTGCACCTCTTTAAGTATGCGAGCCATCCGAACCAGTTATCATTGATATTCAAAACAAGGGCGTATTGATTTCTGATTTAGTTGAAATGAGCGATTCAGCAGAACATTTCTCTGACCTTCCTGTCTGTTCAGCACTATTCTTTCCCTTTTCCTCTCTCTCTCTCTCTCTCTCTCTCTCTCTCTCTCTCTCTCTCTCTCTCTCTCTCTCTCTCTCTCTCTCTCTCTCTCTCTCTTTCACTCTCTCTCATATTAGTCAGAAAGTCCTGAAACATTGCCCTGTGTGCCTACACAAATTACCAACTTTGAAAAAATGTTGTCACACTTTTCTACTTTGTCTCCCTCCCTCTCTGACTCTTCCTTATTACTCTCACATTTAACACCCGGATACAAGTTCCATTATGCTCATATGACAGTAACAACTCATAAAATAACTTAAGACAGAGTTATTACCATAAACTAAGAAGTTTAAACGGAGGCCAACATCATGCATGCTCTTTTCTAGAAACCATTAATGTACTGTATTATCGTTACGGGGCACCCAAAGAGACACCAGGTGGAGTGATTTGCTAATTCACATTATCTCCAATGAAAATAAAAGCATTGACTGTGTGTTTTTATCTCCCCTCTCTTTCTTTTGCAGCTGTTTGATCACGAAGGGGAAGCTGAGGTGACCCTAAGGAATACTGGCAAGATGGGCTTCGAATTTAACATCCTATACCCTCAAAACGAGGATGACGAGGCAGGTGGAGAGAGGAAGACCCCGGAAGAGTTGCAAAATGAGAACGGACAGGAAGTCGTCCCAGGTCGGCCCATGGTCATCCCTGCTACGGTGAGGTCATATGGGACTCTTTCAGATGTGGGAGTGTCATTTATTAAGCAGAGGATTTAGTTGTTTTATTTACCATATTTTTTGTGTGTTTTCTTTTCCTTTGTGTGTGTATGTCAGGGTTTCATTGATCCCGGTGCGGAGCAATGTTTACGTGTGCTCTACCTCCCAGGCCTCCCCGAGGTGTTTGAGAAGCAGCTTCAGCTGCAGGTGGCTTACCTGCCACTGCAGGTCATCACGCTGACTGGAGAGGGAGTGTTCCCAAGAATTAGCCTGGACTTGCCACAAAACCTGAGTATGTGTTGCTATGCTCCCATACAAACATGACCATACTGTCACTTAACATTTACAATGAAATATTTTTCGTATCTACTCTTATGCTTCTCCTTTTAGCCCAAAACTGGAATTTCTGCCTTGCGGTTGTACGTACACACACCTAAAAATGCCCAAATGCAATTGTTGAGTCAGTAATGGAAAGTTCCCTTTGCATTGGAGCAGACTATTGGAAACTCATCAAACTCAGTACACAGCGGCAACGAAAAAGTGCTACACATGTGGTGTAAAGGTCAAGATCACTGGGACTTCATGGTCACCCGATTGCTCTTGAAAGTGATATCTTAGGAGCACCTGGAGGGAATCTCATTACATCTTATTTGGACGATAGGATGCAGTTATACGAATTTTGTGGTCAAAGGTCACTGGGAACTCACAAGTTACGTTTTTTAACTCAGGAATTCATATGAATTTCTAATTATGACAAATTCCCAAATATGTTTAATATGGTATACACCACTATGGTTGTATTAGGTTCAAAGTTCAAGGTTTAGTGCAGGGCTCTCTGAGTCAATACGTAGAAATAAAAACACACTATAATAAGAAAGAGAAAAAATATAAAATATACAAAAACTATACATACAGTATATGTACAAATGGTGGTATGTAAGAAAGGTATTAGATGTATTTTTTTAAGTGTTAAATAACAGTAATAAATAGGCAAGCTGAGACAAATACAACTCATCTGCACTGATGTGGTGCCATGATTCCTTTGCAGCAGAGGAGTGTTACGGCGATGCCGTGCAGCAGGCCAGAACAGCTTTGGAGGAAGAGGAGCTTAAGAATGGAACTACAATCGATGGAGGAGCAACAACTGAGGCCAACCGCACCCTTACAGTCAGTTATTAAAGATAAAAAAATGTTTTTTTTTAAGATTTTATGCAATGAAAACATTTCTTCTAGTATTGTCTTCCAAAATTGGTGTCATGGAGGTTTCTAGTTAACACATTGTAATGGTGGTGTCATAAAAACGGTACAATGCTTTGTTTATTACAGGAAGAATAAGTCTTGAGATGGGCTAAAACCAATTTATCACAATATTAAATAACATAACACAAAATATATGTTGTGTTCATGTTTTGAATCTGTATTAAGAGTTAAAGTGTAGTGCATATTTTATTTCCTTCAGGGCAGTACCACTACGTTTGCTTTTAGTAACCAACCTATTCCACAGGGTTTTCCCTGCTTCTTATCTGTGCATTGATTTTCCAGGGAGTAGACGAAAGCCATTGAATAACAATTGAAATTGCTATTTTCTGCTCATCCCCTCACTATTTATTCACGGTTTTGTGTGTTGCCCCAACGACTTCCCTGACATTTCCTCGTGACTGAAATGAAAGGGCAAACATTTTCCTTTGCAGATAAGGATGGGACAGATAAGGACTGCAATGCCTTTGCAATAACTTACAAATTGGCAACATTACCACATTATCCACAGAAAAACTCTGACCTCTGGGAATTTCTATTGCTCAGCCTCTCGAGAACCTCTCATCCAAACAACTCGGCATCGTGCTCCCTCGGGTCCTCCTGAGCATCACGGGATACTGGTGCAATGTCAAAGTGTCGACGCGTCATTTGGGTGCAGACGCTCACACGAACATTGACGGAGAGCGAGCCCCAGGATGCCCTTTTGTGACAGTTGATAGAATGTCCTTCTTTTAATACATTACACTATGCACATAACCCACTGCTAATAAATAACTACAGTTGAACTCACAAGCTCGCAATTGACGCTGTAATGTGAAGTTGTTTGGATGAAAAGTTGTCTAGAAAATGGAGGCATACAGTCAGAGACTACTTCCATTTCAGATGGTGTGGAAATAAGAGAAGAGAGCAAACTGATTCATGAAATTTTGACTGTTCCAAGATTTTGCTTGGTCATCCATTATTTTAATTTGACACCTTTACATGCATTTTAATGTCAAAATTATAACGTGGCCAGTCGGAATGATGATAATTATGTATTATTGTTCAATTATGATGCGTCAAGGGAGAACAACAACTCAAAGTACCTACAAATTAATTTGTTTTAATTAAAATACCTCAGACCTTTGATTGAATGTTGTTCATAAGAACCTGGATTAAAGCAGGACGTAGTCTCTCCTCCTACTGGATACCGAGACGGCAATGAGAAGAAGCTGAGCCAAAGACAACCAGAAATTGTTGCAGCAACATTAAGTTGCTTGTTTTAGCGGCATAAAGTTGCTTGTTGTGTAAGTGACCCTTGTTGTTGACGTTATTAGCCTTGGGAATGTTTGTGCAAAGTGTGTACAGCCCGGTTGATTGCCCCAGCTGGCTTCTATGAAATCTTGAACATTGCTTATGAAATCTGCGGAAGACTCTCTCACATGCTGTGTTGCGCTGAAGTAGTACTGGCACTGGAGTTATGACTCATCGGAAAGTAAAGTTTGAATATTACTTGGGAGAATTCCATGAAGGACGTATCCTGAAGGGAGTTTTGACCTGACAAATTATAAGATAACTTCAACGGCTATTATAACAGTGGCTTGCTGTTAAGAGCTCCAAACTGTGCATGTCGTTTTGCTCTGACGTGGAGGTACCTTGAATTATTGTTCTCACCACCGCTTATGTAACCCTCCCATACTATTTCAGTGACTTTCAAGTGTTTAATGTACCCTTCCTTCTGTCTCCTTCTCCTGTCTCTCTTTTGCCTGCTGCCTCTAGTATGAAGAGCTGCTTTGCATGGAGGTTGAGAGGACGTTGGTCAAACAGTTTGCTCTTGCTGTGCTGGAGAGCAGAGACTCGCAAGGGTCCTCCAGAAAGTGGAACAAACTTAGCCAGTATGTTCACACACACACACACACACACACACACACACACACACACACACACACACACACACACACACACACACACACACACACACACACACACACACTTTAATTGAACAGATGGCCCAGTCATTCGTCTGAAAGAAGAACTGTGTTGGGGAATTCAAAGAGTTTGTGTTAATGATAATAATATCTGGCTGGGTATTTTTTTTGTTCAACGATACTTGCACAAATTGATGTTTGGACTCATATGCTACCGCTCATTGCCCCTTCTTTATCGTCACATGATGTATAAAATATTCAAGTTGATGTTAAAGGTAAAGAACTGTGTTTCTGTCCGTTAAAAAGAGTTTGTTCAGTTTTAAATGATGACCAAGCCCAAGCCCATACCAAGCCTATGCTTCAGTAAACTAATTTGTGACATGGATGTTGCTTTTCTTTAATGTCCTAAGTACTTCTTTCCACTCCCCCAGGTTGCTGCTCCCAGAGTATGTTTTGGATTTTGGTTTCGTCATTCCAGGCAAGGTCCTCAGTCACACTGTGAATGTGTCCAACACTGGGTCGGTGCCTGTGTCCTTCCAAGCCCATGTCAAACCTCTAGCGGGAACAGGTAACATAATTCACATATGCATATGGCATTCATAAATCGTCAGTGATTGAGCTTGAAGACACGCAGGGAACTAGAAAGGCACTCTGAAGCTGCAGCCCCTCCACCAAGGCCGTTTCCCAAAGTGAAAAATAATGCATCAATCCGCCCTGTGATTGAGCTCCAAAATGTCTTTCTAGTCTCTCAGCCGAGGGAGGCGGAGTCATCTAGCTAGATCCTTCCTGTGTTTTAGTCTAAATCTATGACTCTCAACTCATTCGTTTGAATATAACATATAATATATAAGGGGAATACAAAAAGAACAGTGAAATGACTGTGGCATTCGTAAATAAAAGTATTCTGAAGTAAACAAATATCAAATGATAAAATAAAAGTCAAGATGAAGTTTAATTGATGGATTGTCTCAAAGCGAGTGCTGCATCATCAATAGGGTAGATAGGGTAAATCAAAACAGGCTGTTTTATTTTCTGTTTCCTATCAATATTCTACATTTTGCCTTTTTGAATAATACTTTGAGTGTTTTGTGCCTCTTCAAAGGATTCAGTACAGACATGGAGCGAGTGAAAAACCTGCCCTGTGGAGTGACAAAGTCTTTCACAATTAAATTTGTCCCCCAGAGCGAGATGGGGGACACAAGTGTTGTCATGCCAATACAGGTACAAATATTTCTGATTCAATGTAACATTCCGACACAATTGGCTCATTGTCACCCTTGTTGATCTGTCACATCGTGACCTCGTCTCTAAGTCGTCTTTGATTGGCTTTCCAGGTCGCAGGCGGCCCGATGGTCCAGGTGCGTCTGTGTGCAGTGGTGACCGTGCCGGCCGTCATCGTGTCCACAGATGCGCTGCAGTTTGACACTCTGCCGTGTGGCATGTGTCAGGTAATACCATGTGACAGGACACTATCATGCTTCTTATGTTCTATGAATGAATGGAAACGCTGCGTTGAAAGTTTGGATAATCTTTGACACTGATTTGACTAAAATTAGATAATTTCACAAATGTATATACAATCTTCTTTGACTGCACTTTATATTTCAATCTCTGTTGTCAACATGCAAAAGTAGGATAATAAGAAGCATACATTCTGTACTGCTTCATACTGCTGGTTCTGTGCATAGCACGCTAATAAGCGGCACTAATTAGAGACCAGTGTGCTGCCTCACTGTGCTGCCATCTTGCGGTCTGATTGTTGCAAGTTCATCATTTCCTATGATTTCTCTTTCTAAGCTCATAGACTTGAACTGGTGAAACTTGGTTGTGGCAAAACATCTCAAAGCATTGGGATTAGGGATTTTACGCTGAAGCAGCATGAACTCCGAGCCAAACTGACATGAGAATGCGCTCATGTTGTTGTTGTTTGTTGTTCCCCATCAGATGAGGACAATACAGCTGTTTAATCCTGAGTCCGTGCCGTGCTACTGGAGTATAGCTGAGAAGGGGAATCCTCTCAAAAAGGTATAACAGCTGTCATTTCATGGACGTCTCCTTTCACTTTTCCCTCTCATTTTGTAATTTGATCTCCGGGCTTCTGCCATGTAGAGATAGTTTGGAATGCAAATACAGATATAACTGCATACAGTGTTGTTGCTCTCGCCAGCGTACAAAGGACTTGGAGAAGCAGCGACCGACTCACGTGGAGTTCAAGTGTATCCCCAGCTCTGGCATGCTGTCCCCTGGTGATCGGGTCAATGTCCAGATAAGATTCAGCCCTGCTGAGGGGGTAAAGACCTTAATTGACAATACATAGCAGAGCATTCGTGGCATTCCATGGATTGGTGACCGACTGTACGTATCCCTGCAGCATCTGTACAACAGGCAGCTACTGGTCCGCGTGGCTGACAGCAGCCAGCAGGTGATCATAACAGTCCAGGGGTGGGGGGAGGAGCCACATCTGGAGTTTGACACGCCAGTGCTTGAGCTGGGGCCAAGCCAGCCTGCCAGCATTGACGTTGAGGGTGAGGTTACTGTCAAAAACCAGTGCTCTTTCCCCATTGAGTTTTACTCCCTGGACTTCGACACGCAGTATCTCGAGGAAGAAAAGGTACCATGTTTAGTCACATGTTTTTACATAATCTTTCCAACCACTCTTTGCCTCTTGGAGATATCCTCTCTTTTATCTTTTTTTCCTCACAACTTTCTATTTGTTCCTTTTTGTCTTTTCTTCTGGTCCTGGTTTCTTTCTCCCTCCCCTCTTTTCCACTACTTCCTCCCATGTAGATCCTGCGCCTGATGCAGGATTACGACAAGAACAACATTTTACTGCTGCCTCCCAGAGCCCCTGGAGAAAGTCTACCTGCCGAACTGCATGACTACTACCAGGAGTACTGCTCCCAGCTGAAAGATGATGGTAGCTTCAGGCACACATGATCATCAAGCACTGAAGTCGTTTACCGCCAGGTGTCTGCATATATATGCTGTTTTAATCCAATCTGTGTGCAGCAGAGCTGAAGGATGGCCTGGAGGAAGGAGAAGCTGCGACGGGTGACACATACGAGAAAGGAGAGCGGTCAAGACCAAACGTTGCCAACTTGCCAGACAGCAAAGTGGAAGATATGCACACTGTCAGTGTGAAACCAGCTGAATTACGTGAGTGCAAAGATTTTAGACACAAAACCTGAAAGTAGCCCAAGGTGAGTGCGTGCAATGCACTGTAATGTACTCTGTGACGCGTGTTCTTTCAGTCGTTTCTGAGATGACCAAAGAGGGACTCTTTGGGGGACAGGGACAGCACGACATGACCCCCGTCTCCAGAGCAATTGCCCGCCACACGTGTGTTGATCTGACAAACGAGGGTCAGGCTGCATGCAACCGCAGAGGCATTGCTATTATTGTGTATGGAGCCCCACTGACAGGTGAGGCAATTAATTGACTAATTAACCCATGGACATTAGATTGTGTCTTGTAAATCAAGTAAAATAATGTCACCTAATTTGTAGAATCCTTATATAAAACGGGAATTGAATTTAGCCCCTGGTCCTTCCAGTTGAAACGCAATGAGTTTCTCAGAAGAGACTTCAGAGAGATTATCCTGGCAAAACTTTTTTTTTTTACCTGCAAAACCTCTCTTGTGCACCGTTTTTTTTAGTCATAAACACAGGACAGAAAACAACTTAGATCAGACTTAAAAGGATCACGCAAATGTATTTTTCTCACTTGGCTCTCAGGGCTTCCGTACTATACAGTTTACATATCATATACTTTTTAAATACCCAGTAACCTATGTTTGATAAGTATGTATTTGTAAAATTGTGTGTGCGTCCTGGTTTTCTACTTTAGATAAGGGCAGCACAGTGACCGCTCTGGCACGTCACTACGGAGCGGCGTGCGTGAGGGTTAATGCTGTGGTTACAGAGGTGCTCCTGAATGGCACTTCACCTGTTGGTCTGACTGCAAAAAAACTGTATGATGATGCTGCTGCCGATTATGCCAAGAAGAAGTCTGAGGAGGCTGGTAAGAATAAAAAGCAGTGTTGACCCAGTGCAATGCTTAAAACATGGGGATTTTTTTTCTGCTCTGTTTGATGAGTTGCAGGAGACTCGAAGTGAGAGAAGTGAGAGAAATGGCTTGTGACAGACTTACTTACTTTCAACTGATTAAAAAGGCCTTTAATGACCAACCACTTCACTTTTACTCAACAATAAAAGATGACAGTGTTAAGCAGCCTTGTGCTAGGAATCAGGCATTATTAATCTTCTACAGTCAGAAAGGACACGACTGCGGAAGAGCATTGAGTAACATCGGTAAATGCAGGCGAACGTAAATTTATGCATCTGCTTTCAGCTCAGACCACAGAACCAGGACTCGCAGCAGATCAAGAAGCCTCAGAACCAGCTGCACAGTCAGCTCATGCTTCACGCGACACTTTGGAAGCTTCTTCAAAGTCCAGTGAGGACAGCGACAGTGGAAATGACTCCAAGTCTGTTCCGGAGACACACTTAGCCCTTGGCCTGGTATATTTCCTCATCATCTGCACATCTGCTGTTTTATTAGTGTTATGTCTAACTATTTTATTCCAGGGTTGTGAATCAGAAAAATAGGGTTTTTTCCATCTATGAATTGAGGGTTTGAACGTACTTGATACATTTTCATCTACCGTAATCTATCTTAAATGAAATACAATACAACAATCGAATATAATAAACTAGTTATTTATTGTTTTATTTTCCCCTCAGGGAGGAGATGTGACCACACTCAGCAATCTGTTGCCTGAACAGCTCCTGGTTGATATCCTAGCAGAAAGATTTCAGGTAAAATTACTTTTTAATTATATATTGTGAATCGCATTACAAAGATATATCTGATAAGTATTATGTGTAATACTTAAAAGGTGTTTCACCTCAGTGTCATTTGTGTCTTCTCACTTGTGTTATCTTTGTCTTTTCATTGCCACGGCGTCGTGATCGCAGCTAAGCGACTGTCACCGCGGCATCGTGATCGACGGCCTGGAGTCTGTGTTCTCTCACTCAGCAGCCGGCATGCTGCAAATTGTTCTCAAGGCCCTTAATAACCGCAAACACATCTTTGTCATCGCCCTGTCTGACTCCTACACTGCCCTGAAGGCACGGGAGAAAGCACAGAGTGAAGCGGAGGGTAAAAAAAAAACGGCACTAGCTCATACGTCAATTCTTTTACGGAAGACATAAATCATCTAAGTTATTGTATTTTCTTGTCTATTCAGTTGGGTTTATGGCACAGTATGGTAAAGTATGTGGAGCTGTCTGTGTGTGTGTCCTTCAGAGGTTCAGCAGAAAGAGAAGGCTGACAGGGAGGAGCAGTGGCTGCAAGAGCTGGATGAAGAAGAGTATGACGCTCTGCCAGAGGTGGAACAGAAGCGTATTTTTCAGCAAATGAGAGAGAAACGCAAACAGCAGAATCTCAGGTACTGACTGGGAAATGGTCCAACACATCTTAACCCAAAACCTTATTTGTTCTTCTGAGGTTTTGCTAGTACTAGTGTTTTAAGTTGGATTCATTACTTTCTCTCAACTGGAAAAAACTTGTCGTCATCTTTATATTTCAAATTTTCAAATGATTATGAATACAACCCTGATGCAGAAGGAACGGCGTGGGTGAACCAACAAAAAGAGATGACCAAAGAACTCCACAGTAGTTATGTAGGAATAAACTATACAGGAAACGTTCAGTAAAGATATTATAAAATAGAGACCAGATGTATACCTGAATGATGGATACCTTGATGGAAACCTAATTTAAGCCTCAAGTTTTCAATGTTGTGTGCATGACTACTGTTGGGGATCTTACACGCAGCTTCCACCAATTTTTTTAATTTTGTTTTAAACCCCAAAAATTAACATAACAACGTGTGACTATGTGTGTGTGCTTGTGTGTCAGGGAGCTTGAGCGTGTAGAGCAGGAAAAAATGAGGCTCCAGGAGGAGATGAATAGGTTGAGAGAAGAAGACTTGAAAAGGAAGAGCAGGGGCGCAAAGAAAGACATAAAAGATACGTTTAGGAAGAAGAGCGTGATGGATGGGAAGCAGGTCTGTATATGTATTCCACACTAACACTCCTTAATGAACAAAAACTTGAATATAATAATGATAATGTAGTGGTCATGAAACTAAATGGTTTGGTTTCATCTGCAGTCAGCGGATGGATTCAATGGGCGGAGGATGTCTTTCTTTGTCAGCTCTCGAGAGCCACTCATGGATGCCAGAGAGATGCCTATGTTAAATGAAGGTGCAGGGTCTCCTCAACCCTCAGACCAGCTGGAGAGAGAAAAGGTTGGTTCACTGCTCAGCAAAAGCATTCAACCCCATAAATACATCATATATATTAAAAGTGTCTGAGATTCCCAGGTGCTCATGCAGAGAAAAGGTTCAGAAGGTAACAGTTTGATTAAAGGTTAAATGGTGATACAGTATATGTTACTCAGCTGAGGGTCTCTGAGCTTCCGCTCAGGAGAACCCCCGCACAGGCATCTACAATCTGGTTTAGACCTTCCAGCCATTGGGCTCATTCGCCTCATTGGTTCAAATTTATTGCATGCGATTGCCTAAGAGTCACACAGGGGCAGAGTCTCTCTTTGGCATAGGTTTTAAACATGGCTCCATAACATTCCTGTTTTTCGGTGCCTGAAGTCCTCTCTCCGCCCCCCTGTGTTTACTCACAACATATTTGACCTAGAAGGAATTTGTTATTCAGTTCTACGGGTTACAGCGGAATAGGAAATTCTATATTCTTAGCTACAGTCATCCTCCAGAAACCCCATGCATGTAAAGTCTCTCCACCTCTGCAGCAGTTCAAATGCAAATTGAATCCCCCTCCTGTCCCTGATAAGAACAGAGGTAGATTCCCCGGACCACAGGTGGTCCAATTATTACAATTCTACAAAACCGAACATATGGTATTATAGAATATTAGGGTATATAGAATATTTTCTGTATTTTGAGTCCCGCTACACACAACATCATTCTTTACAATTTACGGTACCATAGTGTACCAGTGCAGGTACTGACATTTACATGTATGTCTATGAAAACTGTATTTATTTACAATATTGTATTCTTTAATATTACAAATCAGGGAATAACAGGTAAAAATGTGAGATTTTTTTCTTTTTAGGTATTTTATAATTAACTGGAAAGAACTTTGTTATAAACTACTGGCTACCAGAGTATGATCTACTGAGTCTAATCTAATGAGTTCTGTTGCACTTTATAAATCTGCTGTTAATAATTTTTTTGAATTACCAATACTACTTGATATGCTGACGAGGACAAGTTATATAGCAACTGGGTACATGTGTGTTTTTACTGTGGAACAAAGTTCAGGGAAATAGAGTATTGTCATGAACCTATTATAGAATGACAGCCTGTATGCTTGCTACCGTTTATGCAGGTTTATGTAAAGATGTTGTCATAGAGTCTAGTAAGCCGAACAGTTGTCATGCTGAGTTAAACACAATGAATACAGCTGGACTGAGAACCAGGAGGGGCAATCTTAGCGGCCAAAGAAGTTGTCCTGTCGCAGTGCAACTGTCATGAGCTGGTAAAAAAACATAAATAAACATGCAGTGACAGTCACTGCAAAAAAAAGTTTTATTTGTTATGACCAGTTATGGATCATGTCATAACTTCCAGCACATTTATTCAAACTTGCCTCCAGGACTGTACAGACTAAATGCCATGGCAACACTTCTATGGTGTCCCTCAGCAACAGCGGCAGGAAAGAGAGCCTCGCCCGCCTCTCGCTTTGCCAAACGCTGATCGTAGACACTAAAATGTTTTAGTACAGTTCTTTTAGGTCCCTTACATCTTGTTCTCTTGTCCATCCAGGTAAACAATGTAATCATTATTAATGTTTGTCTTCAATCTCACGATGGATCCATCTACAGCAGGAATTATAAAGATTAAATCACAAACTTTGTGCATCATAACTGTCTTAAAATATGCTTGTGATTGGATCTCAAGAGTATAGAAACTGCAGAAATTAAGAGGCTAAGAGAGGAAAAAGAGTTGAAGAAAAGCAAAAAGGGAGGAGAGAGAGATAATAAAGAAGCTCCAGTGAAGAGGGCCACATCTGGCGGGAAGGAGGTCTGTGCACGCACCACGTTCACGTGCGCACACAAACATGTGCACTGTTAGCCAATCAGTCACTTTATTTCCTTTACTTCTCCAGGCAACAGCCACGGATGCTGGTCCGATGTCTGTCTCTAACAACACGAAAGAGTCACAAGTGGATGTAAAAGAGCAACAAAATGTAAATGAAGATGCCAGCAGAAGTAAGGACTCCCAACACGATTCAATGCACGACACAGAAACTTTCAGCATATACTACTACTTTAACTCTGTGTACCACCAGTCGATAGTCCTTGGACATTAGATACGTTGGTAGAATGAGGATTTTATTAACAGACTCCAAACCCAAGATGACTTTATCTATTGAATTGTTAAGTGATTACTGTTTCAGGGTTCGAAGAAAGATTCTAAATAAATAAATAAAAGCTCACACAGTAAGGTATTCAAGTAAGGAATGCCATTCTGATCATTAAAACTAATAACATACAGCCCATAACAAGATAAAAGAAGATTAAGTGTTATTGGTTGATTGTTATCTGTATTTGCTAATACAGTGTATCAAAACAAAGAGGCGGATTATTCCCAGAAGAAGCCAAAAGAAGCCAAGGGATTACAAACAGAGTCTTCTCGGCCTGCAAACAAAATGGAGGTGAGTTTAATATATACCGAGTGGCACGGTCGTCCCCAAATCAGAACAACGCACTTCATCGTAATGTCAGATGAGGAGTTACCCATTTCATTACAAAAGCACTCTCCTTAAATAACATTGAGACGACTGCGTATGTTTTGTGTCATTTCCATTTATATTTGCACTCTTCTATCCTCTTAAAGGCGACAATTGTTCATACTATCAAGCTTTGCTCTGATACTGGGAATACACACAACCATTCATTGTGCTTTGACACCAGTAAAAGTGAGAAGATCACAACTTTTACTTACTATCATAAAATAGGAACAGCATACACAGTAACACATATACAGCTAAATGGTAAATTTTCAGCAGAAAAAAAGAAAGATAAACTGATGCATTGCACTTGCAGTTAATACATAAGTAATAATAAGACAATTTAAGTCATATATTCTGTTTCTTCTGCCACACCAGAAAAAAAACACACCACTAAATGCTGTTAAATGCCGATGAACCCTTTGTAATACCCTTGATGTTTTGTCCAGGCCATTGTGGATGAGCTCCAGTCTCAGTTCACTGCGTATGAGCACAGCCAGGAACTGGTGGAGCACATCTTGCAGCACTGGGACCGAGTCCGGGGTTTGATGCTGGTCCCGCTCCCCAGTGAAGACGCCCCACCAGTGTCGGAGGATGCCCTGACAGAGAAACAGGTCAGGTTGATTATCCGTCAGTCGTGTTTTCTCTGTAATTAAGTGAAGACTGCCTGGAAAGTTATGACATTGGCGAACTTCTTGTTTATCCTATCCTAAACGGCTGCATGCCATTCTAAAAGCCAGTTATTGAGCCCCATGACCCCAAAGCCTGCTGCACCATTATCAGACAAGAACATTTAAAAAAAGGTCAAGTGACGTTTCCAACAATATCTCCGGAACCACAACGTTAATTAACTTCATTTAAATTATTAAAATACAGTAAAGACTTGTGGAAAGAGATCTATCCGAACAGAAAAATAAAAAAATACCGTTAAGTTTATGAAATTACATAAAACCTGTAACCTCAAAAAACCTTGCAGTCACTTTTTCGAGCAAAAGTTACTTTTCACGTTTCTGTTCATAACTACCCTTAACAACGGAGTTCAAGAATAAGAAACACATTTATGTTATTCTGCAAGTCCTTACGAATCTAACAAGGTATGGTAGAAGCTTAGGATGTTGTTTCGTACCTGAAAAGTCCAAGTTACTTCGAACTTTTCCATTTTTGAACTGAACGACACCGTTTTTTGACTAAATTTGTCTGTAACAGGCCAAGACTTTGTTTTATTGTGAATTTTATTGCAGATTCTGGTTCTTTACGTCATTATCCTTCCAAAGAGGGGTGTTTCAACTCTGTAGGTTGTTGTTTAGGCCTTTTAACGTGGAGGCGAAAACACTCGGAGCGACCCGAAAACGCATTATCGCGGAAAAACAAATTAGGTCATGCTAGGAGTTTACAGTAATGTTTCAAATTTAATTAATTTTTTTTTTAAATTTTCACAACAAAATTCGGAAAAAAATGATACAAAATAACACAAGAATTAGAACTCATTTGGGGTTCATATCACTACTTAAACACAGACCTGCTAAATCCTCAAAGCTCATGCCCCGTGCGGGTCACTTTGGGGCTCAAAAGGTTAAATAACATTGGAACTCCTCAATCTTTCTTCCAAACCCAACAAAATGGTTGCTTCTATATGGGGATTGCACAGACCTGCCAATTCTAAACGCAGAGCACTGTTGCAGGCAAGTATTTTTCCTTCTGTGAGATTTCCTTCTGTAAGATGGAGATGCCTTACCCATGGAGATGGAGATGCCTTACCCATGACACTGTTCAATTACAGCTTGATGGTGTTGCTTCATACTGTAGAAAAGCTTCTGATCAGTTCATGAAATCTATATAGCATCTGAAGGTAGCGGGACACATTTGTTTTCTCTGAGAGCATAACCACATAGTAGATATCTACATACATCAATGGGATGAGAAGATGCATACTGATACTGATCATTACAACACGGCTTTACCATGGCACAAAATATCAAATTCCACATTTTCTCTTTTAAAATTTTTAACCCTTTACACACTATGTGTTGCTGGTAAAATTATATTATCGTTCTCCGTTACTAAGAAACGTGTAACTGCTAAACATTTGTCATAACGCACCAACTTGAGACACCATCATCCTCTGTGTACAGACCGTTTCTAGCAAGAGGAGCAAGAAAGCAAGCTGCAAGATCATGTCCCCAATGCCCAGTCAGATGGGAGCACCAGCGGATGGAGGCCTGGGGCTTTCACATGAGATTATTCCTCATATTGTCCTGAATATAACAGGGAAAGACTATCCGAGTGCTTCAGAGCTGCTCAGAGGCAGCACCCTACCTTCACTGGTCGAGGTACGGCTGATTTTTCTGTTTTTGTAATAAATATCATTTACTATAGACATCTTTTCTAAAATGTTTTCAATTTCTTCACCAAACTAATTTGCTTTCTGTCTCCCCTGATCTGGTTAGGTGTTGGATGACTTGGGGTTGGGACCCAGTGGCCCACCCATCCCACCTCCCACCACTTTCTCTTTGGTTCCTTTTCCCCAAAACAGGCAGCAATCCAACAATCAACTCACCAGTGGCTGTTTCACCTTCCTGGTTCCTTCCGGGATGGACGAACACGACATGGAGAAGAGCGATTTGATGGAAGATGCGCGCGCATTAGCTCTCAAGGTGAACACACGGGTGCAACATTGCCAGTGTCGAAGTGACAATCTTATCCAAGAAGCAGCGGGATTTACAGGAAATGTGGTCTTGATTTGAAGATTAATCTGTGCAAAAAATGTACTGTAAAAAACTGATGTCAACGTTAAAGATTGAGAGTGGTGTTTGTGTGTACACAACTAAAGGAAGAGGCGGCGGCAACAGTTTCCAAAGGTCGCAACGTGAAGGAGAGTGCGGCTACAAAAGACAAGAGCAGAGAGAGTCAAAAGAGCAAGAGGCAAACCTCAGCCAGGAAGAAGGGGAGTTTCTCGGAACGGTCTCGCTCGCATCGCCACGCCTCCTCCACATATGACTCCACTGAACAAAATCAACACCAAGAAAACTTAGAGCTAAAACGCAGCCAGAGGCAAGGGAGAGTTTAAAAACACACTCCATCACATCAAGTAGTGTTTTATTCTTCGTAATGTTGTTATTTGTACTAACTGTTGTGTGTGTGTGTGTGTGTGTGTGTGTGTGTGTGTGTGTGTGTGTGTGTGTGTGTGTGTGTGTGTGTGTGTGCAGCCTGACAACATATCGGTGGGTTGTACCAGCCAACGGTGAGGTGAATTTGAAGGTCTGGTTCTACTCCGACTCCCCAGGAAAGTTTGAGCAGACCTTCAACTTTGAGCTCCTGGGGACCCAGAGACAGTACCAGCTCCTCTGCAGAGGAGTTTCCACATATCCTGCCATCTGCAAAGGCTACATGTCAGTCAGCATTGTTTAATAACTCCATGCGGAAATATAAATGGTGAAGAAAGAGGGGATATCGCAGATACAAATGGATACTAGACAATATTTACATTATGATGTTTCACCCAATATTTCTAAATAAAGTAACCAGTAATAAGAAACTGATTTCCTAAAGAAAATGTCTTAATACTGACAGCTGAACAAGGCTTTGTTGGTAATGGAGAGATTTGAAATGAATTTTCTAAAAAAACGTTGAAGCCCAAATTCATTGCACTGCTGAAATACATGGGACCCAATTGGAACTGCATTACCAAACATCCTCTTTTTCTTTTAATTTTTTTTTTCTTTTACAATTTTCTTTGATTGCGAGAAGGTTTGACTAAATGTGATTTCAGTTGGACTTAAAGGTTCTATTTATGTTTTCCCAAGGACTCTCTTTGCCCACAGCAAGAAGGTACAACAAATGAATGAAGGGCTACAGAAGACTTACGTGATCAAACCTGGATACTTTGAGTTTGGACCATTACTCTGTGGAAAAACCAGAGACAGGTAAAAGGCAGAGTGATGGCTGTGAATGGCTCAGTGTGTTCATATCATTCTCCGCCTTTACATGTACAGATTCACACCCGTCTGTGTTTGTATAGATACAAGGAAAATAAGTACCCTGAGAACATGGAGCGACTAGTGATTCATAACGATTCTGGCCTGGAGGCTGAGGTCCAGTTTCATTTCCAGCATGATAGCCATGCCGCCACATATCTGCTGGACCCCCCAACCATGACTCTCAAACCCGACCAGAAACAGGTACTGCACAGATCTCACCGCACACGAAAATATAAGATTAAGAACATTTTGGTGTCCATTGAAGTTTTACGAACGCTTGTAATAGTATAACATACATTGGTAAATGTACATATTATTCTGTCCTGCTAGGAGTTGACAGTGTGGGCCTACCCAACGCAACTGGGACAAATGAAGGACAGCATTGTGTGCCAAATCAAGGACAATCCAGAGCCTGTCATCATCAACCTCTCCTGCTGGGGCGTTCGGCCGGAGCTGAAGCTGGAAAGCAAGCATTTTCACTTTAAAAGGACTTTGCTGGACAGGTACCAAAAACATAGAATACAAATTCAGGAAAGAGACATTTTCCAGTATTTTCACAGTAGTTCTACAAGTGATTTGCACGAAGCACAAGTGAACCCCCTCAAGCAACATGATAAAGTCAAAATTCTGTGCATTAATTACAGCGACAATAGCAATTATTTTTTTAGTTCCTATGAAAACTTAACTCTCCGTCCCTTTGTCCTTTTCTCGGTCAACCTACCTTCTTCCGTCCTTCTCTCCAGGCAGGACAGCCGCAGCTTGATGCTGCATAATAAGATGGCTCTGCCGGTGTCTTGGAGACTGCAGGGTGTGGAGGAGTTGGGTGATGAGTTCAGTGTGCCACAGGACGAGGGCATCATGTCACCCAACTCATCTTTCCCATTGACTTTGCACTTCAGGCCCAAGAGGCCACTCAACATCAAGAAAATATTACATCTGGAGGTGTAGTAAAACTATAGAAGTACACATGCTGAAATGAATAGTAAATCTAGTGTACAGTGGGCTGAGTCGATGCCGATATGTGTCACTTCTCAGTTTGTATGTATATATACAGTATGCGCTGTGTGTTTTGTTTCAGGTATCCGATGTGGAGATGATTCTAGGCATTGTGCATACAGAAAACATACTGGTCATAGCTGAAGCCTTTGACATTGTTCTGAACATCACACCAGGTTAGAACTGGTGGAGCTAACGCCTAACAAAAATAACATGCAATTGATATCTTTATCTGAAGTGTCTATATGTACTTTTTTTCAAATTTTGACTTTGCCTTGTTTTGTTCTGTTTTGTTCTGTCTTGTTGTTTGTGCAATATGGAAAAGACAATAATACAAATATTTGTTTTAAAAAAACAACTGGTCGAGCTAACAAACATGTCCTTGCATAACTTGACATTTTTTTAAAGCACACGTAATTCAGATGGATATTTCAACCCAAAATCTTCTTTCTGTGAGCTTACTGTGTTTACTATTGGGGTTGCAATGATAATTAAAATGATGAGCTCTTGTTTCTGTGGCAGACGGCTGTCTGGACTTTGGAACTATCAAAGTCTTTGAAGAGGCCAAACTGTCTCTTAAGATGAAAAATCAAGGGAAATATGAATTAGCCTTCAAGTGAGTTTGAACTGCTACTTTTTTGACTTTTAAAGTATCATGTATGTCTTGCATGTGAACTAACGTAGAACTAACAAAGTTGTTTCACTTGCATTCTTCTCTTTCCACAAGATTTGCATTGCAGCAGACAGACCCGAACCAGCCAAACCTGGACTCCATTTTCACCGTGTCCCCCATGAGTGGGACTCTAATGCCTCACGAGAAGCCCACAACAGTGCAAATACTCTGCAGGCCCAAAACAGAAATCTTTATGAGAGAACAAGCTATCCTGCCTTGCCAGGTCAGAGCCATATAACAGTCTTAATGATTGCAGTGTTCGAGGTTCAACTATATATTCATAATCATTCATTGAAACAGTTTAACCTTTTAAAAAACACAGGATTCTAATATGGACCCTTTTTGTATTTTTTGCAAATACAACATATATCACAAGAAAGTATATTGATGTTATATACCAAATTAAACACCAAGCCTTTGCTACAAGAATCAGTCAGCCATTTAAAACAACTCAAACAGAAAGAAAGGTAATCATAAAAGTATGAAACAAAAAAAGCCCAAAATCAGCATGTTTGCAGAACCTGCAACCCTGAGCTTGGTGCTATCAGAAAAAACCTGATGTCCAGAAGCAAGACAATTCCACACAGATTCCACACACGCCTTCCAAATCCTTCGACCTCAAAGAACCACGGAGATATGAGCTAAAGAGCACAACAACATGAATCGCTTTATTTGGTTTACAATCAGCAAATACTACTTACCTTTGTTTTACAGTTTGATAATTGTTTATTTGTGTGCTTGTTTTATTTTAAAGGGAAAATATAGGTAGTTTTATGAATTTAAAAAAAAATTGATTTTTTTTTTCTTCTTCAAATGTGAGCCCTCGCCTGAATTTTTTCTGTACTAAATCCTCTCTAACTTTGTCTGCTTCACTTTATAAAAGTAAAACAATGCAAAAAATATGTTATTTCAAAGTAAAAATCATGCTAAAAGTGCTTTTTTTCTAGGCGGACTTGAAAACTTTACATTACACACTGTGTGTCATCTTCATTTACTCTTAACCAGTAACACATAGACTGATATTTACACATCTGAGCAAAATATAACATTATACTTGTTTATTAACTCCACGATTATTCAAATAGCTCTAGTGGTTGCAGAGACACACCCATTTTAGTTTGGGTCTGTCATTTTCAAGCAGAAACCTAAAAAGAGGGTCGGGGTTTAAAGTGCACTCGAGTTAAGATTTTGGTTTCTTCTTCTGAAGGTGATTGAACCCAGCATTGGGAATGGAGGAGAACCCGTAGCCATCCTAGCCAACAAGGTTTCGGTTAAGTCTGTCTTCTCCAGGTTAAGTCTTGATTCATACTATCGCTTCTGTGTATCTTGCATTCGTATTTACGGAACAATATTACAATCAATTCCAATTCTGATCGTGTCAACTCTCTCTTTTTTTATTTTACCATTTCACATTTTCCCAAATTATTAATTGCTGTGTGTGACTTTAGGTACAAGATTACACCTGCATGTGACATGAACTTTGGCCCAATGATCTATGGCTGCAAGAAAAGCCAGAGCTTCACTATTGAGAACAACGGAGACTTTGAGACCCGTTTCACCATCTGCTGCATGGTCACCGACCCTGCGCCATCGGGGAAGGCAGGGTAAGGGAATAGAACACACACACACAAACACACACACAAACTCATACACAACGGCTGATACTTTTCCAATACGAAAATGGAATGAAAAGAGGAAGAAAAATCACAAATCAAGTTTTAAAGTAACGTAAGTTTAAAAATACCAGCTCAGGTGTTCTTGGCTGGTTGATGATATACTGCGCATGCTATACCACTTGACAAAATCCCATATTAATATGTAATACACCTTTGAAATGAAGTTTCAATGCAGCATAATTGTTTCCCTACAAATGTTTGTTTTGCCTTTTGGTGAGAATCAGCTGCTTTTATGATGATGATTATTGAAGTGTGAAAGTAAATCAAATTTAAAACAATACAGACTAAAATTGCCAGTTTATATGACTCCGGTTTATGTAACTCCAGTTTAGTGGTGAGCAAGACCAGCAGCATTAGTGTGATGGCGGTGGCTTTATAGTAAACGCTATCGGCAGGCAAACACGACTTGCAGTCCCAAACTGGAAAGTAAAAGGGTAATAAAAATGAATATGGCTTGTATTCAATATCACATCTTTGTGGTACTTTAAATTGTTTATTACATTCAATATTTTAATGTAACAAAACAAGCAATTTTGCATGAAGGTCTTAACTGCTGCTTGAAGTGATGACAAGCTGAAGGTCTTAAAACTTTCGTAGTTTTCTCCATTATCTGTGCTTAAAGATGTTCTAAATAAAGTGTGTCTCTGTGTCCCGGTCTCAGGTGTCCATGTAGGAAGATGTCCCATGAAAGCCATTCAGAGAAACTGACTGGGGCCAACACCAAAATGAGACGCAAGTCGTCTGTCCACAAGGACATGAGTGTTCCGCAGGTGAGGGACTGCTGGTGGAGACGACAACAATGACACATCCTTTTTTTTATTCACGAAGGTCTTGTTTTGTTTGGACAGTCCTCCCAGGGTTTGCCTTTGTGAGAGTGTCAGAGAGCCCAATTTGTGATGATGTAAACATTGAAAAAGCCCCGATGCGCTAGTTCGCTCCAATCTTCATGATGAATCGATCAAACGAAACGTAAAGTAACGCAAAGTAACAGCAGTATTGTAACTTGTCAAACTGAGGTGTTACTTATTAATGGATGGCTTGATGTAACAAAGCCACAGTAACTTTATTATATTCGCCTTTGCTTTACCTGATAACATGTCGTACAATATATATCTGCTGTGAAAAGTCTTGGGTAACTTTCAAAATGATAAATGGAAAAAAAAAGAGTGCTCTGATGCTCGCAGGGCTTTGAAGGTTCAAGTTAACAGGGTTTATTCGGAAGATACAACAACACAGAATCATCAATTGTTAAAGAAAAAAAGTGGTGATGCTCATCAAGCAAATTCAAAATATAAAGAAAACCCTGCTTTTGAGATCCATGTCAAAGCACCAGGATAATATTTTGTCTTTTGTGTGTAATACCTTCGTGTTTATTGGCACAACAAAAGCCAAAGAAAACCTGCATCAAAAGACACCTACCTTCCACTCTTATCTGTACCTCTCTGATCTTGCCAGGTTTGCCTCCAGAATCGCATCACCGTAGGGGTGTTCTCCCTGTCTCCCTGCAACGGGAACTTGCAGCCAGGCTTTCAGCAGGTGGTGACAGTGGACTGTGCGGCTGAACAGCTGGGCAGCTGGAAGCAGGGTTTGCTCATTGATATCAGTCACCGTGATCCTTCAGACCAGCCTGATGGGATACCGTACAGACTGCTGGCTGAAATCTGCAAGCCATGTGAGAAATGTGTGAATTCACGTCCGTCGCGTTCAAGCGAATTTCTTCAAATTTGGGACAAATAAAAGTCTAGGATAACAGGATAACACGATGAAGTGATCATTTTTCTTTTGTGCCCCAGGTATAGCCTTAGACACGGCATCCATTTTTGAGGAACACCATATCTGCCACAACAGCAGCCAGCTCTCATCTGAGCAGTTTTGCAATGCTGAAAGCATTTACGTCCGAGACCAGAACCAGTTTATCTTCAACAAAGTCCTGGTAGGACGAACGGCCCAGGCCCGATTCAAACTCACCAACAACAACAAGGTTTTCTGTGTGCTCAGCATGGCCATCAAGTATGTTGGCGCTAAGGTAAAAGATACACTGAGAAATGCGTCCAGGAGCGTTTGACGATTGTGGTGCACGGTCGATAGCATGTCAACACTGTGTTTCATTACAGATTGCTCACGGTGCGGAGGTTTTTGATTTGTCGGCTACAACGCTGAACATTCCCAGCCAGTCATACTCGTTCGCTGTGGTCACCTTTACACCCCAGGCAGTGCAGCTCTACAGTGCTGTGTTTGAGGTCACACTGGAGGTCACCAGCAGGTATGAGTTCATGACTGTGTATGCTACATTTCTGCTCTCTTAGTCCATTTACTTCTACCATGACTGTGAGTAGAATAGTATCACCTCTCGCTTTTACTTGCTGACCACTACCTGCCTCATCTTCTCTTTGTCATATCCAGAATGACACCCACATTCAAGAGCAAGGTGCTGGAATTCAACCTGATAGGGGAGGGCAATCTGCCCAGTATACGTGTGATGCGGCCTGCTCTGAGGAACAGCAGAGGAAGTCCAATGTTGCAGTTCACACAGGTGTTGGTCGGACGCAGACAAACCCGGCCCGTGGTGCTGCTAAATGATGGGAAAGTTCCGGCTAAGGTGGGAGGAGACTTTATCTTTTTCATTTATTATAGATTTAGCACATTTATTTTTGCAAAATGACATATTTACCTCCATTAACTATAAAAAACGATATCAAAATCACCTGTATTTACAACACATAAAACATAATATGATAGATACGCTACACAAAAAGGTGCTTTGTGGCTCTGTGTGTTGTGTAGGTCCAGATTGACATGCTGGATAAACATGGAGTGTTCACCATCGAAGCTGCTCCTGGCCACACTTGCAGCTCGGTTCACTCCACACAGATCGAGGGCCCCAATGAGTCAGGTACAACCATAACCTGTAAAACTCCTCTCCACTTAATAAAAACCAACCTATTTTAAGGCCTCTGCTCGAAAATTGCATACCCAAACTTAAAAGAGTGTATCTCTGCAACCACTAGGGCTATTTTAATAATATGGGTCTTATAATAAAAAGCTACACATGTGAGATTTTGTTCAGATGTGTAAATATTAGTCTATATGTTACTGGTTAAGGGTAAATGATGACACACAGCAAAAATTAAAGGTTTCAGGTCCGCCGGAAAACAAGCAGAATCAAAATGATTATGTCTTTGGAATGATGCAGCTGTAAGGTCCAACATCTATTATGTTTAAGTATGTTTAGCTACTTTTATACACATTTTTACTCCATCTGTATACTTAATATTCTTCTTACTGTTTAATTTGAATTTTTGTATATTTTTTTAAATTTATATTATTTGATTTTTAATCTTATTTATTACTTGTGAGCAATACTGCTGTAATCCTGTAATTTCCCCACTGAGGGACTAATAAAGGATTATTTTATATGATCTTAACTCTAACCCAAATCATAGCACAATATGTGAATATTCTCTCTGCAAATGTTGACTTTGATAAAGTGAATGCTATTTGAATTTTCTCATGTACCAAACCATATATTTCACTGTGCTTATGGCATCCAATACATCCAAATGCAGCTGTTTAGAGCTTTGATTTTTAAAAATTCGTAAAAACAACTTATGATTTACAGTTTTCTATAATAAGCTTTTAAAAGGTTAAACATTTAATAGCAATTTGCACAATGGAATTGATATGGGATGACCCACGTCTTAACAACTCACATGAAAGACAAAGAGAAACCAGGAGAATGATTGATTCAACTGAGAATGTGGTCTTCCACACTGTCAAATCCATATTCAACATCTCTCCTCCAGCATTTTGGGCTTCAGGAAGGCAAAAAATGAAACAGTCTCCTCTGAATTTTGAGGATTTCTGCTCTCGGACTTCCGTACACAGCTATGAAAGTTTGACAGTCTGCAAGTTTGAGTTCATTTAATTTGTCAACAAATAATTATTTGTTACTCCAGAAATTGGTTTCTTTTTCACTGGAAATGTACTGTGATACTGTTGTTTTGTTGAGCTCAACATCAGCGTGTCTCCTATGCTGGAGAGACAGTTCTCGCTATATTTCTTGTTGATTCCACAGCTCCGTCTTGCACAGAGCATCATACGGTGCACCGAGCCCTGCTGAAGCTGGATGTAAACGAGCAGGTGGAGGTTAAGGTCAGCTTCTGCTCCGACAAGCCCACGAGTGTCAAGGCCAAGATGACAATGCAGGTGGAGGACAACCAGTACGACAATACCCAAATACAAGTGATCGGAAAAACTTACAAGAAGGTTGTCTTCCTTGACAACATCAGGCAGTCATTGCAGGAAATAGATCAGGAGGACGAAGAGAGAGGTAAGAGAAGACAGCAGGGCAGCAGGCCAATCAGAACAGCCTCCGAGCAGTGTGAAGTAGGAACAGAGGAATGTTGTACGTGTTGGAATTTATTAATATGTATGTGTGTTTCTTATCCAGAAATCTTCTACAAAGTCTGTTTCTCTCTGACAGGTAATGTGGTGCTGAATTTTGGGGAATGCCATGTAGATTGTCCTTCTCAAGAGAGTTTCACCATGATAAACCACAGCAGCGACCAGGTAGTGCGATTTGAGTGGCCACCTGACGGATCCCATGTCTTCTTTTCACCACAGGTAAGGAATAAAGGAAGGAATACAGGTGTGGGTTTGAAAAACATTTTTTAATGAAGGGGACTTGGTCTAAAACACTGTTCTCTTTTTGCCATTTGCTTAGCATTATACTTGGCTGCATGTTATCAATAAAGAACCTCCTTTTTCTTACAGGTGGGGCACCTTCATGCTGGTTGTTCCAAGGAAGTGACTGTCACCTTTGATTCCAATCAGCCAGTGACGCTTACCAGCCAGCCAATAACATGCAAAGTTAGTCAGGTGGAGTTCCAGCAGCCGCTGGAGCAGGTGGCCGACTGGGACGACCGACAGAGGACGGTGCAGTGGCTGAATGCTTACAAGCAGGCCACAGAAGCACCACAGCAGCCTGTCGAGAATAAGGTAAACATGACAACTGTGGATGAGATGTTGAAGAGAATCACGAGTTTACAATAATTGTTGAACTTTGCACGCATGTAATAAAGGCGGATCCGGAGCCCTGCTGCTCTGTTGTTGAGGGCTCCCAGTGGGATTTGGAATTGCGAATCAGCGCAGTTTGTGACTATGTGAAGTTCAGCTGCGACACCGACACCATTCACTTCAAAGACACCCTGCTTTACCAAACCAGGCTCCACCAGTAAGTCAGGCTCCAACGGTCAGCCAGTGATACCCCAAAACGATTTTGAATTTACTAACTATGCAAATATATATTGTTCCAGGTCAGATAATTACAATAAAGACATATGCTCACGCTAAGCCATATGTTGTGTGTGTGTGTGTGTGTGTGTGTGTGTGTGTGTGTGTGTGTGTGTGTGTGTGTGTGTGTGTGTGTGTGTGTGTGTGTGTGCAGGCTGCGGATTGTGAATCATGCCACTGTCAAACTGGAATACTCCTGGCAAGTCCTCATGGATCAAATGAACAATAGTGTAAACCATGAGCAAAGAGGTATTACTGTCCAGTAATATTATTTCAAATCATACGGTCAACTTGCCTGTGAATATTAGCATTAAGTGTTAAGAGGGGTTGAAACTGTGTGTGAATGTGAACATGTGTTCGCCGTGACAGATGAGACGCAAACCTCGAGACGAGGCAGCAGGTCAGCAGACGTGTTAACTCAAAGCCGCCATGCCAGCACTCTGCCAAGCGTGATGTCTCTTCTGACGGCGAATTCTGAGCTTCCGCCGTTCAGCGTCGAGCCCAGCATTGGGGCCGTAGCGCCTGGTGCCACTCAGGATTTCAGGATCCGCTTTTCACCTCGAGAAGTGGCTCAGTTTCAGGGCAGGCTGGTCAGCAGGTACAGTAAATAAGACAAGACAAAGAGTAGACAAGTAGTAAATACTCAATGCCAGAGTTCCTCAACGTAAGCCAAACCGAGAAGTGCATCAATTAAAAGAGGAGGAGGGGATCTGATTTATTTTCCCAATATTGGAGCCTAGCACGACTGCTTCATAAAGCTGCGCTTCAGGTTAAAAGTTGGCCCCACCTCGAGGCCTGAGCTCTGAGTTATGACAAATGGCATCACCCTCTTTGATAAAACCTGTGGAAGTGTAAACGGATAGAATAGGACGTGAATGGATGACTTCACAATAGTTGTGGCCGAGACTTTGTTGATTTCTTTTCTGTCTGTGTGCATATATGCCTTTTCTTGCAGTATCCCTAACTTGCGGGATGGAGATCAGGCTCCCTGTGTCTCGGTGTGTGCCCGCAGCAAGTTGCCCCACTGCCACTTTGACCTGGAGGTCTCAGACTATATCAGTGGGAACCGCCGTAACCCGGATTTCAAAACCCCTGTGGACCCTGACACCAGGGTCATAGAGTTCAACTCGGTTAGCACCTCTGTGCCATCCACGAGGTAAAAAAAGAAATAGACGAGAGCTTTTCTCCTCTATCACTGTAAGCCCTGACACTTTGTTTATACATGTATATGTACATCTATATATAAATATATATATATATATATATATATATATATATATATATATATGTATATATATATATATATATATATATATATATATATATATATATATATATATATATATATATATATATATATATGAGCTTTTCTCCTCTATCACTGTAAGCCCTGACACTTTGTTTATACATGTATATGTACATCTATATATATATATATATATATATATCTATATATATATATATATATATATATATATATATATAGATATAGATATATATATATATATATATATATATATATATATATATATAGATATATATATAGATATATATATAGATATATATATATATATATATATATATATATATACACACACACACACACACACACACACACACACACACACACACACACACACACACACACACACACACATAAACGTGTGTCTTCTTGCTTTTCACCACAGATGTTTCAGTGTGGTGAACCCAACCAATAAACCCTACTCATTCAAGTGGAGGTGTGAAGACACAGATGCTGGCCCATTCTGCTGCCTCAAACCACGTGGCACCATCTTGCCTCGGAGTAGGGCGGACGTAAGGATGGAAAACACACATGTAGTCAGAATAGTGGTGTAAAAATACCACCACCCCGTATAACATTTGTCCTCCATTTTCGTTCAACAGCAGTATATCATCTAATTCACCTCACCCCGTCCTTCATTTTATTGCATATCAGTCAATCTCACGCCTCATTTTAGATATTTGATCTCATTATTGTTTCAATGTTCCCTGTCTCCCCACATCCCACTTCATAGAAACAGATCTAACTCAATATCATTCCCTAAATTTAATCTAATACTTTTTTAATCGTGTCTCCTCTAATCCATTTCCAGCACAACTCATTTGATCAAATCAGGTCTCGTTTGCATGTCACGCCTCCCTCCCGTTCTTTCAAGTTTTTTATTCTTCTCACTCTTTTTTTTCATATGTGCCTTTTTTTATTATTATTTGCCATTTGTAATCCTCTGCTGTGTGTGTGTTGGTGTGTGTGCAGGTGTGTTTTGAATACATATCTGAGCAGCTGGTAACAGCCGAGTCATTCTGGAGCTTTACGATTGAGACTCTGTCACTGACGTTCCCCTTCCTGTGCGTGGGCACCACTAGAGAACCCCTTGTCTACCTCGACAGACCTCACCTTAACTTGGGAGAACTGCTTATTGGTGTGTAACATGCATAGACACACAAAAACACACGTACATGCATTTAGACAGGGACATGATCTTTTTCGAGTCTCGAGCCACACCACATATTATACACAAATTATTTTTTTCTAATGAATATTTTCCTCGAGTGCATGAGTTTTGGTGTTCCAGTCCATATTTATGTTGCGAGGGTACAATACACACGCGTGTGTAGATATGTCTGGAAAGTTTACTGTCAATGTTATCTGCACAATATATCTGCACACACTGAAGCATGATGAAGATATTGTTTTACTCAGGCAACTAACACCACTTGGTTAGGGTTTAAGAAAAGATCACGGTCGTGGCTGACTGACAGAAATATGAGCACCGATAATCTGGTCCTCCATCGACAAAACCTTTGGCCTCCTGAACAGATTTCATCTGTTGATGGAGCAGGTCACTGTTTAGCAATGATGAATAACCTAAAGTTGAATTGAATAGTCTCAGAGTGACCACATTCGCTTATATGAGTCAGTAAAACGTTGCAACAGGATGTGTGTGTTTTTCCTGCACAGGTCGGAAAGTGGAACAGACAGTCTATCTGGTGAATGGGGAGGAGAAGCCCTACTGCTTCTCTGTGGTGCAGTCATCTCTTCTCTGTGATGACCAGAAGTCCAGCCTCATTTTGCAGCCCATGGCTGGCAGATTGGCCCCAAGAGACAGGTTAATGCCACTATAACATGCAATAAACAAAATGTCATGACTTTTGCTCTCGGAATGAGTCAGCATGTCTGCACTTCCGGTTCCCTTGTCTCAAAGTCAATGTTTTTAATGGCTGTTTGTTTAGAAATCTGTAATAAGGTCTGCGGTTAAGTGATTTGTTCTACAGCATAAATTATGTCAGCAAATATTCCTCACTAATATAGGCGCTAAATAACATTACAAAACGCCATCGCCAGTCCTTTACAGCCTCCTTGTATGTTCCTGTGCTCATGTCAATGTAATGCAGTTCGTTTACACTACTTCAACTTCTGCACACGTTATAAAAGTGGTGTTCATTTGTGAAGGTGATCTTGCTGAACAAAATGTGTTAGTATCATAAACTTTTGTTTGACACAAAGTTTATTTTTAGCAATAATCCAAAATGTAAAAATTCCGTGAGCTTTTTGTCATGGAAACAAGAGCGATGCTAACTTCTAAGGTTGGCATACAAGGATATGTCATCCCTGCAGCACCTGGCATGAGGTGATTAACGTGTCAAATATCAAAGCTTTGTGAGGAAGTTGCAAGTTGCTTTACTACTAATTCAACTCCTCTAGCAAACTGTAGGAAGTCATAGGGAGCAGTGAATCTGTCAATAGCTGTGAACTCTTCGTTGCAGGTTGCCACTGTCATTGTCCTTCATGCCTTGCCGGGAGGGCTACGTGAGCTCCAGATTGGTTCTGAGGGTGACGAAGAAATCAGAGCAACTCACGCTCACAGTTAAAGCCGATTGTTTCAGCATGAGCACCTCCATTCAAGTTCAGAAGCCAGAAGGAGGCCTCAGGGAGATCGGCCCCAACCACACAGACACTCTGGACTTCGGGAAGGTCAGATCACTTTCACAGGCACAAACACTCAGGTGCACGTTCCCATTGCCTTTATGTGGGGAGCTGAAACATGACATGTCATCTTCCTGTATGTGCACTATTCATAGCTGTGGATTTCAGAGCAATCCACCGTTAATCTACTGGTGTCCAATCTGGCAAGATTCAGATTGGAAGTGAACTTTGACCTAACGGGCCCCAGTGAGCTGCTGCAATACGTGGAAGCAAAGCCACAATACGAAACCATTGACGTTGGGAAGCAGCTGCCATTCTCACTCTTCTTTTGTCCACGGAGCATTTGCAACCTGCAAGATGTCCAACTGAGTATCAAGGTGAGACGGTGACCTCCTATAAAGGCTGGTTTGACCTCATTCTGCACTGATAAGAAAGAGAATAGTGTGTAGCCTTTAGATTTTATGACTTTAAGACTTTATCTATGTTATTCTTTCCACGTTCTGTTAAGTGAGTTGATCTACTTGTCTATGTATTGTATTTTCTCTTCATCATTCACAGAGAAAAATACTAAGACTAATACTGTCAAATTCAGAATCTATTGTATCCCACGAGATGTTTACCTGTATGGTTCACATGCTTTAAAAGCAAATCAACAACTACAGCTTTTAATGAAATATAAATAGTAGATTAGATATCCGCGCAGTTACATCTTTTCCTGCATTAACCAATGATATATAAATGAAACACTTTAGCATAGTTCAATTTGGTGGAAGATGTGTTGAAACGGAAGTTAAAACGTAACATTCTTTCTTGGTTCTTTTCTATTACAACTCCCTCACTCCTGTATTCCTCTCTCTTTTGTCTCATCTTGTCAGGTGAAGCACGGGCCGACATTTACATTTGCTATCGAAGGCGCAGCTGTTGAATCCAGCCTTGAGTTCTCCTTCATCAAGCACAACTTTGGCAAGTGCTTCGTGTACAGTCCGGGCATGGTGCCGGCCTGCCAGACATTGGTGATCACCAACAAAGGCGAAAGGCACATCAGGTAGTTGTTTGTGTCTGTTTTTACTCCATGTGTCAGGTGAAGGCGTTTCCTGTGTGAAGAAATGCTTTTAGTGTTCTGGGAAAGTTTGGAGGGTTCTAATACTCTGATTTGCTCGACGGTCCCTCTTCTCAGTGTCGAGTGCCAGTTCCAAAACACCTCTTACCTTGAGATGGACTTCCAACCAAATATTTTGTCCCCTGGTGACGTAATGAAGGCACTGCTCACCTTCTATCCTCATGAGGCATGCTGTTACCATGAAAGACTCACCTTTGTCTTTAACAGCTGTGTCAAGAGAACTGTGGACGTGCTGGGGCAAGGCATCGAAACGAAGGTGAGAAGGAAGAATGCGTCAATGTCGGACACAAATTATCGTGTCAACGCGTTGCTTTGTAACGTTTGCTGAGTGGCGGAAACAGGAAACAAATATGATTCTCTTCTGAGCAATGACGTGTAACACACTATTGTAATGGGATATTTGAAGGGGAACATACTCAGGCAGAGACGAGACATGTCCTCAAGTGATGCAAAAAGACTTTCGACTGAGGATTCAGTTATCCTGAATATGTATCATTCTGTCCTAGCTGGAGGTAGAGAACCCCAAGCAACGGAGAGTGAATCTGGGATCTCTGATGTTGGGTGAGGAGGTGAAAAAGCAAGTGGTTCTGGTCAATCGCAGCCCTTTAGACCTTTCCTTTACTCTGCTGCTTAACACCAACCCACCACTAGCCGCAAGGGTAGGAAGCACACACACACACACATTGATAAACAGTAGTCTATGTCAGCAAAACTTACATATTCTCCTCCGCCTCCTCGTCTTGCTCCTACAGGATCTGTCAGTCAGTCCTGCAGGTGAGCTGAACCTGCAAGCCAGTGTTGGCTCATGTAGCGTTGAGATCCAGTTCTCACCTTGTCAGCAGATACCTCCCTTCACCGCTGAGCTGCAGGCGGAGTTTGCAGGCCTGTTACACCCCCTGCTGACCATCCACGGCTGCTGCCAGGTTCGGAAGTGAAGAACATCTCCTGACACTTTAAAAGGGCACCATTTGCAAAACGCTTGATTTAGGAATAGGGAATGATACTCTAAAGTACTTTTAAGTTCACTGATGTAGTTCTTTTTAGAATTATTTTCAAACAAATGATGTCCATTAAAATGAACGAGCACAGACTGTATTTGTTTGGAAACACATAAACAAGACATTTTAAAGTTCCTTTAGATGAAGTCATGTTAACAGCACATTTTGATTTTAACTGCCAGAGTGTGGATGTCCAGCTGGACCAGGTCTACCTAGCCTTTGGAGCTGTTGTCCAGCGCTGCCAAGCCAGGAAGAGGATTGTCATGCAGAACAGTGGGGACATTGGTGCCAGGTAAATGTTATATAATATAGGTTCCCATTTCATTTTCAGTAAGATGAAAAAAACCTCATTCAGACTAATTGCAGAAGAAGCACTGACTAACACACACATCCAGATACACTCAGGCGTGCAGTCGTCATGCTAGACTTTATAGAGTTGCACCTTTTTATGAGAGTCTACAAAGTGTTGTGTCATCGAACAAAGACTTTCTTTAACTTGCGACGGGAACATTGATGTTGTAGTATTCTGGGTGGATTTATATCCTGATGTTTGCTTTTTATTTATCTGTATCAACAGGTTTGAGTGGAAAACAGAGAACTTTCCTCCAGAGTTGTCCATCACACCAGTTAATGGCTACATCTGTCCAGGCATGAATGTCCCTTTCCAAGTGACTTTTGCCCCGGTGGAGCTGATAAACGACTCAAGATATGAGAACCTGCCTTGCTATGTGGAGGGCTCCTTCTTCCCCGTGAACCTCACTGTAACGGGCTCCTGCATTGTAGCCCCCACTAGCAAAGAGGTTTGATTGATTGTCTGAGTGCTATCCCCATGTTTCTATTATGTTGGGCAATCAGCTAAAGAAATTGATACTAAAGTTGCTGCAAGGAACTTTTAACTGGTTATGAAACAGTTTAAGTTTAATTATGATGCCTTTTTATGATCTTCGTAGGTAAAGAATGTCATCAGATTGAGGATTGTCTAATAGTATACAGTTATTCTTAATGCTTGTCATTGATGCCACGTTGTCAGATTCCAACCCCCTCCCCTTAAACTTTTCTGCAATTATCATCTACACACAGGTACATCCATAAAAACTGGCCCTCTGTATTTAGGCTTCAAATAGCATAATAGATATATTTGAGGATATTTTTAAAATAGACATTACCAGCAGTTCATCTTTGCAGTAATTGTCGTCATAACAAAGTAATCACATTTGATTGATGTATTACATATTGCAGCGCAATGTAACTAAAAGCTTTAAACGTGTAAAAAAAAAAGCAACATAGTATTCGGAATTTTTAGGGTTGCACAGTAACGTAGATATAAAAACTAAAAGCAAGCGTGTCAACAGTGTAACTTCTAATTACAAGGATTGTTAAGGATGTGAGACATGTTGCACAATTGGGACCTCCGTCTGACTGCTTGTCTCCAGGTGCTGAACTTTGTTTGCCCAGTCCGCGGCTCTCACACCCAGACTCTGTCCGTGTTCAACCCCACCAACCAGCGGTGCAGCATCAGACCCATCATAGAGGGAGAACAGTGGAGCACTGAGGGCTCTGTGATCTTTGAACCCCTCCAAAACAAGATATGCAAGATCATCTACCGACCGCTGTCTACTACTACTGACGGGAAGAAACACCTGGTAGAAGGAGCACTAACATTCAAACACAATTGTGTATTTATCTGCATGCCTCTTTAGTGCATATTATGTGACATTAACGTGTTATACGTCTCCTCATTTCCTTAGGGATCAATCTTTTTCTCCTTCCCTGATGGGACGGGCATGCTGTACTCACTTCTCGGAACTGCTGAACCTCCAAAGGCAAAGGACGTCATTTTGCATGAGATGCCTGCCAAGACTCTCCACTCAGAGTTGCTTCCTGTGCACAACTGGCTCTCAAAGCCTCAGAGGTAATGTGAAGTCAAACTTGGAATTTAGATTATATTAAAATATATATGTGCACATATATGACCATTGAAATCTAAACCTCTTGAAAAAGAAGTTCTATTCTCAAAATAAAGGTTTTATTTTGAGATTGCCCTCAAACAGAGAGAAAAGACAAATGAGAAAGACTAGGTAGCATTCAGATCAGAGCAAAACCTTCCTGCTGCATGTGACTGCTGGAAAGCTGATGAAATGTAATAATGAGAATCAAACAAGTCCTGTTAGCACTATAGCTCAGAAGAGTCATGGGTGTGTGTCTGCGTGCTCAGGTTCCACGTGTTGATGGAGATCCTGAAACCGGACAAGCCCGATGCTACGATTTCCCTGAAGGGTCTGGAATACTTTGATGTCCCTGCTTTGGTCAGTCGAGACTACAGCATGTCTTTCTTTACATACAAAGAGGGGATATACAACATCAAGGTTCGCTCACACACACACACACCAGATCTGAATATGTGTCTCAACCCTGTCCTCACGTCACCCCTCGACCCGTTTTTCTTTAGGTGACGTTTCGTAACGAGGAGTCCGGCGAGTACTTGTTCTACCTTATCACCTTCAAGGCCACATCTCCAGGAGTCCTGTCAACCATAGAGCTGGTGACCCCTGTCCATCGGACGACCTCGGCCACTGTGCAGGTGGAGAACCCCCTGAACATACATTCCTGCCTGTCCACTGAGTGTAAATGCCTTGAAATCAGTGCCCCGCCTCAGCACACTGTGCCAGGAAAGTCAAAGGTAAATACTCAAGACATCTAATTTGGTACTGAAAATAAACGGCTGTGTGCACACACAACTGATACTGTGTGTGTGTGTGTGTGTGTGTGTGTGTGTGTGCTTCCTCCCTGCAGAGCTCTATGAGTTTTGAGTACCAGCCCCTGCGTGCGGGCGAGTCCACAGTCCGGCTGACTCTGCACAGTCAAGAGCTGGGCTTCTTCCACTACGATCTGCTTCTCAAAGCTCTGCCCCCACCCCCAGAGAAAACTGTCCACTTCAACACTTCTCTGGGCTGTAGCCAATCTGTTTTTGTTAAGTTTACCAACCACGCCCGCTTCAAAAGCGAGTACTCTGGCAAGGTAAGAAAACAATCGACGAGTCCCGATGACTTGAAATCTTTGTGTTCTTGTGATGCTGAATGTTCTGTCGACTTCTGTCTGCTTTCTGCTGAGTTTTGCTCTCACTTATGGATATAGGCACTGGATAGTGTCGTTCAAAAGGGGCACTTCAACAGTTGTGCGTATACACTGGCCACGAGGACTGCTACTTAGCCTGTGAAAACAGTTGTATCATGTGTTGTGTGGTGCTGGAGAAGCTTTGTCGAGTCTGAGAAAGTAGCCCTGGTCGCTTTAAGGCTGTCATGTAACAGTGTTAGAGAAAATAATGTATTTTGTCAAACTGAAATTTTGCAGTTATGTTTGTATATTGGGTGCATAAAGGTGAGTGACTAACTCAGCCAGAAAGCCAGAAAGCTGGAACCAGGTTTAACTAGCTATTTTCATGGCGTGTGAATATCAAGCTTATCCCGGTGATTTTAGTTGTTGTCATGTGATCCCCTTGTTTTTTCCTCTGTGCTGCAGACCGATTGCTCGGACTTCACAGTGAGCAAGGCCAAACCCCAGGTGGGGTCAGAGCTCAGCATGGAGGTTTCTTTTGAACCTCATCAGCTGGGGGAAGTGACAGGCCAGCTCAGTGTGTCCTCCGCGAATGGTGGTGATTACATCTTTCCCTTGAACGGGATCTGCCTCCCTCCCAAAGCCCAGGGCCCGCTTAGCATCCGGGCCGGTCGCAACGTTTCCATCCCCTTCAAGAATGTCTTGCTGCAGGCCACTACTTTCTCTTATAAGGTAAAGATGTGATAATGACCCGATAACAACCAGGGAAATAACTAGATTGAAGAGCGGAATAAAAGTTTAAAAAATGTGATATTTTGGAAAGGAGCACTGATGTCGCTGACAATGAAAGTGATTTATTGCATTCCAATTCATCCACTGTGCCAAAAGCCAATAAATCTGTTGAAATGCAAGAAAATAATTTCCTGGTTGGCAGGGCAGCATGAAGCAAGCAGCTTTTAAATTTAGCCTGGAACAGTTACAGTGAAGAGAGTGCTGCAGTCTGGCGTTTACATTCTCTTGTTTAGACCTCCAGCTCTGACAAAATGCTCCAATTTAATGAATGTCTTCAACATTCTAACGTATCTGTGATTGAGTTGGCACTGTTTACCTCGCCCCTAGGTGGACAACCCTTGTTTCACAGTTAAAGAGATGGACACCATCAATTCCAAAAAGACCCAACACATCCTGGTGTCTTTGGAGGCTCCTTCAGGAGGTTCTCCGGGGCCGTGGTTTGGCAAGCTGACCATCTCCAACCAGCGCTCGGAGGTCCACAGCAAATCGTATTCTTGGGTTTATTACCTGAGGGGCCACCGCTCTGATACATAGGGACAGAGACGTGTGCCTCCAGGCTTACCGTACACACATGAGAAAAACAGAGGAATGCACAGCACATGATTTTAGCTCAAGCCAATGTGTAACTTATTTTGTACGATGCTTCCTGTGTTATTATTTATTTTATTTACTCCAGTGTCAAAAACAGACTGAATTGCCCTGTGTATATGTATTTGGTTCGAGTTATTAGTTGTGTTCTAGAATATTTTAATAATCAACTGAATAAAACCTGCAGAGGAAACCTGTCCGATGCCTGTCATTGCACACTCATGTCCACATGGGGGCAATCATGTCAAGTGAGTTCACCAGTCTGGTGCCTCAGTGATTGGGAAGAAATATCTTTTTTTCTTTTGTGTTATATTTTGCTTTTGCTCATCATGTATAACCTGCATGTTAAAGTGTCAACTTACTACCTGGAGTTAATTTGTCCAAACCACTCTCTGTGCTGTTGGACAATCTGCACATTGCAGGGAAGACTACTTGGTTGAAAGGGCATAATCTGGAAGAGATGCTCATTATCAAAGGTTAGATTTCTCTCTCTCTCTCTCTCTCTCTCTCTCTCTCTCTCTCTCTCTGTGTGTGTGTGTCTCTCTCTCTCTCTCTCTCTCTCTCTCTCTCTCTCTCTCTCTCTCTCTCTCTCTCTCTCTCTCTCTCTCTCTCTCTCTCTCTCACACACACACACACACACACACACACACACACACACACACACACACACACACACACACACACACCTAAACCTCTAATGAGGAGCTGGACTGACAGTTGAAGAGACACTCCTCTTACTCAAAGAGTAAAATCCTCTGATCCTCCCATTGGGACCAAGTGAGCCTCGCAGGAGCTTAAATGCAACATGGATGGATGATACTGATGTTATACTGATGTTACTTGACTGCTCACAACAGAACCACACAATCAATACTACAATTTGAGATTTTAAAGGGTCAACGGGTTAATTCAAAACGTACATGCTACTCCAATTATGATATACTATGCAGTATGATGTACAGTAAGTACATCAAAGTCACTATACGTTATCCAAACCTTAAACAAATATAAGTCCACAAAAGAATATAATGACCATTTCTCGTTAGAGTGATGATGTTGGAGATGAGGAAATGCGGGATGGATGGGTGTGTTTTTTGGGTTGGGTGCTGTGATGTAACAGGGGAGCTGGTGGGGTGGGGGCTTCTCTCTCTCTCCCCCATAGAGCGCAGCATGAGCGCTCCGCAGCAAAAGGATGTGTGAGCAGGCAGCGCGCTACTGTAGGGACGGAGTCCACAAACTGCTGAACAAAGAACAAGCCAAACTTCGAGCCCAGGAAAGCCGCGAGCAGCCGATCCCCGTAGCCGGTCAGGACAGCGAGTCCGCGACGGCAGCGCAGTCCGGAAACAGCGGCGCCCAGCCCGGTGGAATCGACGGGCTCGTCCGCTGGATCGTCACCAAAATGAGCGACAACAAGAACAACTCCAGCCGGGAGTACGCTTCCAGCAAGGAGGATGTGGCCGTGGCTCAGGAGCAGTTCTTCGCCCCGGAGCCGCGGAGAGGCATCTCCGTTATTTTGGATGTGAGTATACCGAGAGGCTCCGGGCTGGATGGGAGGGTGTTGCAGGGGATGAGGACGTCCAGCGAAGCAGTGCGTATACGGACCGGTGCAGTGCGCACTTACGCACGGAAACCGTCTCGCAGCGCACCGCCAAGGCTCGCAGCGCGCGAGTTTAGCGGGGCGGGCGCGTGCATTTGCCGCTTCATAAACACTCTGGGAGGCACGTGTCCGTCGGCGATCGAGCCAGCTGTGGCTGGTAATCGGACGCAGCCCGAGGAGGTGTGCTTGTTGCCCAGTGCCCAATCCGCCCTTTCGCTTGGCTCAAATGGAGCGCTGCTTTCATCCACAGACACTGAAGTCCCCACAGACACTGAAGTCCTCACAGACTCAGATCGCTGCAGTAGTTACTTTTGTTGATGGTTTACTGTGAAGAAAGTCCGACGTGCACCACCGCACATAGTCAAAAACTAAAAAGAAGAAAATCGCTGAGTCTGTTTTATCACAACACTTTAATTATTAATGACATCTTCTTACTATGCTATTGTTTTATTGATGTCTGCTACAGAATCCTGATCTATTATTTAATTCCCTGCGGTGGCACGCAGGATAAACCTGCACAAAGGTGCTGTCTGGTTTGGAAGTGGCACATTACGCAGCGCGTGCGTGTCGATGTGGGTCACCTCCTCATACTATAGTGGGGTTATTTTTCACCACCGCTCCACTAAGTCTTCTCCCCGGAGATCCGCTGGTGCTGCTTTCCTTTTATTAACGCTTTACATGGGTATAAGAAACAAAAGTAGTTCACTTGCAGACCCTGACCAGTGACCAGTGACCACCACCCGAATAGATTGACAAAGAATGACTGCACGCGGGAAACTAATTATGATGGATGGAGGCCAGAGGGCCAGTGAATCCCAGCACCCTATGGAGTCTGTACGAGGGTGTGGGGGTCGACGGGAGAGGCGGTTGAGGTGGGGTGTAACCTACTTTGCTTCTGCTGCTCCCTCCCTGAGCCAGATGCGGTGCAGCAGGGCTTCTTAGGCTTTGAGTCAAGACCCCAAAGTGGCTCTTCGACCTGTTTCTGACGCGCGTGACCCGCGCGGTCTCCGTTTGACTCGCGTATCCGTGAAGTTTGTTCTCACAGGCACGATATGCTGGATTTTTGTTGTTGTTGTACATTTCATTTTCCACTTCAGGCAGTGCTCAAACAATTTGGTTGGCGTGGACCTCTCATTGCGTTCGCCTCCCGCTCCATACGGAGACCGTGCGTTCCGCCGCTTCCCTCCCCTCTCTGGCCCCTCAGCGGGCTGCTGAGCTCCCGCTGCTCTGGTCGATGCGCTTCCACGCGAGGCCACGCCTTCCGCCATTTCTCCCCGCCAGCACACTCTCAAACATTGAACTTGAACTTTGCTATATAAATGACTTTTCCGATATTATTGACCACCGCGTTATTATCGCGGCGAAGAAAGTCCACACCGACGGGATCGAGGGATCGCCGCGGGAGTGCGCGCGCCTGCAGACAGCATTCTGCTCATTAGACCCGCCCCCCTGCTTGCTTGTTTTATCATAGCTTCCTGCTCTGTCTTCTCCTTCATCGTAACCCCCGATGCACCTTTCCTTCTATTCTTTAAACTCCTTTCATCCTCGTGCTTCCTCCTCTCCTCTCCTCTCCTCTCCTCTCCTCTCCTCTCTTCCTGTCTTCTTCTCTCCTCTCCTCCTCTGCAGGCCAAGAAAGCATCCATTCTTAATAAGGTTGGAGATAGTTGCAACAATCTCCCTTCCCTCTGTCTCTTCTCTCTTGTTTTCTGTTCCCCTCTTCTACTGGCTTCTCACTATTTCCGGTGCAACTCTCTCTCTCTCTCCCTCTCCCTCTCCCTCTCCCTCTCTCTCTCTCTCTCTCTCTCTCTCTTTCTCTCTCTCTCTCTCTCTCTCTCTCTCTCTCTCTCTCTCTCTCTCTCTCTCTCTCTCTCTTTCTCTCTAGCAGCCCTAGAGTTGGCTGTTTTTTTTGTTCCCCCTTCAAGAGTTGAGTGCACCCTAGGGTGCAGCCGGAGAGAAAGAACAATCCAGTGCGGCTTGTCATTTGGAACGTCGTGCGTCTCCTCGGCAGTTAACGATTTTCTTTTTTTTCCTCTTCTTTTACTTCCTGCTTTGGCCTGTTGAGACCTTATATATAGCCTTGGCCTTATAGTTTCCCAATCAATAAAAGGTGTAAAGAAAAGGAGCTCCAGACTAGTTTATATTACTAAAAAATTGGCTCGCAAGCTCTGACACATGTTTAAATATGCAAATGAAGCGTTGTTTTATCACATATGTGCTTATTCAGATTGCATGAAGCCAGGTACAACATGATTAGCGTCAAAGGTTTTTGCTGAACAGAATCTCTTGATACAAATCTCTCTGTGACGCTCCATAAATAAGAAAATACTGCCATAAAAAAAAAAATCACGCCATGTTTTTTTTTGTAATACAATGTTCTATAAATCAGGCTGTGAATGATTTAGTGTGTGTGTGTGTGTGTGTGTGTGTGTGTGTGTGTGTGTGTGTGTGTGTATGACTGTGTGTGTGTTACTGAAAATAGAGACTTCTGGGTCTGAGAAGAACAAATATAAAATAATAATTTGGGAGAAAACAGCCTTTAAATAAACTTATTGTAAGATATTTTTGGGAGGTGGGATTTAAATATGCAAATGAGGCATTGCTATAGCTTCTGATGAATTTAGGAGAAATCAACCGGCACAAATAGACAAAGTAGTAAAATAATTGGATGTTTCTTTCTACAAGTTTGAGACTAATAGCCTATCAAAAAAAAAAAAAGAACTGCCAAGTGTTTCTCGCCCTAAAACTTCCCAAAACATGACGTGCTGTGCTGATCTCATGGGAACGGTTTACATCAAACTCTGAAACGCTGATGAAAGTACCAACCTGTCACTTCCAGTTCCACGGGGAGAGGAGCTGCCGCTGAAGCATCTCCGTCTTCCTCCATGGGAAGAATATGATGCACGTACACGACAAGTAATCTCGACTCGGGTCGTGGATCAGCGGCTTTGCGTCGCGTGTACATTATAATGGATTCATCCGCTGCCGCACCGATACACCTTTCGGTCCCATAGCGTCCTAACAAGTCTCGTCACACGCCGCGGCACTTCATCCGAGACGTGTCACTCTGCTAAACGATTTTGTTTGCCGTCTTTATATGTTCTGTGTTTAACAACCCGTCCCTCCAGCTGCGGTGTTGAATTTATGTAAATGTTCTGCTCGTTATTTCGCCATCAATGTGAAGAGCTTCAGTCTCCAACTACCCAGTGAAGCCACACGAAGAAGCTTTTCTATTTCTTTTTGTTCAATTGTCCTCTATATAGCTTCTACACAAGCGGTTCTCAAACATTTTCTGTCACGCGTTGGAGGAAGCAAAATGTTCGGGCCCCACCGCGCCGATAACATTGGAACAAAATGGTCCAACTTTCTGAGACTCCTCCATCCATGTTTTGTTTTTTTAATTAATAGATTAAAGAAAATTTAAATCCCAAGTAAACCAGATTGGTCCATCTGACAAGAACTAATATGTGCAATCACCTTTGTTGAAATAATGCAAATAAAGTTAGATATGTGGAAAAAAACAACTAATATTTGGCAAAAAAAGATTACCAAGGGAGCCTGTTTTCTTTGTTCCCTGTTTTCTCCCCATCGTCTCATGTTGAAGTGTCCTTGAGCAAGACACTGAAGCGCCAGAGCTTCACAGCAGCACAAAGCTGGATGGTAAAATGAGGAGAATAATTCCCCCACTGTGGGATTAATAAAGGATTCTAAAAAATTCTCCCCCCGCGCCCCACCTGTAATACCTCCACGCCCCACTAGAGGGTCACGCCCCACAGTTTGAGAATCACTGTTCTACACCAAGAAGGATGAGGGAGGAGCTTAGTTTCAGTCAGGAATGATGTAAACATTAAAGAGTTTGAAAATAGATGTTTTTGGATATTTAGTCACTTTAGTTGGTTGATAACTTGACATAATGTAGTTTTCAGCATTCTTGACTGAACTAGATAGTCAAAACAAAAAATACATGTTTATACTATTGTCCTAAACAATAGGTAAACTATGTGATCGTGTCAGTACTGCTAAACCACCACAAAACCCCATATCATAGCATTTCTGCATTCCTCACTTCTTGGTGTTTCCTGGTACTTCCACTTCCTGGTACCGTAGCCTCAGTGCATGCCTGGGACAATGCAGAGGGACCATGTATCCAGAAAACCTGGTAGGGGGTGGGGGCAACCGGACGCAGGTACTTTCATTTGATCTTCTTAACCCTATTTTCAAACCTCCTGGTTGGATCTCCTTTAACCTTTTTAAAGAAAACACCTTTTTTTCTGATGTATTTGTGTTTTTTTTTACCACGAGGGCCCGACTCCTAAAAGTTTTTTAAATGATGTTCCACTAAGTGGACCTGATCTGTTTTACAGAGCGTCACTTGGCCACAAAGAACAATATATTATAAACTATAGTATTAACTAAAGTGAAGTAGTGTTTGCAGACTAGTAGTTGAATTACACATGTAGTACTGGGGGCATTTTTTTCCTCGTACCTTTCAAATGTGCGTTTATTCTCGTAACTGTGCTCATTCTGCTTCCAGGTAACCGGCCGCAGGTATTTTTGGAATGAGCCTTTCTTTGTCTCTTTGCCTTTTTGGTTGCACACTCTGATGAGTCAGCAAAACGCGTCGTAAGCTAATGGGGCGGTTGTTGACCAAGACGTGCGGCGACCCACCCTGTGTTCCCCCGGCGGTTGCTGAATAAACATTATCGTGTCTCCAGAAAGTCGCTTCACTTGAAGGAAGCATCCCTCCTGTTCTGGCTCCTCCAGTGGACGCTCGTACTGCTCGTACTGCTCGTACTGCTCGTGCTGCTCGTGCTGTTCGTGCTGCTCGTGCTGTTCGTACTGTTCCTGCAGCAGCTCACTGCTTATAGCTCCGATGATACTAATTACACTGTCTGGCTTTCTGTTCACAGATATTCAGAAGAGCTGACAAAGACGGTGAGTGAATGCATCCATTCTGTTCATCAGTTCATGTCACAAACCTGTTGAAGGTTAGAGAACTTCTCCCAGATTTACAGTTTGATGTGATGTGTTGATGAACTGTGGGATTTCAGTGCAGCTTTAAATGAAAAGACTTGGTGAAAAAATATACATATTTGTTTGTTCCTCCAAACATTTATCAGTAAATGGATACCATCCGTTGTTGCCCTTTCAGTTGTTTGTCTTTTGTGCTTTAAATGAAGAAAAAAAAGGTTCATGCATCGCTTGATCGTTCATCTCTTCTTCATGTCTTGTTTTGATGGCGGTCCGAATGCACATTTTTTTAAGATTTGTATAAATGTGCGTATTGGTGCCATCTTCACCGTTCACACACAGATGCTACACCTCGGCGTGCCGGGTTGCGTCTCTTGGGAATGTTCTGTTCTGTTCCCGTATACATTCACGTTTGCAGTTTCTTTTCTGGAAGCCTCTTTTTAAATTTTTAGCTTCCAGCGACAAAAAGCAAATCCAACAAACAACCTGTTCCTCCACTCGTCCAGCCCGGTCGGTGTCGTGTCTTTCAGACGGGAGATTGTGTTTCAACACAGGACTTGTGTTTTTATTATCTCTGAAGCCTTTCGTATGGCGTGAAACTAGCGAGCTTCGCGCTCTGCGTGTCTGAGCTGGTGTGGCAGTGTGTGCTGTATTTTTTTTTAGCATTTTGGGACATTGAAGTGTTTTCAAAAGGGGAAAGTTTAGATTACTGTGTGTTGCTGTGCCAGTGAGCAATTTGTTTATACCCTTTGGCGTCGCATGAACTGCTATTCTTTCTCTCTCTCTCTCTCTCTCTCTCTCTCTCTCTCTCTCTCTCTCTCTCTCTCTCTCTCTCTCTCTCTCTCCACACTTGCTCTACTCCATTGTACATCTCCTCTTGCTCTATCCATCTTTCCTCTCTCACTTTCTCTCTCCTTCTCTCATCCTTTCCCTTCTCTCCTCTTTTATCCCCATCACTGTCGTTGACTAAAAATAATTTAACTAATGAGGAAACGGGATAAAAAAGCGACGCTTTCATCGCAGCCAGATGGTCATTTGCTCTTCCAGTGCGTGTGTGTGTGTGTGTGTGTGTGTGTGTGTGTGTGTGTGTGTGTGTGTGTTTAGGGGTTTTCTTTTTTCTTTGCCTCCTCTTCAGTGCTATATGTTCCAAAAAGAGTATTTAAGTAAAGAAAAGATCTGTTAACTTAAATGTGAGAGGCCGTGGTGGTTTATTTAGTTGCTGCTTAGTCATCCGACTGACTGCTGTGTCTTCAGTTGTTAGCACAATAGCTCTTTCTCTGCGTGAGTGTGTGTATGCGTGTGGATACACACTGCACAAAATCCATTATCAATTGACGTAGTCGACTCGCGAGCATAAACAGTTTTTTTGCAGATGATTAAACTTTTGACATAATTGCTGCGGCTAACATTTTTATCTCGCCGAGTGCGGAGACACGAGCACAGACTGTGAGGTCGGCTGTCAACGTTTTGTAATTAACAACTGCTCTGATACAGAACAATCCGTTCAGACACAGCAACATGTACACGCTCATTTCATGATCCTACATCACAAACCAGCTGTGGCTGATTATCATGGAGGTCAGATTGTAGTTGTCATTTTTAATAAATAAAAAAAAAACACTTCCGTTCAACAGTTTCGGTTCATCTTCTGCGCTGTCGCTGCCACCCTAATCTCTCTCTCTCTCTCTCTCTCTCTCTCTCTCTCTCTCTCTCTCTCTCTCTCTCTCTCTATATATATATATATATATATATATATATATATATATATATATATATATATATATATATATATATATAGTTGTATGTATATATACATACAACTCAAGGGATTAACCAATCAGATGAGGCCGCCGTCGTGCTGCCAAACTGTGATTAGAGCAAGGCTGTGCCCCTTTGGCCTCACACCAATCAGATTAGCGCTACACGTCTCTTGATGTCGCCGTTAGCCGGTGCAGTGCGGCTGGTGGGGATTTGGAGCTTTTTTAAGTAAAAACACATCTGAATTGACGAGACTCCAGTTCTTTACCGAGAATGAAACCGCTAACATTTTACGACATGGTTTTTGAAACTTTGCCATCACGAGAGAGTGAAATGCACACTCTCTTCTCTCTCTCTCTCGCTCTCTCTCTCTCTCTCTCTCTCTCTCTCTCTCTCTCCTCTCTCTCTCTCTCTCTCTCTCTCTCTCTCTCTCTCTCTCTAATGCGGTTGCACAGAAAACCAGCACCATGGACAGCACCCATAGGGGCTCAGGTTGCCTGAACAGTTGACTGTGAATGTTTGTACAGGTCTGGTCGAGCTACTGGGGGGTTGTTCGTCTTTTTCAGTCACGTTGTGTATTGAACATTTGGCCTAGTTTTAAACGACAAAGAAGTTTGACAAGTACTTGCACACAATGAAGGGTTGTGGTGGGGTGAGGTTGGAGGGGGGCGGGTCGTAGCCGATACCGACTCTTGGACAGGGTCACGAACGCAACACTTTAAACGTTCTCCCTGATCAAGTTTGTGATTGACTTCTTCTTTTTATTCATTATTGAATGTGCATCTTTGTGCGTGGAGTTGCATAAATATAGAAGAAAATCCATGCACTATATAGATGTCAGGACCGTGTGTGTGAGTGTGTGTGTGTGAGAGAAAGAGAGAGAGAGAGAGAGAGAGAGAGAGAGAGAGAGAGAGAGAGAGAGAGAAAGAGAGAGATAAAACAAAACAAAATATACTTTACATAACATCCATTTTTATATTACATAATACATACATATATGTGTGTGTGTGTGTGTGTGTGTGTGTGTGTGTATATATATATATATATATATATATATATATATATATGTATATATATATTTATGTATATACTGATTAATCACATTATTTTTCTGCGATTAATCGCATTATGCGCCAAATTCAATAATGAAGTAAAAACTAGTGTATTGCACTAGTGTATTTATTTTAAAGTAATGTTATCAGGACAGAATAACAGCACTCTAGAGCAACAGCAAGTTAACATACACACATATATAGTTTATAAATATCTTTTCTTTTTTTTCTGAACAGGTACTGTTCGGTAGTAAGGGTCCCTATATCCAATATCTATACCAACGCCACGCTAGCATTTTGTGAGTCTCTTGAGTCTCTCGTCGTCTCAAACAACTCCATTGCTGCCGTAAACGCACAGCTTCAAAGTACTTTGAAAGAGGCAGGTATGAGTGTGGCTGGGCGAGAAGCGTCGGAGCAAGAGAACGGAGAGACTGTGAGTCAGCGGGGAACAAAGAGAAGAAGAAGAGGAAACGTTGGTTATTGTGAGGCAACACAGTTATTTGATGTATGGGACACATGCTGGAAAGACGGAACCAGCGAGCAGGAGCTGAAGAAGAGCTATTTTTATCCTCCCTCTCTCCTGGGAGAAGACTGGGAACTGTTTTAATGAGTGAGTGAGACAGAGAGAGAGAGAGAGAGAGAGAGAGAGAGAGAGAGAGAGAGAGAGAGAGAGAGAGAGGAGAACGCATACTGGAAGAGGAGAGAATTGTTAAAAGAAAAGGAGGTGAGGGGAGGGGAGTGATTGACAGAAGAAGAGGCAGGAGGTGGAGGCTAACACACACGGAGAGAGAGAGAGAGAGAGAGAGAGAGAGAGAGAGAGAGAGAGAGAGAGAGAGAGAGAGAGAGAGAGAGAGAGAGAGAGAGAGAGAGAATCTTGACAACGGGTCAGTAATTAAGGTTTAATTGGCCGGGTTCAGTCTTTGCATTCATAGCACTGATTTCAGGGCTGGCCTTCCTGCCCCTAATCTGCCGTGTGTGTGTGTGTGTGTGTGTGTGTGTGTGTGTGTGTGTGTGTGTGTGTGTGTGTGTGTGTGTGTGTGTGTGTGTGCCTTTCCGTCTTCTTTTTGTAGAACTATCAGCCAGATTGGTCGGTAATCACAGCCGCAGTAATCTTCTTTTATTTGTTTAAAGAAGTTCCTCCGATCTGGTCACCAGCTCAGAGCAGCCAGGTTCATGACCCGCTTCTACTTCCTTCATTCACTTCAATCCTTCTGCCTAGCGCCACGGCTAACCCACGGGATCCCGGTACGCTAGTGCGCGTGTCGGTGTGTGTCGTTCGTTATCGCGGCTCGTGACTCAGAGACATTGTTAGGCAGCAGGTGAAGTGTTTCAGCAGCCAATAAGCCGAAGAAACAGTTGCATCATTTGACAGCACTTAGTTTGCTGTTTGCGCTTGCTGCCGCACCGCTAATATGACACCCAGCCGCTGTTGTCTGAAGCACAATATTTGCCAGTAAAACGGAAGTGTTATGAAATGATACTATTCTGTAAATGCTGACTGAATGAAATCCAGTTGTTTTTGCATTTTAATTGCACCTCCAATAATGAACCCAAACCACTTTCAATCTCGAATCCCTCGCCGCAATTTTTTCAAAATGTCTTTTGCACCATTTGTAACACTGTAACATGAATACATAAATATATGTTTTCCTTTTAATTGCTCTGGACTTGAAAAAAAAACTGTTGTGTATAATAATGCGGGGGCTCACTCATTTAAGGACATCAAGCTCAATGTACCGATGAATTTGGTGTCTGCAATGAGCCTTTTTTTTTCATTTTGATGGAAGACATGTTGTCCAGCAGGAAAAGCACAGGTTTATTTACAATACAAATCAGCGATGGCTGAATTCCCTTTAGCTGGAAAATTGGAAACAAGAGGAGAAAAGCGCGGCAGTAACAGAAAAAGACTCTGCCTGAGCTGAAGTAAATGAGTCGTTCAGTGTCCATCTATGATTTAGTGAGTCGTGAATGAGGGAGTGATTTTGGACACCTCACAGTTGAGGTCTAATTATGTTAAACATGCTAACGATAATTCGAATGCTAAAAACTGAGCCGTTGCCTCATTTTTGCATTGACATCTTGGACTATCGACAACCTGCTGGAGGGACACTGACACGTCCGGGGCCACAGACATGTCCTCTCTGTGTTCTCATCAGTTAGCGGGTAGCTTTATATATTTATTTAGCTTCTTGCTTTGTGACTCACCAGCCATCTGCTAATTATCGTCACAGTGTTTGACAGAAAGACAGAAAGCAGACGGAGTTTAGGGAGGCTTGTTTATCCATGCTGTCGCGACTGGAAATAACTACCGCCGCACGGCTAAAAGCAAATCGGAGGGTGCAGCTGCTTCTGTTCGATGTTACCAAACAGAGCTCATCACTGTTACATTAATCAAAGTGATGTTGGTGTGTTTGGATATTTAGCGTCCCCGAATGCTCTTAGCGGTGCATTCGGCTTCCACCCCGGTCGGATCACCCGTCAATCCGGTTCTCTGTTCCTTCTCCTATTCGGCCACCGTAGCATAGCTCATGCTACTCGGTCCTTTTATTCCCACTCATGAGTGATTGAAGAGAGAGAGAGAGATGTAAAGATTGGGGATTGAGAATGAGCTGTTTATCCTTCTTGTATTCCTCTCGATGTCATCTGATATCTGAAAGCTGAAGCTTCGCTTATTGAAGAGAACGTGTGACTCAATCAACGATTCTCGTCCCAAATTGTATCTCAACTAAATATCCCATTTTGACAGAAAAGTGATAAATAAAGAAGAAAACAACAAAACAACTCTAGGTGGTTGCCATATTATTTAAAGTTGATGTTTTCAATTGTGTATTTAGATTGAAGACCTTAAGATTTAAGACCTCATAAGTGATATTTTATTTCAAATAAGAGTCAAATCTAGAAACCTTTTAAGCTGACGCATTCTCCCTTGAATAGAGACCTCTTTGTTTCTCTGTGAATGTCGACTCGTTCACACTCGCTGCGGCAGCGACTTTCAGCATTTACTGTGTTGAGTGATTTGAGGAGAAAAATCACAAAACCAGAAATCTGTGAAATTGTGAAATCCCACATTTCTCGATACCCAATTTCGATACTAAGATTAAAAAATAAATAAACAAACACAAAACACTCGCGAGTGTCGGGGATGTTTAGCAGGTCCTAATTCTTTCCTCCAGTATCTACTTTCAACATATCCATGAAACAACTGGATCCATTCAGGTTTCTTTCCAAAAAACACAGTTTTACAAGATTAGATTTGAACACAGGACAACGTTCTAATGCACCTTGTGCTGAGTCCTTTTTACTGAATAGAGCTTGAACGCACCATCGTGACACTTTATGCAACCTCCGTTAACGTGAGCTCAGCAAAACTAGCTAACAGGTAACGGTAGCGGAGGTTGAACTTTCCTCCTGCCAATTTCAACACAGACCCTCTTCTGCTGGTCGATGGTGACTTTACTGAGTCCTTTTGGACTTTCAAATGTTGGCATGGACTTAGTTCTAAAGTATTTACTTTAGGTATTTATTTTAAGTATTTACCAGAGGAACTAAGCAACTTCATCCAGTATACAGGAGTTGGGTTTATTGATGGTGTGTGTGTGTGTGTGTGTGTGTGTGTGTGTGTGTGTGTGTCAAAGTAGCAGGGGCATAAATATAGGAGGTGAGGCCGGATGAGGACAAAGATTTGGACCCAGTGTTTGTGTGTCGCTGTCAACAGAAAGAATGAGACAATAAATCAGGTGAGTGCGGACAGGAGTGAGCGATGAGGCGGTGCAGACGTACAGCATGAAGGCTCGTGCTGGAGTATTTAGTTCATGATTTATTCAACATTAGCCAGCGGATTCCCTGATGTGCATGTCTGAAAAAGAGGCTGGATCAACGCTCCGCTTCCCAAATCTGTTTTCAAGGTCGACATCGCTGCCCAATGAAGTTTAAAGGAATAGTTTTGACATTTTTGGAAATACGCAAAGTTGCTTTCTTGCCTTGAATTAGATGACGATGAAGATTAATACCATTTATTTCTCTATTATATGAGGCGTCAGCCAGGAGCTAGTTTAGCTAATAGTAAGGCCAAAGGCAGGCGAAGCGACGAGTTTCATCTCACCAGTTAGCGTGCTGACCGCGCTGTAAGCTAAGCTAACTGGCTAGCTTTCATTTTTACACTGAAATATGAGGGCCGTATCGATCTTCTCATCTGATTTGGCCAAAGGGGAAATTGCATCACATTGATTTCAATTGAATAAGTCTTGGTGTTGTCTGGGGCGGCTCGTTAGCAAAGTGTTGCATTGGCAGACAACAACATGAAAATCACTCCATCAGACACGCAGTCAAGCTTCTGATCGACGCGCTGGTGGTCTCCCCCGGTGGGTGTGCACCGAGTGTGAGCCCCTTCTGCCTCTCACGTGTTAAAGTAGTAAACCAGGCAGAACACATGGACTGAATCCAGGAGATGCTAACTTTCAGTTTGTAAACCACGCTGTGGAAAGTAGCTTGTAGAGGTGTTAGAGCACCAGAGGGAGGAAAACCCTCAGCGAGGCTCTCCGGTATTACCAGCGAGCTAAAGTATTATTATTTTTCAATTGCCAGTAGTAGGAAGTAATCTATTCACTTCCGAAAACATTCATTAAAACTTACGAGTATTGGTGATGAGAAGAATCAGCCGGTTTGGGTAATGGTCTCAAACAGAGTGCAGTCTGTTTTCCAGACAGAACGCCAGAATAATTTGAACAAGAAGAGCATCAAACTCAAAATCAGTCACAGCACTAAAATCTGTCTGGGATAAGGAATGTGGAGGATTCTGACTGTGAGCAACAATCCTAAAACACTGCAGCTCATCAGTCAGCCAGTCACTCACAATGGTGTCATGTGTGTCTAATTACCTGCGGTCTGTAATCACAGATGCCGGCGCTAACAAGCCCCAGAGTGCTGCGCGGCGAGGGAGACGGAAAGAGACGGGAAGTTATGTCGGTGTGACGGAAATGGAAGGGAAAGACGCGGGGAGAGAGAGGGTTTCTGCCGTGGGACAGAAGAGGAATGTCGGGATGTGCTCTCGCTACGCAGTTTCTTTTTTTGTTGGGAGGAAGACGACACCCACAGCTCAATGAGAAACACCCGTTTGAAGTGTGAGAATGACACGCGTCCGTGCTTCACGGTGGAGCGCCTGAGCAACAGTGAAAAGGTTAAACGCGTCATCATTTCTTTGTGCTTGGACAGGCCAGCGTTTCCTCCACCACGGCGGCGCACCTCGTGCTTCGTGAGCTCCTCTGACAAAGAACAAACACATCACGGAGAACACGATCAGCTGTGTTTGCCTTCGGAACGAGCGACGGTCGAGAAAGTCAGGGAAAAGAAAGAAGAAGGGAAAAGAAACAGGAACTCCGTTTTAACTCATTTTCTTTCTTTTTTTTCCTCAGTTTAAAGGCAAATAGTGGCTTTTGTCTCAAAGGTGCACGTGTTGTGCGAGGCAACCCTTTGATAACAGAAGTGTGTGGGCTGGACCGGCTGTTTTTTCCAAAGCAAATAAATACAAATTACAATTCTCTGACTTCACTCGCTGTATCAAGTCTTGGCACCGTCCTCACAACACCATGCGGCTCTCTTGCTGTGGAAGTGCAGTCCAGTCATCCCCGAATAGCCGGCACCTCGCTATGCATATTGTTGAGCTGTATCTCTATCCACTAATGATCCGTGTGTAAAATATGCAAACTTTAATATCATTACCACTTCTGGAAATACTTCTTTAGCATCGTTTGTACATGAGATTGTCCAGTGAAGCACACGATGGCGGAGAGCCGTCGGTATTCATAAAACATCATTTTGCAAGTCTTTATCCAAAACCTGGACATGCAGAAATGATCCTGATGGAGCGCGCAAGATGAGGAAGTGAAGCAAAACAGTTTGATGAGTTAAGCGCGTCGGCTTGTTCCCTTTCTCTCCCGGCGATGGGTAAAGTCGATCAATACAACCTTTTGTACATCTCTTTTCGGTAAATGTGATGTCAGCGGTTTAGCTTAACATAGGGAGCATACTTTAAAACAAGATACCTGTTCAGCACGTTAATCAGTGAGCTTTAGAGATGCCGCCCTGCCTCCAGTCTTTAAACTAAGCTCAAGCTCTGGCTTCATATTTAGTACAAGAGAGTCGTATCGATCGGTCTCATCTAACTCAAACTATTCCCTTCTTGAGTTTCGCAGGCCCCGAAGAGGCGTTTCTCCTTCAGTGTGACGACTGATATCCGCGTGGACGCCACAAAAGGAGTTTCTCGGTAACAATCGTACGGGACCGCGCGGCGGCAGCTGTGAATGAGTTGCCGTGGGAGTGATGGGATGTGAGCGGTGAAAGGATTGTGTGCCGCTTCCTTCGGTGGCCTGCAGAAGAAAGAGCGAGCGAGAGAGGGAGGAGACCGGGGAGGATTGGGGTCTCTTTGTTCACTGCCTTGGTCGTCTGGATTTGGATCAAAGGCTGGGAGTTAAGACGCCCTTTGAAGACGTTTTCCTCACCTGCAGCTTTTCTGCCCTTCTCCGGGTTGGGATCAATCCCACCTCTTTTCGCCTCGTTCACTTGATGTATTTAGACGCCATAGAAACTGCCAAAATGAAAGCCTTAAGATACAGATGTGTTTTTTTTCTTTTCAGCATAAAAGGTGTGGTTGGATTTGAGCCCAGCATTTAGAAATCAGTCCAATATACATTGAGAGTAGATTAGGACACGTCTTTTATCTATAAACCTCTGGTTTTGGATTTCAAAAGATAAAAAAAATGTACATCTGAACTCTGCAAGAGGCAAACAAAGTTTGAGTTTGGAGAAAAAGGGTTTTAGTTTGATTGTTTGGTCTTTGTTTCTATATTCTTTCAGTGAAAATGAATCAACCGACACCTTCCTGCCTCACCTGTTCGCTCCCTCGTTCCCTCCCTCTCTCCCTGCGAGCTGCACCGAGGCTTTCTAAACGGCCATGGTGCTCGCGTGGCAACTCGGCCCGGTCGAGGCAAATTTTGCAGCAGTGCTGAGGCAAAAGCTGAGCCACCTTCATCCTCCTCTTCCTCCCTCTGTGTGTGTTCTGCCCCCTGTGGTCCCAACTCTCCCCTCTTATTCTCCCCCATTCCCTGAGGTCTCTCACTCTGCATGCCCCTACCTTTCTCTCAGGTCGTGTGTGTTACATCCCTCATGTGTAACAGCTTGATCTCTCCATCCTTCCTTCGGCCACTGATCTCCTCTCCAAAGCACACACATCCATAACAGGATTGCTGTGGCCTCTGCGTTTGCTAAACCTGCACAAATAAGAGAAAAAGAGGTGAACTGCACCCCGTGCAAGCCGACGGCGTCTCGGCGCTCCTGCGATGTTTGCATGCATAGAATGAGGTACCATGCATACGTTTAGCACAATGCTTAGTCTGTATTAACTGAAGGACGTTAATTAGGCTGGTCATGCCCGAACTTTCCAGTGAACATGGCAGCAATTTTTTATTTATTTTTTGTCCTCTGCTTCAGCCCTAGTGGAGCTAATTAGGGGACTTTCAAGCGGCCCAATTGCTGCAATTTGCATCAAACGTGTACTCTTTCCATAACTGACTCAGAAGGATATCACGTTTCCTTCAGCGTCAAAGTAATCCAGCCGGAGCTCGTCTGTAAATCCATGCAAACAAGAAGTTGTAAAAGGTAATTCCTCACGGCCAATTTGAGAAACTAAAATAAATATGGCAAAATATTAGGGCACGAGCTCCCAAAGAAAGGTTGTAATCTAAGTGACAAGACCGAAGCGTACACATTCAATGGCCCGCAACACTAATTGTGTTGTTTTGTGGAGCAAACAAGCCTCTAAACACTGCGTCTGTCTTAATCATATACCAAACTAACCAAAAAGCACTTAGACCTTATATTGACTGCACAAAATACAACCCTTAGTGGGAGTTTGCGTCATCGGGCAAGCCTTTTCCCACCGGTTATTAGACCCACAGGTCTTGAGCAGTGCTCGAATTATTGATTCATGTTGATTGATTCAAGAAAATATTGAAGACGGAAGTCCAAGGAAATCAGGAACAAAGCAAAGCCTTCAATCGGTCCCATCAGATTCTCCACTTCAGTCTCGGAAGTACGTAAGACAATCATTTCTTCACTGATGTCATCTCTCTCATCATACACACACGCACACACACACACTCACACACACTCACACACACACACACATGCACACACACACGCACGTAGAGTCCCTTTAGAATCTGAAAAAACAAACAGTGATGAGATCAGAGCTGTATTGTGTCCTGAACAAATTACTTCCATTGATTTTGTGTGTGTGTGTGTGTGTGTGTGTGTGTGTGTGTGTGTGTGTGTGTGTGTGTGTGTGTGTGTGTGTGTGTGTGTGTTAGCCTGTCTTTAATGGATTATCGATTCCATGGATAACTGTAAGGACGGAGCAGAGGATTAGCTGGCAGCTGGTGTAGAATAAAACAAACTGAATGTGTAATTGTAGGAATAACGGGAGCGTTTAAATCCATTATACAACTATGAATGCATATTTATCAGGACACATCAAGATGTTTTAGAAAGGCTGTTCATCCTGTCAACAATTTCAAGTATGTAGTAAAAGTAGTTTAACCATGAGTAACACACAGCGTACTTCTGAGAGAAGTATTTTCTATCTGCGTCGTTATCGGGGTTACTCACATAATGTTGCAGCTCTTACATTCTGGGCTGTTTTGTAACCACAACTCGACCTTCATCTGCACTGAACACTCACTCAGCTACCTGACAGTCGCCTGGTTCCAGCTCCCAAAACCACTGCCCCACATCTTCAATTGTTTCCAACCATCTAAATAGGGCTGGAACAAACGATGAACCAATTAGAGCTTTGGAGGCAGGATTAGGAACGGGCATGTCATCACATTTTCAACGGAGCCAGAGGAATCCATATAAACAGAAAGAAAGAAACACGCCGCCAGAGTGGGCGGCGAGGCACAGTCGATGGCGCGCCATTGACAATCCGCCGGCGATCTGCACAGAATACTGTGTTCCTCGCTGTCTGCTGTCGCCTGTCTGGAGCAGGTCATGTATTCTTTGGGATTTAGGATTGTAGTGCGCACACGGGTGCACCAATTCTGCCGTTGATTCACAAGAATGGTGCGGAAGTCTGATTGAATACCGACGGTCGAAGCGCTGACTTTGATATTGACTCAATCAAACTAACTTACAGCGCACAACACAAACTTTGAATTGGATCGTACGTGTAAGAGACGTGTGGATATCCACGAGCATCTCAGAGTGACCAGCACACTCTTCTCACGGCTGCAAAGCCACTGCGTGTTTACTTGCTGCACATTTTGTTGCATGCTTGCAAGAGAATGAAATCCGCCGGCGTTGTTTTTCCTCTTTGTTTTCTCAAGCCGCGTCCCCGGTGCGGCTCGGCGGCGCGATAGCTTTGAGGGAGAAGAAGCAATGAAGTTTGTGACATCAGACAACGCAGCTTTTGGACCAGTCGCCCATTATCTCGCTATGACATTTGCCTGCCTCCTGGATTAGGCAGTTATTAGCAGGGGAAGCTGCGGGGTTACCATGGCGAACGCAACCCCGGAATGATGATTGGCGGCGGCTGATGATCAGCGGCAGCGCGGCTCGGTGTTTGTTCTTCCTTCAGCGTCATATTGGGAGAGAATCGAGCAGCGGTTGCTAATTCCTGACTTTTTCGCTCTTAATGAGCAGCGGTCGGGAACTGCCACTCAGGAGAAGATGTGTGTGCTCTGATTGGTATCTGTGCACTGTGTGTGTGTGTGTGTGTGTGTGTGTGTGTGTGTGTGTGTGTGTGTGTGTGTGTGTGTGTGTGTGTGTGTTCAGAGGAGTGGGGGTCTTCTGTTATGAGCCTGAAAGCACCAGGGGCACTTAAGACATGACATTTACGTGCCTCATAATTAACACTGTGGCCTCGTTGGGTGGGTCTGTGTGTGTGTGTGTGTGTGTGTGTGTGTGTGTGTGTGTGTGTGTGTGTGTGTGTGTGTGTGTGTGTGTGTGCGTGTGTCATGTGCATAATATCTCTGCCTAAAGGTCTCTTTTAGGAATCAGCTGGGATGGAGTGGAGTCAAACAGTGGCTGCATTTCATTTGCGATTCCCAAACTTTGCTTTGTATTCTCTGCACCGTTATGTGCGACTGACAAAGCTCATTAACGGCTCATCACTCGGACCACACGGCTCTCCGTGCACGCATGCATTTACATTCCTCCTGTATTTACCAGCAGACTAATGAATGAGCGCGCAGTGATGATTAATCCTGACTGCGGCACATAAAGGAGGAAATTAGGTTTCTCGCCTTCTCTTTGCATCCTGTACCGAGGCACTGAAGACACAGTTTACCTCTGCTCAGATCAAGGCAACAGTAACCCTAGTTACCACCCTGTTGCCCCTGGTTACAGCATCCCTCTGTTCTCCTCCCATGAGGCCTTACGGGTTGCTGTTGCCATGACACCAAAGTTACACCATCCACCTTCCTCTGCCCCCCTCGCCTCCCAAAAATTCCTCTACAAGACAAACAGCACTTTGCTGAGGACTTGCTTCTAGGTGGATCGCTTCGGTCCAGAATATTTCACCAGCTACGGCCATTACATCCTTATAGTCATGGTGCCAAGAGGATGACTTTGGTGGTTAGAGGATGACTTTGGTGGTTAGAGGATGACTTTGGTGGTTAGAGGATGACTTTGGTGGTTAGAGGATGACTTTGGTGGTTAGAGGATGACTTTGGTGGTTAGAGGATGACTTTGGTGGTTAGAGGATGACTTTGGTGGTTAGAGGATGACTTTGGTGGTTAGAGGATGACTTTGGTGATTAGAGGATGACTTTGGTGATTAGAGGATGACTTTGGTGGTTAGAGGATGACTTTGGTGATCCCCCAATTATTTCCTTGTGTGCCAGCGTGAGGTAATGTCAGTGTTGTTGTAAAATGTCTCCAACTATTAAATGGATCTTCATGACATTTGGTACAGTCATGTTCCCAAGAGATCAGACATCTTTTAACGTTGGTTCTCCTTCTCCACCGAGCCCCATCATCACTCGTCAAATGAGTCCAATGCTTTGGTTTATGACCAAATAATACAATGATACCACAATAATGTATGGTAAGTGCTGATAAAACGTTAGCCACACACACACACACACACACACACACACACACACACACACACACACAAGATGTCTTTCACTGGCATAGTGATTGAAATCATGTATCTAAATATCATTCTCCACAATTGTGGCGTCTAAATTAACTCATATTTTTCCAAAAGTTCTAAATTAAATGTCTCAATGCTTCTTTTCATTTGTTAACTATATATTTCACCCGAGACTTTACAAAACCATGTGTTTGTTTCATATAGACTATTTATCATCACCAGAAAACATTCTATATCATGGACATCTATCTTTATTGAGATATGACATGACATATATCGTGATATGTCACCACCTATATCGTGATAAAACAGGACACGTACCACAATATGACATGACATATATTGCAATCTAACATGGCCTTTATCGTGATATGACATGACCTATATTATGTTATAACCCAACCAATATGGTGATATGACATGACCTATATGGCTTTTTGGCCACACTCCCCAGCCGTAGTTTCACCGTCATTAAATACTCGATTGACTTGCTGCTTGTTTTGTCGACTCTAAAAGTGATTTAAGCAAGTTGTGGTTTGGACTCCTGCTAAGATGTCATCATGGGCCCTGGGAAACGGACGTGAGGCTGTTTTCACTATTTTCTTTAACTAATGGACAAACCCCTGAAAGCTGCCTCGCAGCAGGTAACGTATTCAAAGTTGTGTCAACTTCTCAAATCCTGTAAGCGTGCATTCGCTGCACGCCGTACGGTGCCAGCTGACCCTTCAGACTGCTGTACACTGTGCGACTAATCCCTACTTTGGTAAAGCCGTCTCGATTTTAATTTTTAATTGATATTTGCCTCCCTCCACACACCTGCATCAATGTCTCACGTCACAGCTGCTCCCATATTACCGACACACTTCACCGATTTCCTGTCGAGTTAGATTTTTCTATTCACCTCGCAGCTGGCGTCCAGTACGACATCTGTTACCTACAGACGCACAACCTCTGCATCGCATTGCCAGCAGAGTGGGTTTCAAAATTTGAATTGTAGCTCGGTCTCGGCGGATTGCGGCGCCGCGAGAGAGACCTGGGTTTAAATCCCTGACCGGGGTCCTCTCTGTGTGGAGCTGGCATTTGTTTGCTCAGGGTTTCTTTTTTTCCATCGCGCAGAGGTCACATTTTGAATGAGCTTTTCCTTCATTGTGTGAACAGTGACGAGCGGCCCATTGTGCGCCTTCAAAACCAATGCATGATGGGATATCCTTCAGTCCCCAGTGGCCCTGAATAGGAATAGGCACATGAGGAAACCAATACATTTGAATTTTTTTCCATCAGTCAGACGCCAGAATCCATTCCAACATTATTCACGTTCCAACCAAACACAAGATGCCACATTAAGTCGGCATGTTGCCGCCTTATCTCTGTATCTTGTGTTTTAATAGCACTGCTGCCAAGATGAACAGGCACAAAACACATGACAAGTCCAAGGCCAGTAATGATATTTTCAGCTGGCCGTTTACCAGCAGCTCACATGAGAGAAAATAGAAAATTAGCTGTCAGTGGAAAGGATTGTGTTTCTGTATGAATGCTGGGGCCATACTGAACCAGAGTGGATCCACGCTGTTGGGAGTGTGTGTGTGTGTGTGTGTGTGTGTGTGTGCGCGCGTGTTCCTTGTTAACTGTCTGCCTCGTTGCCGCTCATCCTCCTTCAGCCCCTCGGCTTTGCTCGCTGACAGAAAATGAATAAAGGAAACTTTGACCATTCTCTTCCGCTCCCTTCTTCTCTTATCTTCTCTTTTATGAGGATGCCGCGTTCCATGGCAGAGAGAGAGAAAGAGAGAGAGAGAGGGAGTAGAAGAGGGTGGGGGGGGGATCAAATTGAAACATTTTAATCCCCCATGGAAATAAAAAGGTTTCTTTTTTCTTTTTTCATTAGTTAGTTCTGTGCGAGGAAGGAGGGAGTGGATCGTTGGTTGTGTGGAGGAGAAATATAGGAGGGAGGGGAGGATTAGGAAGAAGGCTTGAAGAATAATAGTGGAGGGAGTAAAGGGAAGCTAACGCGTCGTCAATTTCACTCCCATTTCACTTTCTCTCTCTGATTCTATTCTATTCTGAGTCTCCGTCTCCGCTCTTTTTTTTTCCATCTCTTCGCGTCACACGTTGCTCCAGCTCTATTAATCGTTACACCGCGCAGGGCCATGACAACAAGTACTGTCCACGTGAATCTCTATGTGAAGTCAAGTGCCCTTCCAGACCGGTGAGTGTCTGACTGAGCGAGGCCCGAGCCGACAAGCTGCAGCCGGCGATGAGAGGAGCGACGTTGCGAACGATGCTCCCTGAAGTCTGAGAACGTCTCGAGGTTTGAGCTCCACTGGGATCGACTCAGCGGGTGATTCACTTAGTCTTTGCTCACAATAACTCCCCAACCTACATTGTGACAGTGATGGAGGCACTTTGTTCACGTTTATGTGCTATTTATATCCCATGATCATAACCGGGGTTTTTGAAACAGCTGTCAAGTGAAACAAAAGCTGAAGATATGCTGCGCAAGTTACAAGAAAAATCATTAATTTATCATTAAAATACTCAACAGTAAAAATCAATTGGTTACATTACTTACTTCTTTTGTCTTTTTTTCTTACATTTAGCTCAGCTCCATCAAAAGCACTTTTTAAACAACTCCAAAGCTTCTTCTCACATCTTCTGTATTCAAAGAGGCAAACACAGGGTTCTCCATATCTGCTCAATCTGTTGGCTGCAGTTTTTTGCATGTTTAACTCAGTTAGATATTATTTCAAAACATGGCGTCGTTTCACAAGACTATGTTTTAGAAGTATTGAGCATCAGCAGAGAGAACAACACAAGCCAGACATTAGGAGATGGTGACGGGCTCAAGAGTTACGGGGAGAAGAATTTCTTCTGGAGAGTATTTTAGGAGAATGATTACTTTAAATGAAATAGATGAAAAAAATGTTCAAATCACAATTGTTTCCAGCTCTTTCCGTTCAACCTCCACCGTTGGGTGGAGTATTTATTGGGGCTAAACTCCAGTGGGGTGAATCCAGACGTGTGAAGAGGCTCAATGTGAACGCATACACAGTAGAGTCGCACCTCTCCTACCAGCTAGAAAATAACACATGTAAGATGAGTCCTTTCATCGCACGCAAACATCACGAGCAACAGACGTGGACGCTCGCCGGGAGACAACACTATTCATGCTTTTTCAACTGCATCACTGTTGGGATGTGAAGGAATGCAACGCGTTGGCTTATTCTTTCTGACCAATGGCGGCTGCAGCTCAGCCAATGCCCTGCTGCCTCCACCGCTGACAGGAAAGGGCAGCAGCAGAAAGTATGCCGGTATGGCGGCCGAACAGGAAGAAAACATACCTCGAAAGATACTTTTTGTGCATGAATCAAACTTAAATTGCAACATGGGGGATACGACAGCAACGTGATTTTGATGTCCGCGACGTGGCGATGACTCCCTCGTCGTCAGGGGCGAAAAATATTATCGACTCCTCGCATCTAAAGCGCTTGAAGATACTTTGATGCTTGTCTTGAAGCATCAAATCGCACCGTACGGACAGCTTCCCCTGGCAGGCGCGCTCATCTGCAGAGCCGCCGGGGACGCCGCGCGGCGTGATCCCGTTAACAGCAAAGAGGGCCGACGCGATGACCTCGCTCGGTGGCTCTATTACGTGCCATTAACCACCATCAGCCCCCATTAAAAATGCACCGTCGTGGGCAATGGTAGTCAATTACGGGGCCGATGGAGGAGCACATCTGGCTGTAAGAGAAACCGTAAAACACCCGTCGTGCAGACGAGGCCTCCGCGCCAACGGCGGGCACCTGAATGCATCATCATCCTCACAATCCTGACACGCCGCTATTATCTGCCATCACCTAGGATTACTCATCATTAGGATAGACCCACACACACACACACACACACGCACACAAACACGTCTTCCCAGCACCCATTGTGTTGTGCGCTGCCACACTCCTCTAATAATAACATTATCATGTTCAGCCAGCAGATTGATGATGATTACATATCATTCCACTCTCCACTGAGACAGAAAATAGATAAGGGTGAACGATGATCATCCACTGCGGCTCGTCTCTTCATCCAGACCGACAGACGTGGTATTGTTTACACCAGGGAGCCATCTGTCTCCGAGGAGACGCAGAGAAGATCATATCCTTCTCATTAAGGAAAATTATGAACCACGACTCTGTTTTTATTACAAATTGGGAGGATGGTGATGCTTTAACCGCACACCAAGCAGATTGTGAAGTCACACACACACACACACACTGCATATTCATTTCTACCGCGTGTCTTTCTATCCGAAACAACATTCATGCGGTTGGATGGTGAAGACGTCAGTGGCGGGTTGTGAATGAAGCTCATTAACTGCAAAGTGACTCAACATGTTGTCCTCTCGGGGCTGAAACTGAAAGGACTCCCGTTGGTGATGGACAGGCGCCTGGGAACATGACAGAGATTATAGCCAGTTGCTGCTGAGCTCTTGTCACGGCCCCGAAATGAGGAGCAGCACATTTGATGCGCTGTGTGTGTAGACGCTTTTGCCGACTACCATTGAAAGGTTTTCAGATGTGTGTGTGTGTGTGTGTTTTTTTTTACAGGTTTTCATTCATTTCAGTGCAGCATGACAGTCACTTTGAAGACTTGAAGAGTTGCTTCAGAATGGATTGCATCATTTCCTGTCACGTCCCAGGTCAGCATGTAACGGGGACCATGGGATCTCATTCTCCTTCTGTCTCTCCGTCCACTTCCCATAATGCATCTCTCTCCATTGAGCGTTGTCGCAGCATTGTGTTTTTCTCCTGAAAACAGTTAAAGGTCACTTCAGCGCGTAACCTCCAAAACTAAAGAATTGATTTGCTCCATTGTTGTGGAGATAATGACGCAATGGGCTCAAGGTAGGAGGTCGGCTTTTGAAGAAAACATTTAAATCGATTGGTTCAAATTTAATTCAGGTTTCACTTTAAAACCTACAAGGTTACACGGTTACGGATGAATGCGTACTGATCACCGCTGCTTTTCTTTTTTGTACTTTTTTGTCTACAAACACAGAGTCCACTGCTGGCTCCTGAGAGTGTGGAAGAGTTGATGACCCGGTTTGAGTAATGAAATAATCTTCTTTGACAATGTTCAAGGGACCGCTGTACAGTTAAAAACATAAATGTCACAATATGACGAACCGTAGCAATTAGTTTTAAACTAATTCCCATTTGTAGACCTGTGACAGGTCAACACAACGACAACCGTCCAGATGAAACAGTTAGCGCGACACACAGTACGAAGCTGCACACAACAGCTAATCAGGACTGTATTCTCGCCATCAGTCATGCAGACCATGAGATAGAGTTCAAAGTCACCGAGTACAGAGCCGAGCAGCTTTTTACACACTTCATCAAAGTGCTGGCGGGGCGGCGGCTCCTCACATCGTTCCACTGAATTGTGGCTTTTACAGAGAAAGCTGATTGTCCAAATGCGCTGAGCCGCATGGACGATGTTCCTGAGGATCCGAAAGAATTTACAGCGCGAGAAATACGTCCACATAATGGAGGAGGGGCCAGACCCTGAAACATTTTATGAACCGGGCTCAAATATATATATATTAAAAAAAAGGATCCAAAAAACTTTCAGTAAAACTCAGTAAATCTGATTTCTTTAACTGTGGATCAGCATCTGTTTTTACTCACTGCGGAATTAGACTGCAAAGACACCAGTCGATTAAACGGTGATACTTTAATCCAGTGCCTTGCTCGAGGACACTTCAGCAGAGCCATCAGGACGTCCCCGTCAACCGCAGAGGGAGCTGATTGGTCGAAAAGTAAGACGCTGCTGTTCCTTTCTTTTTTTGACAACGCTTCTTGAGGGAGTGCTTAGTGAGATGCCACAATATTTGTGTGTGTGTGTGTGTGTGTGTGTGTGTGTGTGTGTGTGTTCCAGGTGGGCTGTAGTGATGGATAGGGAGAAAGGACAAGAGCTGACAGCTCAGTGAGAATCACTTCCGTTCCTCATCTATCAGATGAAACGGCTCACTGGCAGCCACACGGATACACACACACACACACACACACACACACACACACACACACACACACACACACACACACACACAGACACACTTCACTTTCCTCTCCCTAACGGCTGCTGATGAGAATTATTCAAGAGATAATTTCAACAAAGAGGGGATTAGCAGCTCGTAGAACAAATCGTTTTTTTTTTCTTACAGAAAGCAGGTGATTGTAGCTGGAGAAGTAATACAGAGAGAAAGAAAGGAAAAGATGAGAAGAGATCAAGAGGATTGGTTGTTGTTCGTAGCAGAAGGGGAAGACGGCAGAGAAAGAGGGGTCAGGGCTAAAAGAAAGAAAAAACAAAGAAACAGAGAAAGTGTGTGTGTCTGTGTGTGTGTTAATGGCGTAAACAGGGAGAAAGAGATGGTGAAATCCTGAGCCTGAAAGGTGGGTCAATTTCCCTCTTCTTGTTGCTATGACAACCCATCATATAGTACCCCAAAAATAATGATAAACAGCCAGACAGACGCTGAGGAGAGACTGGAGACTGAAAGCCAGAGCGAATAACTTCCTGAGAAACAAACATGATTAAATTGATGAAAAATTTGAAAATAAAAAAAAAAAAACATGTGGAGGCCAGCGTGTGTGTGTCTCTTAGACGCGTAGTGAAGGCGAGGGCACACTTCCTTTCTTCCTCCTCAGTGCGGCGAGCAGGATGTGGAGCCCAGCAGGAAGAAGGAAGCGCTAATTGCTTCTCTTTAGTCTGCACTGAGAAAAGAGAGAGCAGTTAGCGCAGCGGGTCCACCTCTCTGACCGTCCCTCTCACGCTTCCTTTATTTCTTCCTCCCTCTCACACACACACACACACACACACACACACACACACACACACACACACACACACTCCAAGCAATCGAGTGCTGTATTAGTGAATTTCTTGTGTCGTAAACCCGGACGTCTCCACCCCAGAGTGTTCACCCTCGACCCTTTCATACCGTCCTGATGCTCCAGAAGACGTGGCCTCCCTCTGCACTCGTCAAACAGAGGCTCCGCTCGCTGGTGCAGAAGTGCTGGTAGTGTTCCAGAGAAAGGGATTAGTCTCCCTCCCAGTGAGGGAGGGCAGGGAGGGGGGGCCTTGACTTTTGAAGGGAGTTAAGCTTAGTTTACACCCCGCCGTAGTGAAGCCGGCAGAAAATGACGTAATCACGATCACAAGTGGTTGTAGTGGCGCTTGCCTTTTGAAATTTTGGAAGTTGGTGCGTGTGGCGTGGGATCAAGGAGTCCACTGATAAAAACACGGTTTACGTGTCTACGGGTTATACAAAGAAGCACAGTTCACTTTGAAAAGCTTTAGAAACAGGAGGTCTAACAAGTCTTTATTGAGTATATCTTTTTCCAGCCAAATCCAATAACCTTTGTTTCTTCGTAATGGATGTCATACTTGACTTGGTTCTTTACAGGGCTTGTACAAAGGCAGTAAAGTAATCCATGAATATGATATATGCATTTTATATGAGATAATTACAATCCCTCCTCGTCATTGTGGGGGTTAGTTGGCTCATAGCCATCAAGGCTTTCTGCCGGTTGAAGCTACACTCTATGGGCACATCGTTGGGTTGCAGCCGTCTTCTTCTTTCTTCACACTGTGCCGGCTCCACTACAGCGAGTATAAACTACGCTTTGGACCGGACCAGAGATGCGACAAAGAAATCTACTGTGAGGATCTGTGTTAGTGTGAGCGTGTTGCCGTAGAAGACCCATTGAAAACATGCGTCATTTTCATAAAAGATGCCGTCTGTAAAAGATCCAGAGACAGTCCAAAATAGACCTGAGGGGACTTACACCCTCAAAACGCCGTTAACAGAAACAAACCCACACAGAGAGGTTTTCAGTCCAGTATCAGGTCCTCATCAAGTCTGAATCCTCAGCAATCCCTAATGCCAAATATGTTAACTTAACCCATTGAAAACTTTGAAACCAATTTTGGTTCCAAACCTTCTTTTCCCTGTGTTTGAGTCGTTGTAGGAACCCAAAATAAATTCCAATACTTGTGTTTATTGTATGTATTTGTTCAGCAAAGTCTCGGGAAAAAATGTACATCTGCAAAAAAGTCACTTTTAAAAGATATTTTGATCGTGGGTATGAACATCCAGCATGATGTGAGCCAGATTTCCCCAAAATGCCTCCTCTAGCGGTCTATAAGACACTTTTTGGAAAGATTAGGACCTAAATAATCGAAATCCGCAACAAAAATCACAATAAAGCAAAGACTTGGCCTGTGAAGAACAAGTTTCAGTCTAAAAACTGTGTCGTTCTGTTCAAAAATTTAAAAGTTACGTATTTTATGCAAAAAAATTGTCTGAATGAGGCATGCTGGGACTTAAAATTGGCACGGGAGGATTTTCGCGCACGGTTTTCCAAAAGGTTAAAGTTACTATGTGGAATTTTATTTCATGTTAATGCCACCGGTGGCTGTGAAGGGAACTGCAGCTCGCATCCTGACACTCGCATCCTGTCACTTGCATCCTGACGCTCGCATCCTGTAGCTTGCATCTTGTCGCTCGCATCCCGTGGCTCGCATCCCGTCGCTCACATCCTGTAGCTCGCATCCTGTAGCTCGCATCCTGTCGCTCGCATCCTGTAGCTCGCATCCTGTCGCTCGCATCCTGTGCATTGGCAAAACCAGAGCTGTGAGCTTACGCCACAATCATATTTGACAAATGACTTTGTTAAATAACGTAAATAAGACCGTTAACACCATGGTCATGTCGCGTAGCTAAGTTGCAGCGGCTGGCTAACCACAGAAGTTACCAGTCAACAGTCATCGTCTCCTCTCTCTCAATGTCTGCGGCAAATGTCGAATGCAAGTCTTTTGCTGAAAGGCCTTACTCTTTATTTAGATTTGTGCGTCATATATTTTGGTTGTGCAGCTCACTGGAACAGGAGGACGTCACAGTCTACGCTGGTTCACGGTGCGTTGACATAGTGAATGTGATGTGATTGGGTACTATCCATTGTTCATTTAAATACTATTTAAAAGAAGAAATAGTCAATTGATCTCCTCATACCAAATCGGATCATCTATCCTTATTGAAAGCAAACTCAAAGTGAGATATCAAAGCAAAGGCAGCGGCAGTCTTTTTTATTTACCGGTGACCTTTTGACGGCGGTTCAGTGCTCTGAAAGATACAAATAAAAAAAGGAACTTACATCGGTCGTGCATGTCACATGCGAGGAGAATCAAATCCTGAATCGCTCTTGAATCAATTCAACCTGAAAATGACACGACTGCACGGACGGCATTTTCACCCCCTGGGACGGCCCCAGTTGTATGGATGCGCTTTGTTCCATGATTGGCTGAACGAGGAAGATTTCAGGATTTGAAAAGGAGGAACTTTGACGAAAGAAAAGGCCTGAAAATGCCACACTGTTTATGACTCCTTCTCCTTCTGACGCCGTATGATGACTTGGCATTAGGGGGAAATGAAGCAGGGTTTCATTCAATCGGCAGGATATGAAGGGAAGATTTGCTTTTGCTTTTTTTCACACGCAACATCCCCTGCTCTGTGAGCTGTGTGGTAATTGTTCATTCATTCATTTATGGTTTAATCAGACAATCCCCAGCTGACGAGCAGATCTGAATACATCGCGGCACAGATTTGCATGAGTATATTACATGGTATGTGAAACAACGCAGCGGGCTGCATACCAATAGACTGACGGGGAAAGTGAACAAACGTAAGAACAAATTAACTTCGAGGAGGAAACAAGAACAGCAACAAAGGGAGAAGACAGCCGGCGGCTTCTCTACCTAAGCCCTTCGGTACACAGTACCCGCTGTCCATGTGGGTCTGTGAGAGTGTGTGTGTGTGTGTGTGTGTGTGTGTGTGTGTGATTTCCTTAATTAAATCCTCCCATTGCATTAGCGGTACAGAAGTTTGTGTCAGTACACAATGAAAAAGACTCAAAATGCAGCAACGCAAACGGGGAATGTTAATTGCCCCGAGGACACGATGCAGTGTTGTACATCGACAGGACAAACTTTTAGTCAACGTTTCAGTTTCCATGACTATTGACTCGACTCTTGTAATGGTACAAACACACTTCCATCCCATGTTTCTTTGGGTCTTCCCATTTCTTAGAGATTTGTGGAAAAACGTCCATGTTTGTCCTGTTCTTCACTGTCACAGTAAATCCATTAAAATCTCTTGTTTCCACTGAGCCCCTGTGTAACTGTACCCTCTGACATCCTTCATCCCAAGCTGGATGCAGAGTTAAAACAGTTCCTGCTCATGTCCTCCCTGATCATTTTGAGGAAATGTTTTGAGTTTGGTTCATTTCCTTTGCATGAAAATGATTTCTCTCCGTGGCCCATTTTGGGCAGTCAAATAACGCTGATTTCAGCCAAGAGAGGAAATCTACCGCGTCTCACTCGCAGGCCAACAGGATGCTCTCGGCCTTTGCATCACTGCCTCTCGTTGCCAATTTAGGAGGTTAGCGAGTCGAGCGGTTGTCAGGGTTGTCGTTTCTTTATTTATAATGGGGCTTTCTTAACGGAGGTGCAGGGGTGAACTGGTGGCTTGAAGACCGAGCGCTTAGTTAATGGTGATGCCGCTGAAATGTTCTATGAATGCTCTTCAGTCGCTCACCATAACGCCTGCTAATTGCTTGTTTCCCAAAGGAGAACAAGTGAGTGGCAGAATACAAATATGTGTGTGTGAGAGGTCATAATGTGACATTCAAAACCAAACACATTAGACTATTGACGGCGGTAGTTCAGGTCGGGGTTTATAGAGTTTTTTTGTTCAACATAATTTGGGAGTTTTTTGATGTTTTAGAAAACAGGGCTAGCTAGCTATCTGCCTTGCTTGAGTGGTGTGTGTGTGTGTGTGTGTGTGTGTGTGTGTGTGTGTGTGTGTGTGTGTGTGTGTGTGTGTGTGTGTGTGTTGCTGCATTTCTGGTGTGTTACTGGAGAATTCCTACGAGGGTGTAACCAGGCTAGCTGGCTGCACGCAGTAAATTGGGTCACTGCTGAATTAAACACCAGTGCCTCGGCTTGCTGCCTCACTGCTGCTCCACAGAGGAGCAGGTTAGAAATAGTCATGGCCTCAGAGTCCGGATAAACGGTTGAGCTCGGGCGGATAGGGAGAGCGGGGGCGCGGTGCTGTGAATCACCAGTGATGGCTTTTCAAAAGTCCGCCTCAAACAAACACGCCTTCTGTCGGGGAAAAGGTTATGCCAAGCGTAGTTTCTCACCTGGCACCGCCGCGTGCAGCGGGAACCAACATGGCACAACATCCAAGACTTTGTGTTGGTCTCACAAGGAGCTGGAAGAGATAGGAATAGAAAAAATGTGGTGGGACTAATGGGGAGAAGCGAGGTGGAGGCGACGGCCAGAGAGAGCGTGGCTTGCTATGGTTGTGGAGTTCCTGGATTTATTTTTTTTGATTTTGTTATTTCTGTTTCCAAAAGCATGTAAAGCCTTTTTTTCTCCTTTAGTGGTCAAAACTCTCTCTTCTGTGTGTCAGCCTCACTCAAGCAAGAAAATGTCACCGGTTGACTCTGAAGAGAGGACTCGGAAGATGGAAACGTTGTTTATTTCTCAAACAGGGGTATCAAGAGTCTCACAAACACACAAACGAACACTTGTGCAGGAGACACACATGGTTTGAATACGCAGCGAAGGGGCATGTGATTAGACTCAGGCCCGGTTTACACGAGGGGAAAACGCATATCTATTCATGCGGTTTGGCCTTTCATTGACACAAAAACGGAGATTTTATCACGGAAAACCATCATTTCTAAACCATCATTTCTAAGGGCAGACAATCACAGGGGCAGGAAACAGGACATGAGAGACTAGAAACAACCCAATACTGTGACAGAGAATTGAAAATAGCAAAAGGGGCGATTATAAAATGAACAAATTCTTGGTAATAAAATAAGACTTCACAAACATGCCTCAAATCAACCCCTTGTGTACAACAGTGGTCCTCTTGCCCTAACCCTAACCCTAACCCTAACCCTAACTAACCCTAACCCTAACCCCAACCCTTCCCCGTGCGCTCTGCACTGGTGCCCCAGCTCAACCTGCTGCATCCAGTCAGACACAAGGACAAACACACTTTGAGGGCGAGGAATTAATATTTCATATCTAGCTCCGCATCATGCGGTGAGACAGACAGTCAGGCATTCTCGCAAGCCGAGGCGAGCAGGACGTGGACGGCCACTCCCTGCTGCAGCGGCACCACCCGTACCGCGGAAACACTCACCCTGCTCTGGTGAGGTTGCTTGGTTGTTGGATTGGTTATAAAAGGGCTCGGCAGTATCAGCTGCACAATAAAAAACCTTTTACTGATGATAAAGTATGTTATATGCTCCAACAGCTCTGAGTAAAATCAGTTGAGGCGACTCCATCTGCTATTCGCCCAGATGCACATGATGCTGTTCCTCAACTAGCTAACGGTTAGCTCAACCAGGTATCCAGCCTCTCGCCCACAAGATGCACGCTTGCTTTCTGTGCGGCGATGCGGTTGGTGTGTGTCGTAGTTAAAGAGAAAGAAAATGAGATGCTCACAACAAGGTCTGTGGATTATCTTGAGGAACCCGGTCAGGATTTTTTGCTGTTGAGATTTTCAAATGTGTTGTTTTGCCGCTTTAAGCGCCACACGCCGAGTGCCCTGTGGTTCCATTATACATGAGAGAAGGCGGACAGCTCTACTTAGGTCAGACTGAGTAACACCTCCTCAAAAAGTCTTGCTGACTTGTCGTGTTTTAACTTCCCATCCCGCTGCAGTGATGCAGAAGTGACATCACTGTTGAGTGTGGTCTTAGAGGTGCAAACAGAGAACTATCAACCAGAGAGTTTTGGGCTTGAAATATCAATTAGTTGTTGAATGTAATGAAGTAAAAAGAAAAAAGAAAAAAAATTTTAAAAAAAAGTGTGGCAGTCTTCAAGAAGCAGAAATCAATACGCCAGAGATGGACTTTCCTTTTTGACCACATTGAGGGAATGAAGCACCCTGGGAACACAGGACCGTGGCAGCAAACGCGCTCCTAGTACTCGAGTCAACATAACAGAAGCAGAAATCCAGCAGTATTTCAAGTGCTTGTTGGTTATCGATGCTTCCCCAAAGGCCTTGAAACATAATTGGCATTGTGTGCGCTGAGTAAAGTGCAGAGGCAGACAGACAGCGGGGATACGGCCAAAGGTTGGTGGCAGACTGCAACGCATGCTGGATTGATTTCACAGCAGCTTGAGAGAGCACTGAAGGCTGGGATCACACTGAGCGTTTGTGTTTGTGAGGGTGGCAGCACGGTACAGCAACGCTGTAAATATCAAGATCGAATAGAAATAACAGCTCAGCACAGTCACGACGACAAAAGATGGAATTCAGAACAAGTTGTATCGGGAAAAAATAGATACATTTCAAATGGTACACACTATGGAAGCGTATTATCACATCCTCTGGCTTCCTGCACCACGGGGGACGGCTGTAATGCCCTCTCAGACACCAGATGCTGTAGGTTACAGAACAAGCAACGCTTTGAGGTATTTCCGTCTGACAGTGCAGGGTCGAATGGTCTGAGATGCAGATCAGTGACAAGCTGAAAAAAAACAAAGAAAGGCTTGAATACATTACATCGCCGGGCAGCTGAAGCATATGAGTTTGATGTATTTCGTAACGGTGGTGAGAGCTTTGAGTAAAGGTGAGAGGTAACAGGAGAGTTGGACTGAGACAGAAGTACAGTCACGTACAGTGGAGATACGATGCCCACGATAACATTCACTATTCTTACGTTTTTTGGCACACACAAAGAAGGTTGCTTCCTACTGCTATTTCACAGTTGTGTGTGTGTGTCTCTGTGTGTGTGTGTGTCTCCTGCAGATGATGGTAAGCTGTCTCTGGATGAGTTCCAGGCTTTCTTCTCCGATGGCACGCTGAACGAGGAAGAGCTGGAGAAGCTGTTTCACACCATTGACTCTGATAACACCAGGTCAGCACTACCACGGCACTTCAGTGTGTGTGTGTGTGTGTGTGTGTGTGTGTGTGTGTGTGTGCGCGTGCGAGCTCAGCATGAGGGACGGCTGTGAAATAAATCTGCATACGGTACGTGCACATTTGTGCGCATGTCGAGGTGTTTTATGTGCTCACTCCACCATGACTTTTGTTTTTGATGTCATCTCACTTTCAATTATGAAAAAGAGGAGAGACCTGCTGCACAGTCTCACTATCACACTTTTGTCTGTGTGTGTGTGTGTGTGTGTGTGTGTGTGTGTGTGTGTGTGTGTGTGTGTGTCCGTGTGCAGAGGTAAAATGTATGCAATTTATCCTGCGGGCAGAAAATGTCACATCCCGTTCTGAGAGCTGTTTTTATTAGGAGCCTTTTATATTAGCTGACACTTTCGAAATGAAACTGACAAAATGGAGGGGGAAAAAAAAGATAAAAGGAGAGAAGAAGATGAACAAATATTGAGAGGAAACAAAGAACGACAAGTAAAAAATTGGTTTCACCTTCGCCTCTTTTCTCTCATCATCTGCTTCTTCATCAGTCATCCCGGGTCTCCGGGTCGTTACCCTCCCGACAGCACAGTCTAATTGCTCCTCAGGACGCTGTGTTTTGATTGGCTTTCATTATCCCAATTTAATCAGCCAATCAGCTCACCCGGCCTGCAATCAGGAGAAGTGTGCTGACACAGTGGGACCTGGTAATCAAAAGAGGGACGTTGTTAATTTACACCTCAGAAGCCCGCAGGGCCGAGACATAAAACAGAAACCGAGCAGAACAAGAGACGACTTTTCTATCTATTGTAGAATTGAATTGGGTCAATATATAAATCCTCCCGGCCGGCTCAGCCATCATTGGACATTGTTTTCCGTTTTTGGAGTCAGTGCAGCAAGTGGACCGTACAACCGCCGCCATCTTGCCTCTCTACGACGGTCACGCTTTGGCGGTCGTTGGAAAAAGTTCCGTCTCCGTACCGTTGAGTGAGACGCGGCGGCCGCACGCCGGGCCGCCGCGTTATCATGTGACAGCAGATAAGGTTATTGATTGGGCAAAGAAAAAAGAGAAATGACAGCGTAAGCGTTTCCCGTCGAGGCAGGAAGTTGATGGATGGAGAGGAGGGGCGTGGCGGGCAGAGACTGAACGCTGTCCTGCTTCCAGTCATTCGTCCATCCGTCTCTGTCACTCTGGTTTTCTCTCCATCCTGCCAGCTTTCTCTCTTCGTTGCACTTTTTTGGGGGGGGGAGGGGTGACTTTCGTCCGGGCTCTTCTTTGTTTCCATCCTCCATTCTTGTCTTTCAGTCGGTTCATGACCTCTTGTCTTTCTTTCCGCATCCTGTCTTCAACCCTTTATGGTTTCACATATTTTAGCCCTTCTGCTTTTTTTTTACCTTTTGGAGGGAAAGTTTGTTCAAAAACCTTGTAGTTGAGGTCAAAATAAAAGTTGAGTTTGATATTATAGGTGCGAGCAAAGCCGGAGCACATCGGCTTTCCTCCCATAACGATGTGGTCGCCACTAGTTTGCTTTCATTTTCAAAATGCAACATCTGGATCCTAACATTTGGATAATACAAATCTGCCACTTTTATCTTCGCCAAACTACATTTTGGAACAGTTACGGCAGTGACAAACGTCCCAGGATGCAGTTTAAACCACATAGGCCAATAGTAAACAGGAAAACAGATGTACTTGTAGGTAAAAGTAGACTTTTAGTGGATATTTATAAAGCCCATCTGTCACAGTGCTGGACCAGGATTTCATTCTGGCAGAACCTTGTGCCTTTAAGTGAATCTGCTGCTTCAGGAAATCCAATGAGCCAGTAATGAAATCAGACTGCCGAACAAGGATCATCTAATCAAAACGAAGCATAATGTCCACGCCCTTTTGCCAATACGTCAAACATCAAATAGCAATGGGAAGGGATCTTTTTTTAACCTCAATCACTGTATTTCTTTAATACATTTACTATAATGTGCAACTATATACTATACAAATGATTAATAATATGTAAATGTACAGATGCTGCAATGAGTCTTTCCATCCATCTCCTCCTCCGTCATCAGTTACATCTCAAAATCATCATTGTCTTGTTCCTCTTTCTCCTTCCTCTCACCTTTTCTTCCTCCCTGCCTCTGTCACCCCCCTTTGTTTGACTTTTTCTCTCTCAAGTCGACCCGGGAGAGTCTTCTGTACGTCACTGAGGAATTCGCTGCCAAATGAATCCGTGCACAGGGAACAGAGCATGAATGATGGCAGCGGCTCTATTCAGACTCCTGTCAGAGTCCTGTTAGATCGCTGCTCGTCTGCCAAACTCCAACTCTGTGTGTGAGTGTGTGTGTGTGTGTGTGTGTGTGTGTGTGTGTGTGTGTGTGTGTGTGTGTGTGTGCACGCAAGTGGGAGAGTGTGTTATTGAGACTGCATGCAAAAAAGCCTTTCCTCTGTTTCTGACCTTGCTCTTCTCCATCCTTCCTACTGTCCTTCCTTCCCTCCCTCCCTTTCTCGCCCTCTGCTGCTCCTCTGCTGTGCTGTGATAGTAATGTTGACACTAAGGAACTCTGTGGTAAGTGGACTGCCCTCTCACACACACACACACACACACACACACACACACACACACACACACACACACTTCCCTGCCGCTGCCCTCATTTTCTCTCTTATCTATTATTAAAAAGTACTTTTCAGTTGCAAGTGCAATTATTTTTCTTAAAAATGTATTATAGCAATTCAGCCACATTGAACTAACCACTGCAAATGATTTTGGGACTCTCAAAGTCACACTTATGAACTTAAAAATTGTGTGTGCGCTTGTGTGTGAACAGACTACTTTGCCAAGCACATGGGGGACTATGAGGGAGTTCTGGCCTCGCTGGAGACACTCAACCTTTCCATCCTCAAAGCCATGGACTTCACCAAAAAGGTAAGAGTGCGTGCGTGTGCGTGTGCGTGTGCGTGTGTGTGTGTGTGTGTGTGTGTGTGACAGCTTTTCTTTTACGGTTGTGATCCAAAGCAGTTTCACTCCAACATACATAAAATAAGGTTTTTTCCGGAGACAAATCATTATTTGATGTCACCTCGGGGTCTACTTTCAGGGAGGTCTAATGGAGAACGTCAGTTGCACGGCGAAATCGATCTCAAGTTAGCTGAAATATGCTTACATGTGCTGCCGTAACCGTTCTCATTACCTCTGAATCTGCAGCTCCCCTCGGCGTCGTGGAGCTTCAGGGACTTTCCCCTCGATGTCTCGCTGTCCGGTCCACAAGCTTTAATGTCTTGGTTCCCTCTATATGAAAACCCATCATCATCATCATTCTTTGGGGAGGGGGTGAGGGAGGAAGGTTGGTAGAGGCGAAGAATATATACCCAAAAAGAAAATGAAAACATGATGTCAAGAAAACCCAGAAAAAGCTTTTAAATCACAGTAAAATGGTCCAGTTACAGATATAAATGCAAATACTTAGAGACTGCTGATATTATCTTTTGCCTTTTAATATAGTTGACTTGTTTATCTTACTGCACTGGTGAGCAGCACTGTATGTTCTTGAAAAAAAACAAGTGTCTTCTTTGTGTGTATTTGTGTGTTTGTGTTTGTTTGTGTGGCAAACAGCAAGAGAACACTTATGTGTTATCCTAGTTTTCCCCATGCGCTATATATAACAGCTGGTCCACAGCCACTCTCCCTTACCCATGTTATAGTTCTGTGTGTGTGTGTGTGTGTGTGTGTGTGTGTGTGTGTGTGTGTGTGTGTAGCACTCTGACTCTGCTATGTGTGTCTCTATATCTCTATCCAGCAGCTTTGTCTTTATCTCTCTTTCAGCTGCTGCAGGCCATTCAGCAGTACACACTCACACAAACACACACGCTCACACACACACACACACACGCACACACACACACACACACACACACACACACACACACACAGTCTCAGGCTAGTGTCTCTCGAATGATCAGCCTTTGTTCAATCAATCTGTGAAGAGTCCCTCTTGTTATATTGCTGTATCGGAATCACTCTCTTCTTCTCGCTCTCATTCATACTGTCCTTTCCTTTTCCCTTTAATACACACCCACACACACACGCACACGCACACGCGCACACACACATCCTATCTTTTCTTTGGGGTCTGTTGCGGTTAGTGTGGAGAAGCTCCAACAGTGCTGTGTTGAGGGTGAACCAGCTCGAAGCGTCAAGAAGCCAAACTGAAGCACTGACGAGTCAAATGTTGACGGAGGTTTTGTGTGTGTTTCAGATTTCACGGCAACAAAAGATTTTACTGCAGAAAGAGAGAGAGAGAGAGAGAGAGAGAGAGAGATGCTCTGATGTTCACTCTTTAGTCTCCGCCTCTGCTTTTTTTTTGTCATAGTGATTGTGAGCGCTTCAGCAGCGAGGCCAGAGGGAGGAAATCTTACACCGTGTAACGCGCTGATTTTTATCGATTTCATCGATTCGTTGTTGCAGTGTCATTGTGAAAAGCAAGTGAAAAGTGAGTGAAAAGCAAGCGCACACTCCTGGTGGAATGCTTTGCACCGTGATGGACGGTAATCTCTGGTTTAACCTACTGACACACACAACGCTTACCGCCGCCATCGTAGAAGACCGTTGTGCAGTTTTGGCGTCTGATGCCTCACAGGTACTTCAATGAACACTCAGCCACCAGCTATCCTGGTTGAACGTAAAGGTTGGGGCTGAGACTTGTATCACTAGTGTTCACTTCTGCTCACACATGTATGATCTTGTGCATTTAGCCACGGGGACCAGCAGCTGTCTGGAGGAAACTCAGTGTGCCTTTCAGCCCCCGGGCGCTGCGTCAGAACACCTGCGGTTATACCACTTTGGCGCCGTGTGAAACCGTGATTGCTGAGAGTCGGACAAGTTATCTCGTGTAGTTATTGAAAGATATCAGACTTCTAAACAATACCACCATCAAATATAGGGGATGCAATAAGCTCCCAAGAGCCCACAGAGCTGGGAGTTGAGCTGTGAAATGTACGAGGTATAAAAAAAATAAGAAAAACATTTCAAATGCATTCGTCCACTTATAATCAAATGGTGGACAGTCACAGAGACATGTAACCTCTTACTGAAATGATTCTGCGTATAACTTAGTATTTCATGGGAAGCCAGTTTTTGCTTCAAAGGATGCCTCTTCAGAGACTGGAGCTTATCTGCTCCTCAGCAAAGGTCTAAGTGGACAGTCTGAGTGCTAATCCACAAGTAGAGATAAAAGCCAAAGTCACTGGCCTCGCAGTAAAAGCTGCATATGTTTCAATGTAACTTTATCTTAAAAATAGGAGCACCAGAGGAGCTAATTTCTTCATCTTTTCCTCCCGCACTCTTCTTTGTCTTTACCTATAACTGCCTCCTTTCTGGACGGTACTGCTGGTCTCACTATTCACCTCCCCACCCTCTCTCCCATCCATCCATCCTTTTCCTTCCCATACTGTAGTCGACAAGCTATATCCAGATAATCGAGATAAATACAACAGTGGAAGCAAGGCGTCAAATAAGTTGTTGTGTTTAAAAAAAAAGAAAGATGTCTCGAGATAACATCCGTGTAAAAACTGGAGGACATTGAGGCAGATGTGAGGAGGCGGAGTGGGTGGAGCTAAAAGACAGAGCGTGATATTAGCTTGAGCAGAGGGCTGTAGCCGGAGCCCTGGCCTTTCAGAGCACAGACAATCGATTAGCTCCCCATTCACTTCACCCAGAGAAAGAATGAGTGGAAGAGGAGGGCCGACTTTATGCTTTGCTGTTAACTACAGTACTGTACAAAAGTGTGTGTGGGTGTGTGTGTGTGTGTGTGTGTGTGTGTGTAGGTGGATGGGTTAGGTGGGGGTTCTTCTTTAAAGCACTTGGCTGGAGGCCGAGGGCGAGCATGAAATGGGTCTCCAGATTATTAAAATGAAATTTATACCCCAGCAGTATTGGCTCTGTCATGGTGCAGAAGGATTGCCAAATCCGTAACAGGATTTATACAATTACAGTCTGCTCCTGGATTCTAATATATTACAGTATCCAATACAATACCTGTATGATCTATAGGCTATTATTTAGGAATACAACGCAGGAACGTGTCCCTTCAGAAAAGGTTTTCTGTCTCAACGGTAGTCGGTCGCGATGTCGGTCGCGATGCTGAGACTCGCTCTTCTGGGACTCGCTCTTCTGAGCTCCCAGAGGGTAAACCGACACACTAATAATTAATGTAAATGTGATATTTCCATTCACTTCATGCAGTATTTACCATTTTGACTGTCAAGGTATTAATTAGCGCACGCAGTCGTTAGCTGCCCGTCTTAAGAGGCTCATGAGATTCAGCAAACGAGCTGTTCACAAAGTAATTAGTGGGGATTAATAAACTCAAATCACCTCTGACCTCATATCAGATCGGCCCAGGCATTAATTGCAATGATCCGTGCTAATAAACAGAGTAAGCTAGGAGATATTTCAAAGGCATAATTATCTTTAGATGGTCGGATTATTGCAGCTACGAGAACGTTAGAGATGGATAAACAGCACGATGTGCTTTGTGTCTGGTCTCTGTGCTGTTGCGTTTCGATTTTATTGACTTCTTCACAGTCCAAAATGTAAACAATAAACAATAAAATGTGTTTTTTTTGGGCCCAGATATAAACCAAAATTCTAAACTGTTGAAGAAAAAAGGGAAACAGTTTTATTCTTTGCGCCAAATAAGGATTACAATTTGGAAAAAGAAAAACAGTTAAGTTGTGTCAATAAATCCACCAGTAGGCCATTTTCACAGAAAACAATTGAATATGTCTTCACAGTAAATGCATGTTGTACTCATCTTTATAACCTACTTTATTGTAGCTACTGTAACCCCGGCTATGGACAGCGACAGATCGTAGACGGAGCTCTCCAATTCAGCACCGATTAGTTGGACGCTACAAAGCTTCATTCATAACGTTCAGATTCAAATTCAATATCAACACTTTTTGATTGTTTAGACGTTATATTCTGCACAGAAACAGATGAACATAAGGCAACATTAAAATTAGTTTGATTTCAGTGGTGACTGTGGAGCATTGTTTGGGACTTGTGTCATCCAAACTTACTCTCGAGTTCTGGATACCGAAAGTCAAAAAGTACTGAAAAAAAGATTAGCGATTAATACTTAGAATAACATTTTTTATTTAATATTCTGCTTCAATCCATATTTGTTTAGCCTTCCAAAAACAACTTATTACCATTTTCTAAAGGCCAAATCTGCCATTCAAATAGCGTTGAAATAAACAAACCCCCCCTGTGATGAGGTTAGAGGACACACACAACCCTGTTGCCCATTGGCACTAATCAGATTATGAGCCGTTTAACTTGCAAAAGTAGAGTTGTCCCAAAGTTAAATGCATAACGCATTTAAGACCAGAAGCTGTAGATTGTTTAGATATGGCCCAAAAGCAGATGTGTTATCATTTATCTGTTTTTTATTTAATTGTAACGTGACAAATGTCTACAAACTGAAACACAAGAAAATGAATAACAACACGAGTTCCTGCAGCAAGTCTTTGATACGATGTGATGGTTGTCGGTGTGAGACGCAGTCTGACTGAAACGTTTCTGGTGCTGTGCGATCGCGTTGTGTTAATCTGCTTCATCCAGAAAACAATGATTTCCTGGAGAAGAGTCGTCCGTGGTGCTGAGATATTGCTTCATTGCTGGCCTGTGATTGGCTCAGCTGTTTCAGAGCTCTGAGGTCAACGATGAGACCGGCTGAGTGTGTGCTGATTAATCACCACACACTACAATTTCAGTTCCACTTCAGCCAGACTGTTTTCTCTTTTCCTTGTCAAATATGGAGAACGCTGCTTGTTGGAGGCTTGTGATCGGACCTTTGAGTTTAAGTTTGTAAGTTTAAATGAACAGAAGTGAAAGTTACAACAATGTAGAATTAGAAGTTGTTGCAACTTAAGTAAGTTGGACAAAAACAAAAGCAAAGAAAATTACAATTTTGTTGAAGTGTGTTGCCTTTATCTTCCTCCGCTTTCGTTTTCACACTGACACAAAGTTTGAACCGTGAAGTTGGTCCGCTCATGTCAGCATGACATCGCCTCCAGAGATTCCTGCAGGTTACCATGATGACGGGAGGCAGGACACTTTGGGGCCAGTTGCCTTGGAGACATGTTGCGTCGATGTCAGTCTACGTCGAGCCGGCTTGTCAAGACATCGCTCTGCTCTCGAGCGGCTATTTGCGAGCAGATCCCACGCATGTCGTCATCCGCCGTCACACCGCAGGACCCGACGGTGGGCTCCGTTCGGCATCTCCGACGTCTTCCTGACAGTTTCGCTCTTTACTTCAGTTCCTCTGGCGGCGACTCAAGAGCGAGTCCTCATGCTTGTGAGCCAGCTCAAAGGTGACGGCCATCAACCGCTACGCGCCGCAGAGGAAACGTTGAAGAGCAAACTTCAGGATATGAGGGATTTCGACAAATCCCCCGTGAATGTCACGATTTAGACGACGTTAGCAAATATGTAATCCGCAGGGACACGCAAATGTGTTGAAATGGCTCAAATTCACTGTTGTTTCAACCTTTTTTTCTGTGTATGAAAGCTTTTATGGCACAATCTGCATCAGAAGTGGTTCCAGAAAACAATTATAATTGGCTCTCCAGCAGGTGGAGATAAATATCGTCCAATCCCATGAGAACTGTGAGTGTGTGTGTGTGTGTGTGTGTGCGTGTGTGTGTGTGTGTGTGTGTGTGTGTGTGTGTGTGTGAGAGAGAGAGTTGAAGCAGGCGACAAAAAGAGAAGAGGGAGGATTCATTAAATTTCCCGTCCTGTCTTTTGTGTATAAACGCTATGTTTAATGAGCCACTCTCATTAGAACTTTATTTCTCAGGCCGTCAACGAGCGAGCCGACACGCTCACTGACAATTCTGCACACACGCACACACACACACACACACACACACAAACACACACACAAACACACACACACGCAGGCACCATTTCCCTCTCAGACTAAAATCTAGTTAGGCCTATCTTTTTTTCGAAAATCTTTTGAGGAAATTGTTTCGTGCCGGTGAGTGACCCGGCATGAGCACTTCAGCTGCTTCTCCTCCTCCTCCTCCCTATCTTCTTTTGCCTCCTTTCTCTCCCCTTCTCCCTTTTTCCTCTTTCATCTCCGCTCTATTGTCTGCGTCACCCCGAGGCCACCGCCTCCCCCGTCCCATCCTCGTCACCCTCTCCTTTCTTCATGAAGATTAAGGTGAGGCGAATCACGGGGCAGGGGAGGCGATCTTGGTTTCCGTAACACAATAACGTGCGAGCGGGATGAGGAGAGTGAAGGTTGGACGAAGATTGATGAGGGTGATTGGGAAGAGAAGAAAGGCGAGGAAGATGAGAAGAGGAGAGTGGGCGAGGCGAAGGGGCTGTGGCGTGAGGTTGGCAGGGAGTGATGATGGTGGCGATGGAGAAAACTGAAGCCAGGGTGTAAAACATCTCAGCTGGCCCAGTCGGTCGGTACAATATGATTCTTTTATCGAGCATTTATTTATTATTCATTAGGATTTAATTGCGCTCCGTGTCAAGATTGCTCAAACGTTTCTGTTGGAAACGTAGTGGTGAAACTGAGCCTTGAACTTTTATCCGTGTGAGAAAGCGAGATTGATTTTCACACCCTTAATGTATGGAGCCCCTCAACTGACACAAGGGATTATGGGAAATGAATAAATACATTATTTGGATGTGTGCTGAGACCAAAAGAAGAAGAAAAATAACATGTATTTTATTCATATTGCTCTACAAGTTCAATAGCTCAAGTGAAACACAATCAGAGGACTTATTGCACGCTTTGGCCGTTATAATAATTTGCTCCAGAATGTGAGGGCACTTTGTAGATTAGCTACATGGCAGCTTTAATTATTATAAATTGCTGAATGTCCCAAGGTGATTTCCCTGTAGTGCACTGGCAAAGGTGTGTACTCCTGAGTGAGTGTGAGGTGCGTGTGAAGCTTGACACCTGGTGCACTGAGTTTAGTCTGGGGCATTCCTGCAATCACATTAGCCCAGAACTCCCCCCACACACACATATATAGATATATATATAAATATATAGATGCATATGTTATGTACACATATGGACCACTACGTGGTGTCAACCCTGATAGCAAGTGCATCCCTCATCCTCGAGGATCTGGAGACCAGGTTACTGTAACCAAGGAGCAGGATGCTGCAGCCAA
>NW_027176218.1:20030811-20140811 GCF_023055335.1 Clinocottus analis | reverse complement strand
CCTCTAGTCACGCACGGCCACGGCCTTGCACAATTTCTCAAGCGAAGTCACTTTTCTCATTACATTACCCACCAGTCCAGTGACGTGGCAGCCAGCCCTCCGTCAATCTGCAAACCAGAAGAGAGAGAAGAGCTGGCTGGATGCTAAATGGTTCAGTGTGACACACACAGGGCCAGAGAATTCGTCATCAAGAGATTTGGTCTGGATCTCTGCTGCACAAGCACCAGGCACGCCAACATCTGTACACCACGGCACACAATCGTACCTGGTCAATAAGCCACATGAGACACTGAGGATACATTGTCACCATGCCTGCACTAGAGCTTCAGCTTTAAGGTCATAGATTTGTGGAACAACCTGAAGTGGACACCTACATAGTGACCTCATTCTTCGTCCTCATATCTTAGCGAAAGCATTCGCCTATTGCGTCCTATTTTTAAGCAGAAGGTTTGCAAACCGTTAAGCCGTCATGGATAACATTGTAACACACGGCCAATCTGTCCCGGTTAGGTTAAAGCGAAGGTGTCACATCCTTCGTCCTGCCTCTAACCGGCTTTCTGACTCTTTATACTGTGGTTGTTGTCCTGAGGGGATGGGTTTGCAATCTGTGGATGACGTCATTGGTCCAGTTTGAGATTGATTTTCCAACGACGTTGTCTATTTTCCTGGGAGGTGATTATAGTGGTGTGTTTTCCCATCAGTGAGACTGATCAGGCTTCTTTGGGCTAAGCTCAGGGCGTCCTTCCTGTCAGCGATGGCCGCCTTGCCACACCTTCAGAACGCCTCCTGCTTTCCACTCCAGCACTTCTTCTATTGTAACATTTGGACGCAACACAACAGTCCTGATGATTTGATCATTATTCTTGATTGGGGGTGTTGTACAAGAATGAAAGAGCCACTTGATGTGGCATTGTGTGGCATCCCAATAATACAGCTTGGTGGATGGTGTCTTGGGCAGATGGCCTGACCCTGGGTAGAACTTACACATATAGTCACTATGATTGATTGTGTACACGATTAGATGCAGGAGTAGTACTGTGACAAAGTGGTCAAGTCGGTTATTTGTTTCGCCAAATATGTTTTGCTCAAAATGTTAATGGTGGCCTGGATTTTGTTCAGTGCAACAAATTTTTCAGGGAGGAAATAGCGACATATTTAGGCCTCCCTACGAAGTCACAGGGAGATGGTGGGCGGGTGTACAAAGTGCTAAACATTTACACAGGATATCTTAACCAAAGCACACTGGTTAAGGTTCGGAAAAATAAAACCAATTGTGTATCAAATTGAAGTTAACTCTTCAATATTTAATATTACTATTTAAATACTTCAGTCAATCTTTCCCTTCACTTTAACCCGTAGAAAACTGTGGAACCAAAGTTGTCTTTAGACCTCTTTTTCCTTGTGTTTGAGTCGTTGTGTGAACCCCAAATTGATTCCAACACTTGTATTTATTGTTTGTATTTGTTCAGCAAAGTCTCGGGGAAAAAAATGATATCTGCGAAAAAACCACTTTTACAAGGTATTTTGATAATAACTATGAACATCCAGCATGATATGAGCCCGATTCCCCAAAAATGCCTCCTGGCTCGGTCAATAAGACACCTTTTGGGAAAGATTAGGACCCAAGGAATCGGAATCTGTGAAAAAAATCACAAGAAAACAAAGTGTTGGCCTGTTACGAAGGAGTTTCAGTCAAAAAACTGTCGTTCGGTTCAAAAATAAAAAAATATGATGTATTTTATGCCAAAAGATTGTCTGAAGGGGGCATGCTGGGACTTAAAATTGGCGCGGGAGGATTTTCAAACGGTTTACAAAAGGTTAAAGCACAAGTGAAAAGAACGTTTTGTCATATTTGCCCAAGCTTTTCATCATTTCACAATGGACACGAGACACTGAAAACAGGCAGATCCACAGAGTCGCTAACACAACTGTCAAGCAGTGCTCAAGTATTCATCAATATTCTGCTGCAACATTTTCACACACCAACATAACATTTGTGGAGTGTTTCTGAGAAGATGGATATAGATGGATCCTGTATGGCTGGTTTGGATTGCATTGTGTACGCTAAAGTCGTTCATCAGCCTACGTCCTTATCACCAGCACCTCTCTCCGACTTCTTTATCCACATCTGAGACACTGAAGATGGAATAATTCCCCCTAACTAGACCGACCTCTATAATCACTGATTACCACCCACAACTCCCTGTAATCAGCCACCGCCATCTCATGACGGAAGACTGTGTGTGTGTGTGTGTGTGTGTGTGTGTGTGTGTGTGTGTGTGTGTGTGTGTGTGTGTGTGTGTTGTGTGTGTTGTGTGTGTGTGTGGGTGTTGTCATCCTCAAGATACACATGAGAACTGAAACAAATACAAACACTCTGCACACACTCACAGCCCCCGTGACCCTGCTGACTCCGTCAATTACTCCTCCCAGAACCTTTTTTTTGCAGATCATCAAATCGTCTCCACTCTGCAATAAAAAATTCAAAGAAATAAAAAAAAAAACCATGGCTACAAACGGCCGGGCCTTGAACTTCAGAGCTGTGTGTTGTCTGTTTGTGCTATTAAAAATTAAACCTATACACAATGAAAATACTGAACCTTTGTGCATTCTGGAGAGCTCTGGCATCAATCATCATACAGAAACCCACGCACATCAACACACACACACACACACACACTCATTCCTTCTGCCTTGAACTCTACAAACACACACCGATATGAGCGTGCGCGCATACACACATACCTGCAGATGCTAACAATAAGGCACACTAATCACCAGGCTGTGTTCGGGGAGGCAGCAGGGAGAGACGGTGTATCTTCTCCTGGGTCACTGATCTGTGTGAATTATAGATCACAGCCCTTTCTCCAGCAGGTTTTGTAGCCGGGCCCACGGGGCAGGCCGGGCACAGCGAGAGAGTTAATACACAGGAAGGTACAGGAAGGGCCGAGAGGAAGGAAGCGAACCGTGAGGGGAATTTTTAAAATAGAATCTTCAATTTCACAACAGACACACACACATACACACACACACTACTCACTACACTTTTTAATTGGTCTGTTGTGTTGTGGATGTTCTCCTGCCGCTCGATCACCAACCAGGCAAAGAACCCGACTGCACTGAACCACTGAAGTCCCGTATCAGATGATCAGGCCGTGGTTGCTACTATTAAGTTTCGAAGGTACTGTTTTTAAGGAAGACCCTTGTGTAGACATTTTTATAATACATAGTATTATGTTTTTGGTCTACCATTCCTAAATGCCTTTCTCAAAACAATAGAAAATGCTGTGGTTCAAATTGGACACCCAGCAGTACATTTTGTCACGTCGGCTGCAGGTCACGGTCAGAACCCTCGGGCTCTTGTCCATAGTCATTAGTTGGTATTGCAGGGCTTTTCCCAGTTTAAATTGTGTGCACAACTGGCCTAGAACTGTTGATGCTGGTGTCGCTGTTGAGTCGCTCAATTTAAAGTATACCCCCGAAATTGCCTGAAATTGAAAAGAAAAACTATGTATTCAGCTTCCAGACTGCCCAACAGCACTTCGTCAAATATACATTTCTTCAAGTGTATGTTTGTCGGCCGTATTTCCCAGATTTGCATTTGTCTATTAGAGCGCCCACATTCTCCCATTTTACTTAAAAGAAGTGGATTCCCGTTCAAATCAGCGCAGAGCTCAACAGCGACATCGTAGTATTGACCCGGCCGGCTGATTCAGTCAGTGTAAACGCATACTTAAATACATATATCACTACTCATAAGTACACGGCATCATACCCACACACAGGGTAACACATACAGTACATTAACGGTGTCAACGGCATCAATATCCACAAGGAAAGAAATCATATTTTTTCCCTGTAAAACCGCTTTACAGTTACCACAGTTCCACCAAAGGGAATTCCTCTTCTTTGTTTGTTTCAGTATTGTTTTTGAATAGATGTTGGTGCTTAATCTGCATAACCCTGCCGAGAAAACACATCAGCGTGCTCAATATGCCAAATAAATGTCATGCTGTCTCCACAGTCTTATTTAATATGCCTATAAGTGCCTATAATGGACTCATAATGCAATAATCATAAGAAAACTGCCAACATACCTATTAATCATTTTGTGTTTCCCACATTGGTACTTTAATCACACCAGGGTATTCATCAGGTTTAAAAGGACAAATTAAAAATGGTACCAAAGCTTAATGCTATAATTGCAGTGATTTCTGCTTTATTACATATAGTGTGTGTGTTTTATGTTCGGAGTGGATAAAAGATGACTGGACATCTCCACACACGAGCTGATGAGGACGAGCCTCTTCTATAAAAGTCTGCACGTTTGAGAGTTTTGCGTGTGTCCGCATGTAAAAGCCATCGACGGCGATAACGGAAGGCAACGGGGTGATTGTGCGTCTTGTGGGAGCGCTTGTCTGTGATCAGAGAGCGCTGCAGAGACCGGCTGAGCGCACAAACTTTAATTGTCTCTCTGAATCACTGCACTGTGACTTCCGCCGGTTAGGCTGACATGACCGACTGCCTCCGCTCTCTGGAGAGCACATGTAGTCAATCATGGACCGGCTCTCCGTGTCTCGGCCCTCGAACATGTCGGAGCGACATCTGAAAGTTGAACAGTTATAGTTGGATGCCGTAAGCGCCAAATGTGAACTTTTTGAGTAGTTCCTGAAAGCAAATGGATCGTTCGTTAAGAACTCGTTCGAAACCCTTTGTTTACTTTTGCTACACCTTCAAGCTTTTCCGTTTTCAGACGGCACAAATGCAATTTACAATTGGTAACGGCAGATTGTCCACTTATGGCAATTTGCAGACAGATGCACGCTAAAGAAGGCTTCTAATTTCTAGCTAGCGACAACGCGCAACTGTTGCTCGCAGATTTCATTCCCTCAAGCGAGCAAAGTGAACATAACCCATCGTGAGGTTCGGCTTGGAGAGTGACGTGTATTCTCTGTTCAGGTGGACGTCCCTCCACGCTGCATGCATGTATAGCAACAAGTTGTTTGCTGCTATATTAACGCTCTAACTAGCATACAGAGCACCTTTAAAGACAAGGACCACCACACCAATACATGGTCTAATCCACGATATCATCTCCTGGCCTGCTGTGCCTATAGTTACGGTTGCTAAGCCACAATTTGACAGCCCCCCCGATCTGAGCAAGGCGTATTTAGCAAACAGTCAAACCCCTGAATAATTAAAAGGCGGCGGCGATAAGGTCATAAGCGTTAAAGCAGCGAGCTCCGGTCTTGTCAGCCGGCTGCTGTGACAGTTCACCGTGTTCACACTCGGCGGAGCGGCTCAGGGACTCGTCCACGTCGTCGCCGGGACGTCATCTCTTCTTATCTTTTTTTTCCACTCCCCTCGTTGAGAAAGCGCTCGGGTTAACAAACTTTGAATAGATTTGCTGTCAGGTTGTCACTGCAACAGCTGTGGCGAGTTCAAACTGGTCCTGGGATATGATTGATCACCGATGGGTCAATGCGCGTTGAGCTGAAGGATGTGGACCGAGCCGCGGGGCTAAGTGCTGTTGGGAGCCGTGATTAAGGCTGACGGCTGAAGGGTTAATTGATTTTCAGTTGGTTTGTTCCTTTGTCAAAGTGCTGTTGAGTCGAATAAGACAAGGGAACATTTCAGTCTGGCCTTGTGTTATTCCTGCTGAATTTGGAAGAATATACAATAAAACCACAAAAACAGCACTTTTAATTCCCCAGGGGCCAGGCTGTGAGCCCAGACTAAAAGCTTTCCAAGGTCCTGCCGGTGAGTCAGGAGGGCGGGGGAGGGAGGAGTGGACGAGATGGAGGAGAGGGGAAGACGCCAGGTGTCTATTTTTACTCTTTTTTTTTTTTGCCTTTGGGCATTCGGCCCGTCCACCCCGAGAAGCCCTTCGACCGTGACATGGATGCAAGGAAAAGGAACTCATAGAGATTTGTGCTGGAAAATATTGCTCAGAGGAGCGATCGGACACGGCGAGAGGAACGGCGCTGTGATGTGTCGAGAACGCACACGCGGACATTTCATGGAACGTTTGGCGATAAAGCTTCGGTTTGCACGGTTTGTAAATGACACGCACAATCACAGTGTGTTTTTTGTTTTGTTTTTCCTCTTATTTGTTTGCCCAGGTTTATGAGAGAGGAACCAACGTGGAGCAGTTTGTGACCCGTTTCCTTCTGAAGGAATCAGCCAATCAGATCCAGTCTCTCCTGAGCTCCGTGGAGAGCGCCGTGGACGCTATTGACGAGCAGCACAGCCAATCAGGGTGAGCCAATGAACGGGGTTAGTGTGTCAGGCTGATGAGTGTGAATTGGGGGATCCCGTGTGTGTGTGTGTGTGTGTGTGTGCGTGTGTGTGTGTGTGTGTGTGTGTGTGTGTGTGTGTGTGTGTGTGTGTGTGTGTGTGTGTGTGTGTGTGTGTGTAAAACTTGATTTGTCGGCAGTCTTAATGGAAATCAGGCAGTGTTTTTTTTCAGGTTAAAATGTCACTCACACACAAACACACACACACACACACACATACAGACAGACAGACAGATCTTGTTTATCCCATTTCCATAACCCTTTGTCTTCCTCATTACTCTTCTTCATTCCCTCAGGATACTTTCATTCAAATATTTCATTATTCCTCCCCCACTTTCCTTCAGCCTTTTAAAACTCCCTCACTCGTCATCTTATTCTCTATTCTTCTGGTTTTTCTCCCTCGCTCTGTTTTTCAGTCATCTACCTGCCAAGGTGAGTCCACGGATGTCAGAGAGGCGCAACGAGAACACCGTCCCTGACTATCCCCCCAACAACAGAGTCAGTGCCAGAACCATCAACACTGCCTCAGGTGACAAACACACACACACACACACACACACACACATACTGCAGTAGTGACGGATGAATTCATGGTTGGAGGCCATCCGTCAGGCGCCTGGACTGTACTATTGGCCTCATATTCACAATCCTTAGTGACGGGACATCACTCTGGATGAGCGGAGATACAACTCTGACTTCTGTCTTTCAGCAGTTATTCATCCACTCGACACACACAGTCACACACACACACACACACACACATTGTACTCACCCGATGTGTTTTACTTTCTGTTGTGAAACACCTCAATCAGCAACCTGCACAGGTTTGATTCTGACTTCCTGCAGCGAAAAAACTGGCGGAGGGAACAGAGAGGGTGAGGTTTGGGGAGGGAGAGAGAGGAGGAGGGAGAGGGGGAGGCAAAAAAGAGGGAGTCGAAAAAGAGGAGACGAGAAGGCTGAGGGGGAAGGTAGCGACTCGGTCGGTTAATATATCTCCGAAAGATTTGAAGTCAAACCTTTAAGTATCTATTTGAGTCCAGTCAGCACTTAACACTTATATTTTCTGCTATGTCGTGCTTTTTTTTATGGGGTGCACACGTGCACGTGGGTGTGTTACAGTATCTAAAAAAGACACAAATAGACTTAGGCTGGCGATTCTCTTTCAGGGGGTGCAGGACCCTCATTATTCTCGCTCTGCACTCTCTCTCTCTCTCTCTCTCTCTCTCTCTCTCTCACTCTCTCTCTCTCTCTCCCTCTGATACAGTCGTCCTCTCTCCACCAGCTGGTACAGTTCACACTGCAGCGCACGCCCGCCTTGACACTCTGCGCCCACTCCAACAAACTCGCTCGCTGAAGAAATGACACTTCAGAAGTTGTTGAGATATGGCATCACTTCATCACAACACAAACTTCACAGAAGAAGAGTCGAACGGGGGAAAAAAACAAAAAATGAAATGACAGTTGAGTCGAGGCGTAAAGGACGACGGGGAATCCTGAAAGAGCAAACGCAACCATGATCACGTTTGCTCTTTTATAATGTGGTCATAGTATACCAAAAGTATACTTATCATATGCTATTAACACAATTTTATTACATATATAATGTGCTAACAGTATACCACAAGTATATTTTTGGTATACTACAGTATTAGCACACTAATCGTATATTTTAAATATACTTAGAACACAATTTAAGTGAGCCATCGGCATCTATATTAGCACATACACAGTAATATACTTAAAATGTACTCAGTGTACTTTAAGTTGTTCCAATTTAGCAAAAAAATATACTTAACGTACTTCAAGTTGTACTTAAATAGTATTTAAGTACAACTTAAATATATTTAGTACAGAATAAGCACACTTTAAGTATACTTATGATGAGTATGGCTTCAAATATACTAAAGTGTACTCAAGTATGCTAAGATTAAATACACTTAGTATATTTTTTTCCTGCCCAGACGCTGTTACTGACAGCTCAGTGTCAGGGAAAGGTGCCGTGGTTGCAGCGGGCCGGTGTGTCACTTTGTCAATGGACAGCAGGCTTGGAAACGCACCGACACACTGACACAAACATGAATGATGATGTCACTGATCGCACCATTGTTTTATCTTTTGCGGGATTTAGAGTTTAAGGCCAAATCGTAGGGGGAAACGGTGGCATGGCGGCGGTCTCCCGTCACCGCAGGTGTGTTGAAAAGCAGCCCAATTTGGAAAACATCTACAAATGCCTTTTTGTGAATGGAAGATAAAGCTGTGTTTCTACGAGTGCATCTGAGCGCTGCGAAGCAACAATAGAGTCGTTGTCAACGCCGTTATCGATTAAGTGAGTGATCAGTAGAGCGGAGATTGATCTTCTGTGTTTAAATAAACAGAAGTGTTCAGCGTTCAGAGCTCACACTTCACTAAATCTGTGACTGAAAACCAGCAGACGTGTTTTCTACAGCCGGCCGCAGCATTTAGACTTACTGCACAAATTTGGTTTACAAGCGTTGGACGCCTCCATGAGATCAAGTGATTTATGGGCTCAGTGATGCAGTTAAGTGAGCAGAGTGTTTCTAACACTTACCTTGGTTTCGATAAATCGTTTTTTGTTTCATCAGGAAGACACACACACATTCTCACGTTGCTGTCAGGTTGCTTTGGGCCTGATGGCAGTGATGGCCTTTTATTCTCACACAGCTTTGATACTGACAACACAACAGTTTACTCTTCATCCTATATCTCTTCAAATACATCCTCATACATGAGACGTGCTGCGCTGTGACAAGAGAATCTTTTATTCACAAGTTTTTCTACCGTCCCGATCCCGCCTGCTCACGTTGGTAGTAATTGCAGTGATGTGGTGGAGAAATCATTCATAAATAATAAAATCAAAGAATATGCTGACCCATGTTCATCGGAGCACTCACATGAGTACAGTATCAGAGGCGCTGGATATATTTTTAATGTACGAATGATTCGCTAAAATCAGCCTGGGGAGTCGTGAAACAGCTGTGAGAGGCACGAGGCAACGAGGAAAATATAACCAGGACCAAAAGTTGTATTTACAACCCACGAAAAGCAAGCAGGCTCAGAAACGGTGTCTCTCTGTGTATCCTTGAGTCGATACCGTGCACGTACACACACACACACACACACACACACACACACACACGCACACGACAAGTAACATGTTTCTTGGCCACAGACACATCAAGCTGAAAGGAGGTCCATGAGTGGAAGATCAGGCGACTCTATAAAGCGCGACTATATAAACTGTAACATAAATAAATAGGAACACAAGAAATAAACACAGGGAGAAGAGAATCTCTGGTTTATTGAATCACTAAAACACTGTTTTACAAGTGTTGCTCTATAAAACCACAGAGTAGGTGTGAATGGAATATATTTTTTTTACTACTTACTGTACATTTGAACGTTGAGAAGCTCCAAAGCGTTCTGATGTCTGGATACAATATGAAACTAAAACAGCAGCCAGTCGATCGAGGCTTCAGACTAGAAACGGGGAAATGTGTGAAGGTCCGCCTCCAAACATCCGACGCTCACAACTTAACTTAATAAAATGTAAAAGCTGTTTGTTGGCCGGACGCAGTAACTGCCAGTAAAGCCACAAGCTGACGTTTTGCACAGAGCCGGGTTGCTCTCTCGAACAGCTGAGGTCAATGTCTGCTGCTGGTGGCGTCACCTGCTTGGTAAAGACATGCTTTGTAGCCGTGTCATTTATTTGACTTAATATTAAACTATTCCTTGAATGGACAGTAAATGTGAGAGCGGTTACAGAAGAGCCCATGCTTTAAAAACCACATTGTTACACCGATAACGCATCAAGCAGAGACCTGATGTGCCGCTTTATACCCTCGAGCTTTTTTTCCCTGCTGAATTATTGATTAACCTGTCTTGGAAAGAAGAAAGAAAGACACGTTCTTTGTCGTCCAGTGGTCTGTCTCTCTCTCTCTCTCTCTCTCTCTCTCTCTCTCTCTCTCTCTCTCTCTCTGATCCAGATGTGTTTGTAGAGAGACATGAGCGAGAGATGATGCAGTCCGTGACAAAGCAGTCTAATAAAACCAGACCAAAGTGGTGCCGACTATTAAAGTAGCCCCCACTAAAAAAAGAGAGAATAGAGTATATAATTGTGTAATATCTTGATACAGTCACACTAAATATACATTAAATATACATGGTCTTCTGTATTTCAAATCTTTCTTCTTATATTCATCTGTACCAAATTCACCTGAATGAAAACAATAAAAGTAAAACTGTAGATTCAAACGTCTGAATAAAAAGCTACCGAGTTATTTCCGTGGCCTTAAGGTCATCTGATGTAGATAATAGAGCTTTTGTGTTCGACCTGAGAAAAAGGTGAATTATTATTTCATGATCAGAGCGCATTGTGGAGCATCCTCCTTAATGAAGACAGTGGAGTTGCCTCCAGTTCATTTTCTTCTCATTCTTATTAAAATGAATGTTCAAAGCCTTATTCAAAGTGCATATTAGATATATTCATACAAAAAAAATCATCTCTTATCTGTTCTCATTCAAAACTGCATTTCAAAAAGTTTTGCCAAAACAGTGCACGACACTGACGAACACACTGAAACACACAGGTAGTGTGGCTCAACACAAACATCTTGTTTTAATGAGACGGCTCCCTGCGCAGCAGTGAAAATGCCTCAATGAAGAAATGATTGCAAGTTACATTTCATTCTATACACTTTTTTGGCAGCATACGTTGCATCCCTCTGGCATGAAAACATGCCGTACGTGACAGTTAATGGTTTTGTGTGATGTGCACGGGTCTGATCGACACAACTGAAGAGTATTTTTCTTTTTCTTCATCGCCGAAAGGAAGAAAAAAAGCTTCATGTTGGATGACTCGTTCAAAGACGACGGCTCCAAAAGCCTGCTCAGTTCTTCCTCTTTCAGGGTCCAATCATCTGTTGGGAATATGTGTTCTGCCGGTGGTCGTTACATTTACAGTCTCACAATAGAAGAGGAAGAGGCAAAAGCACTGCTGGATTGCATCGTTCCCTGCAGCGTGATGGGGAATTGAAAGCCCAGCGTTTCCGGTTTGCAGCCTCCAGCGTTCTGATAAAGACATTTGACCCAAACGGCTGAAGGTCTGCTTGATTTCTGCAGCAGATAAAACAATTTATTTGCTGTTGTTGGTTTCATTTTTTTACAGTAAGACAGACTGCTGGGCTTCACAACGCTGCCGGCTTGAGTTTACAGTGAGAGTCAGAATAGATGATGAAGGAGTTCCTCCTTCATCCTTCAGACCACCTCGGACTGTAAGAGAGATATGGGTTTTTAATAGCTGCATATCATGTTGTTGAAATGAAATCATGAGACCAAGTGAGGCTCAAAATGCATGAACTTAAATCAACATTTATTCAAGACCTGACTGATTATGCTTCAATTCAATACTGAATAAATATCCATTAATCGGCACGATTGATCTGCTTATTTTGAGTAAAGATCGGATCGACGCCTTCTCCTCCTCCCCTCTCCTTCTGTGGCTTGTCGCCTGTAGAAAAACCTAAAAACCGTTGACAGCAGAGAAGCTTGACGCCGTCTGCGTTTTGTCTCGAGTCGGGACGAGCCCGTTGATATCTGACTCTCAAAATCCTCTCCCGCGGTCCTGCGGCCTTCCTCCAATAAGCCTGAATGACTCCTGCGCTCCTGAGTCATTCCTTCCTCCCTCATTGTCCTCCTCCACCTACGGCTGCATGCGCTCTGATCAAGTTCACGACAGCACATGCAGAGGGAGGTATGTGTGTTTTCACTGAGAATCAATCCAAGTCTTTGGGGGGGGGGCGAGGCAGCGAGTGGGAGACGACTGAAGGGTGAGAAAAACGAGAGAGCGAGGGGGGGAGACGGAACGAGAGAGCTAAGAATATCCCCCACCAGCTTGAAGTGGAGCAGCCTACGCCATGTTGTTTGCTGTGTGCAACGCTTCAGTGCACATCTGCTCCGAGTGACACTTTGCCGACGAGTTTTAATTGTAAATGAGCTGTAGTTTATTGTTCAGCGCTCGCTCAGGCACGCACACACACACACACACACCCACAGGCACAGGCCTCGGTGTGTGTGTGTGTGTGTGTGTGTGTGTGAGTGTGTGTGTGAGAGCGATCATGTACATCCCTTCACGAGGAACATGTGTGTCTTTGTGGGGAACGTGGATGTAGATTCTTTGACATTATCCATATGTTCCCTTTTTATGTTTCCCAGATACGTTTCCCCCGCAAGCACGAGTTGACGGCTCAGTTTCTGATTCAACTGCGTCGCACAACGTCGCACAACGTCGCACAACGTCAGCCTCGCGAGTCGGTTGAAACCGCGGCGTGTCGAGGCGACTCATTTCAAACGAGGAACCTGTAGCAGGGATCTTAACGCTGCACTAAAGATGTGGAAATTGGAGGCGTAATCAGTCACTTTGCTTTCGGTGAATGGCCTTTTACTTCATTTTACGCTTAACTCTGCGTTTGCGTGAGCACGTCCAGCTGTGCCTGATGTCATGTGACTGAGAAGAGAACGGAGTCGCCGTAGCTGTCAAAAACAGTAGCTGGTATTGGATGCCGTTGATTACGACAGCATACAAAATATTCTGAACCACTGGGATGATGCGTTCATCAATGACAGGACATCTGGTGCTGATGGGCCTGTGTGTATTGTTTTTATTTGGCGACGTGTGTTGCAGTGATCTGCAACGCACTTGGATCCCACATTTTGGGGTTTTGGTCATTGGATGGCATTCCCTGGCAAATTAGTTATTGGCGCCAGTGTGAAGTGATGGAACTGAAACGTTAAGATAACGTTCACCAAATGTTTTGTTGGGAACTGTAAGGAGTTAAATAATAAAAGCAGTGAGCGACCTGAGAGTTCTCTTCAAAAACCACGAATAAGCGGCAGACGTTTAACGCACAGCGTTCACTGTTGAGACGAGCTGGAGACTCCAGCATCGGGTGTGGAAGTCTGACACACACAGACCAACATCACCATGCCGACATCTGCCCCGTTACGCTTCGACACGCAGCCCACAACAGCTTTGGCAATGAACTTTGGCATTTCAAGTAACAGCTACTAGGACCACCTGGTCCACCTGGTCCAAAAAAGATACTTAGCATCTAATATCTTTATATTCTAAGTCATTTTGTAGACTAGTCAGTGGTGAATTTAAAAAAAAAAAACATTACAGCCTCTCACCATGTGCAAATTAGAACACAAAAAAAAGGGTTTTACTAAAAATCATAGCAAAAGGTTCAAATGACGACTCATTTAAATCCGGCAATGTGCAAACATTTAGCACAGAAGTATCAGTCCTGTTGACTGACATCGGGGCTGAAAGCCACATGCAGATGTGGAGAACCTCTGTCGACGCTTCTGTGCGATCGCTGCAGCTAAACTTGGCCCTGTTGAAGCCCCGCCTCCTCTCTACCGCCTCCGCTGACATGGACTGTAACTATTTGGATCGTGGTCCGTGCGTATACTACTCATTATGTGAGTAGTTTCTGTCACATTCATGTCACGTTGCTCATTCTGGTCACATGACATCTGTTGCTTCTGTCCATCCGGGGCGAGGATCCTCCTCTGTTGCTCTCCTGAAGGTTTCTTCCCCTTTTTTCCCTGTGAAAGGGTTTTTACTATCTTTATTTGGGGAGTTGTTCCTGATCCGAAGAATCTTGTATTTGTGATTTTGGGCTGTACAAAATAAATTAAATTGAATTTAAAGATATGATTAATGAAGCTCGAGTGCACGATCTTTATGTGAATCGGACCCCGAGGCGGCGCTGTCAGCGGCCCCTGAGCGTAACGCGAGTAACCGAGGCAGAACAAACGTTTGAGTACTGCGGGGCGATAGTGGCACGACCTATTGTCTCATGATTCATGCAAACACATTTGAATAACCGCAGCTGACACTGAATGGAAAGTTCAATTGGGTGAACGTGGAATAACTCAAACCAGGTTTAATTGAGTCGAAAGTCTACAGAGACCCCTCCTCTCTCTCCCAATCACCTCGCTGTTAGATTCCAAAGCTGCGATTCCTCACACACTTCTATAATTGACCGGGACACTTAACTTTTTAAGTCCACCGAAATGACCACTGGGCTTTAATCTCCAACTGTCTCCATGGTTACGGGCTACGGTTTAGTTGATGAGCATGTGCGAGTGTTTGGGGTGGAGGGAGGCAGCGCCTAATTGACTGGCTGTTAAAGCTTTTAATGAAGAGTGTGCAGCCAACGCTCCAATTAGCTGTGAGGGGTCCATCAGGGGGTGAAAAGAGGATGGCAGCTTAGGAGAGAGGAGGGGGAGGAGGCAGAGGGAGGAGAAGAGGGAGGAAGAGAGGAAAAATAAGGGGACAAGAAGGTGAAGAGAGAGGCGTGAACAACATGTTTTCTCGGAGCTCCTCGGCGTTATCACACAGATAACAGACGCACCGACACCATGTGGTCTCGTCGTGTTCTCTGTCTTCCACAAAGAGGACGCTGGATTTTATTTCTTTTTTTTTTGATCGGTCCAGACCTCAATTTGCGGGAAGATCACGAAAATGCATGATGTATTTGTTCAACGTCTGTTTAATTGCTGAGAACAGAAGGAGAAAATCCACCTCTACAGTGCCTTTTGATTATATTATCAAGGCATTTGTCAGGATACACTCCTACACACACGTTGTATGCATGGACGTACATCAGGTGAATGGAGAGGAGTCGTCATTGGTTTGCTCATAGAGTTTTTACGAGGATCTGTTCCAAGTGGTTTGCTTTGTTGCTCTAGTCGGTTCTTGGTCTTGATGAGTCTCCAGCCCTCCAAGTCCTGGTGTGGTCTTAGTGTCGGTCACGGCTTTGTCTCAGTTCAGGTGTTCTTGACTGCGACACTGACCAATATGTACGAATAAGAAAGCGTCATCAACAAAGCGCGAGATGAGCAAAAGGAATTTTACAGTTCTGTGCAGCAAATGTCACGAGATCAAACTGCGCTGAGGCTGTAGCCTCGTATCGTCCTCGAGAGGAGGCGATGCGGTTTACGCTTTACGATCGATAACACTCAAACAAACCCTGCATTCATCTTTAGTTGTGATCGTCCCATTTTAGAAATCACAATTCCTTATAATGAATTGATAATAACATGTTATAATAGTATAAAATGCCACAAGATGTACCAAAGCCGCACCACCAGTTCAAATCATTTCAACAGAGCTTGATTCCATCTTCAATCTGTCCTGAGCTCCGTTATTCATAATGAAGTATGAAAAAAGCCTCGAGGCAAACGCTCGACGTGCCCCTCGCGCTCTGTCTCGCCTCATTGGTCGTCTTTATTGCGACAAAATAAACATTTTCTGCCAGTGAAATATTGCTAAAAGACCCCAAGCTAATTACAAAGAGCCCGGCGTAGTATCTAAAGCTCACAGCGGAATAAGAGAGCACCTCAAAGGAGCCGGCTTCCCATCATCCCCTTCTCTACTGTCTTTGAACAGTCCAAGTTCCTTCCGATAAACAGATATAATTGCCTATTTATCAGCCTCTCTGGAACTCCCACTTTACATGAAATATTCATGATGAAACAACGGAAATGAAAACAGAGAAAGATGAAGAGGAAAAAGCAAAGATAATGGAGTGTTGTGTAGTACTATTCTTTGTCCATTATGAGAATAACGCCACCATCTGTGGCGCCGCCTCTGGTCCAAAAGGCTAATACCGTATTTAAGTTCAATACGTATGTTTGATTAAATGTAATCCAGCTGCGTCAGCGCGAGTCACGACCCAGAAAGCAGCAACGTATATTCACGTGTTGTGCGTTCGCCGTGTTTAGATGGTGTGCGTTTGTGTGTTGCAGGTGCAGTAGAGGTGAGGAAAGAAGGCCTGGACAGTCAGATCAACCGCCTGGCTGAACTGATTGGACGACTGGAGAATAAGGTAAGAACATGCACGCACTCTGGACTGGACCTCGGTCGAATTGTGAAGATATTTTGTTGGTTTAACGTTAAGCTCACGTTAACCACAACCACGACACAACGTCTCAAAGGCCAAGGCTGGCAATATGCAATATGTTTCTATTTGTCAACAAAAAGAAAAAGAAAAACAACAACGATGGTTTGATTTTGTTGGCAAGTGTTGTCTTTGCATCCAAATCGTGAGATATATTAATTCTCAATGTTCAAACTCAACTGAAACACATCAGTGAGGCACAATAACAGACATGTTCCTTGACATTAAAAACCCTTTAATCAAACGTTACAGCTGAGAACATTTCACAAAAACAGTATTTTTTTTTTACCAGGTTGGTTGATTTAATTCATTTTTAAAAGTCCGGAAAGGGTAAAGTGTAATGTAGTTTAAAAACAGACAAAATAAGCATTCCATCAAGTATTGAGGGACCGACTAATACGTTGATGGTTTCATTGAATTTGTTGAGAATAAGTAAAATAACCGGACATATTCTTTAACACTAATAATGTCACGCTCTACTCAATCCCAAAATGATTGGTACAAGCACCATGACATTCATCAGAGACATTTGCACTTTGCAAATTATAGAACGTGATTGTGCTGGTGCGGTGTGAGTAAAAGGATTAGATGTTCTGCAGAGAATAAATTACATCAATTCTGATAAAAATTGAATTAGACCAGACCCGAGACGAAGCGACTCTGTTGCACTTTCGCTTGCTGTTTGTATTTTTAGCTGCTCTCATCCTTTCGGCGGCCGGCACGACTCTATCAACTACACACAGCACACGCCAGGGGTCTCTCCTCACGCAAATCTGTTTTCACCAAGTTGTCAGCAGGTTGAGGATTTGTCTATCGAAGGCGTTACAATGTCCGAACTGGGCGATGCCGCAGCAGCGCACTGCATTTAAAGATCTGCAGAGGAAAGATGTAGGACATTAAAGAAGCACTGGGTTGGATAAGGAGTTAACTCACAAAAAAAAAGGATGGAGAGGAAAAGCTGGAGGCAGGGAGTGAAGAAAGAGAAGGAGGCAATTAGGGCCTTTTGTCTAAACTACTGCGCGATGTCTTTTCCCTTACCTGCTCCTCTTGTAGCAGTCCTCGTCCCGTGTGCCTCCTCATCCTCCTCCCTCCCTGCCACCATTATTACATCTGTCACCTCATCCCTCCCCTCTTCCTCCTCTCCTTCCTCCCCCACCCTATTTGTCTCTCCGTTCCCCCGCATTGCCTGCGTCCCGTCCGGTACTGAACATGTTAAGGCTAATGGAGCCCCGGCAGACTCGGCTGTCTTCGGGAGAGCGGGACCGCTACAGCAGAAAGAGCTAAGAATAACTAAACACAATGTACTGCCAGGGCCGAGCGGAGAGGAGGGGAGGAGGGAGAGGCAACCACAGGAAGAAAATACAGTATGAGAGGAAGAATAAGACAGAGGGGAGGGACTTCATGCCGGATCAGGTTTTGTAAACTGCCTGTTTGGAATCGACCCTTTGGCTCCGGATGCTAATTTGATACTCTCCTAACAAACAGTTCAGGTTGCTTCACTCAGGCGAGTGACCTGGATGGAAGAAGAGGTGATTGAAACGCCTTCCGCTAAATAATTGTCGAATAATCACGTGTGACGCTGAAGCCCTCCTGAGAGCCCGTTGCTCCTCTCACAGAGGCTGTGAGCACAAAGGCTCTCCGCCTGGCGGGTGACTAAACACAGTAATGTCAGATTTAGACCCGTCCAGACGGGAGTGAAGGCAGGATCTCCGTTTGAGGGATTTATTGAAGTTGTTCTCTTTTTGTTTTGAGTTTATAATGGTGAAGAACGACTTCATTTCTGCGCCAAGTCAGTTCCCGACATTGTCCCAAATAACCATAAAACCATTGTAAACCTTTATCAGTGACTGACAACGAAACGTAAAAGTAAAATGAGTAAAATGAAAGTTCGCCAAAGCTTTAGATGAAAGCACACGAGTTACATTGTAATTATTAGCTAACAATGCGATTCTTACTGGGTGCGTACGGTGGGGAAAGCAAGAGAAGAAGAGGGTAACTACTTTGTGTTTAACCCTCGTATGGTGTTCATTTGTTACATTTTGTCAGCAGGCGTTGTGGGTCTGTTAGGGATTAATTATTACTTCATTTTATTATTGAATAACAGGATTGCAAAATAGATACAAGTCCAAATATTCCATTGAAATGACTCCTGGTATCATTTCTATGTACATTTTTAGTCGTATTTAATTCTTACATTGTCGCAGGGGAACGACACTCGAGGCCACGCCCAGACAGACGGGTGCACCTCTATTGCCATGAAATACTCAGCATATGGTTTTAAAACAATAAATAAATACTGGGGAACCGCGGTGCACAAGGAAGAGAGGATCAGGCCTGATGTCAGAGGAACAACTTGCCTTTCATCACATTGTGAACAACACGAGGAGCCAACATGGACACACTTTCCCTCACTGACTCCTCAAGCGTGAACAGAAGTTGTTCTGGAGTTTTAAGTTCAAATGGCACCAACGCCAGATTTACAGTTCGTAAAAATGAGCTGTGATTAATTCACAGACATGTTCTGTTCGGGTCTGACCTCACAGTCTGTGACGTCCGCTAACAAGTGTGATGTCTCGGTTTCCCTGGAAACTCTGGACCCAAAATCACCTCGACATCTGTGTCCCGGTTTCTCTCCTACGATTTCTTTTGATATTAGAGTTTTAATTAGTGAGCTGGAGATGTGCGGGTCGGTAGACAGTTTCCTTTTCACACTGAGCCAGGCGAGCTGTTTCTAGTCATTATGCTGTTTCTAATCTTTATGCTAAGCTACGATAACTGTATTTGTATCTTTACGTTGTACAGACATGTAACTCTGAGCAGGAAAGAGCATGGCAGCGTTTCCTAAAATGTTAAAATATTCTTTTAATCAAGCTCTAATATTAATCAATCTGACTTTTAGGTTTTTGAAAGCAGGCAACTAAGACAGCTGTCACATACAGACCATTATTATTATTATTATTATTATTATTATTATTATTATTATTATTATTATTATTATATTGTGAAAAGTACAGAAGGAATGATCAACTACAATGTGTCTGCCACATCTCTTGATTCAAAGCATTTTTAAAGGTAGCATTTCAGTTAATGATCAGAGTAAAGAATAAATTGATCATCAATAATCATTTCAGTCATAAACGCATCCACGAAGGAAAATAAAGTGACGCAACGACGGCTCTTTTTTAAAACATTATCCTGTCACGCTGTTATTTTTGAGGTCTCACATGGCTGCTGCATTTTGAGGTGATTTTCCACATTTTCTTTGTGAAAAGAAGAAATTGCTTTGAAAATTACCCTTCCAGTGACAACACAAAATAACACAAAAACACTTTGCATTGTAAAGAAAATAGGTCACCGAGCGTTTATGTGGGAGAGTGTTTTTTGGGGGGTTCCAAAAAATCAGAACTAAAGAAAAGCAAATGAATAGACATTTTTCCCGCTGGATTACATTTTTTCCGAAGGCCCGACAATAAACCGCAGCAATCATATGAAAGCACAAAATGTCTTTAAGGCGGCGTGTTGAGCGAGGCTTTGTCTTCGCCTCTCCACCCGGCCCGGCCTGGTATTACCTGCGTGGATCTGTAGGGGACGAGGAAATGATATTATCACACTCCCTCAGAGTGAATCAGGAATTGTTTACTGACTGAATAATAAGGCGGCGCCGCGCTGTGAGCGATGTGGTGCCTGACGAGATGGAAATAGTCGGTGCCCTGTGTCGGTACCGCCGCTCTGTGATAACACTCTGCCAATCCTGTTCCCTGCGAACCGTCCTCAAAGTGGCAAATTCCTGTTGCCTCTTGTTGCTTTAGGTCTGACTTCCAGATCCCCCCCCCATCCCCTGCCGGCTCCTTCCTCTCCCCCCTGGGAGTTTTGTTTGTTCTCCTGGATACAAAGCATCACTATTTATTGCTCTCTGCGTGCCACAGATGATACAAATGTGTTTCTCAACTGGAAAAACAAAAAAAAAGATCTCGCTCAGGATGATAGAATTTGATTGTAGCTGCACATCAGCTGCTGGTGATACCGAGGCTGAACGCTGACAAGCCGAGTTAAACGCCTTTTTTCTTCATTGATAACTTTAACCACACTGTGGTAATGGAAAACCTTGAAGCGTAGAAGTGTCTTGTCTCTTATCGTGTGCGAAGCATTCAGCTTTATAGTTTTGAATCAGGGCCTTAAAGTATTTAGATCAAGCAGCTTGTGCCGAGTTTAGAAGGCTTCACTTGTTATATCAGCGTGTCAGACATGTTTACTCAAGATTGAGGTAAATAAAAGTATATCTTCTTTATTGACACATATATTTTTTGTATTCTTTATTCAGTGTATATCGGTTGTGCACACAGCACCTTCCCTTTCAGTTCAGCCGGGGGCCAGGAGGCTGTGTCACATTTAGCTAAAAGCTTCCATCCTGGTACACAGTATGTTTCCTGTAGAGCTTTGACAGTAAGAGGAGAGAGTTTTTTTGTGTTTGTGTGTGTGTGTGTGTGTGTGTGTGTGCGTGCGTGTGCGTGCGTGCGTGTGTTTCCCTTGCCGTTCGGTATTGTTCTCAGTTGCCCTGTGAGCGATGCGGACCCTCTTCTTTCATCAGTCACCTCGGTGACAAGGCACCTGCAGCGCTCCCCGTGATTTATTAGAACAGGTTTATGTAACTCTGACGCACAGACACGCAGCGTGGAGGAGACAACTAGAAATCAATGTCTCCTCATCTTCAGTCCTCACAAACGGACACAGAAACACACTGTACTGCAAGCAAGACGCCCGGCTGGCTTCACTGGTGCCTCTCTGGCCTCTTAACTATTCATTGTGTCACTTCAGTGTTGAATGTTGAATATTTAACCGTTCACAAAAAAATCTCCCCAAAGTATGGGCGGTCTCATGAGAGAAAAACTCATAATCTCAGGAGTTGTTCTATATTAGACTTTCCAAAAACTAAAAAAACTAAAAAAGTGTAAGGAATGGATTATACGGGGTTTATCAAACATGACTTTTTACCTGGAACATGCACCGTAACAATGAACTCAATCTACATATCACCCTCCTGTGCATATGTGAGACCATTTTACAATCCTCTGGTTTTAGCATTAGCTAAGGTGGACAGGCGTAGCAACCATAGCTAAGGAGGGGCGGAGCTTAGCAAAAGGCAAATTAGTTCTTGATGACATTACAACGTCCTTTTTGTTTTAGCAAACAGGTTATGAAAAGCGGATTCATCCCCATCAGCTAAAGCTCCTACGTGCTTGTGTTCTTGTACGTTTCGGTCCGTCATGGTGACGTAAATCATTTTATTTCATTCTGTGCTTCTCTTCCCAGCATGCATCCCGCTCCTCTCCATCTCCTCCTCCCATTATTGCCTGTTGAACTGTATCTATCATCCTGAACAGACATCCCACCCCCTTCTGTTCCTGCTCTCATGTCCCGTGTCCACTGATACCTCCCTCGCTTGTGAATGACCGATGTCCGCTTCGAGCGTTTGGCTGTAGTAGTTGCTGTCGTTGGTCTTGTTGATTGACACGTTGCTGCTGTTGTTTGTTGTTGTGCTTCTCCTTGCAGACAGTCTGGTTTGATCTCCACCAGAGGCTAACAGACACAGATGGTACTACCAGCGCAGTAAGTAGAGACACTAAAGGAATCAGCATTGTACATGACACTGCAACACACCGCCCCAGGTGCAGCATCACTTACTGCTACAGTAGCTCAGGCCGAGTGCCACGAGGCCGACACATGACTTTGTGATGTAATCAACGTGGGACGGCGCAAAAGAAATCCAGGTCTGCGTGCTTGTCCCCGTGGGCACCGATCTTTTGAATGATTTCCCAGGAAAGGCGCTTGTTTTGTTTTGTTGTCTAGACCTGAACAGTTTACAGAAGCAGAGTTTTCCTGCAGCAGAATTAATAGTCACATCATCCAATATCTAACACCAACAGAGAAAATAGCATATGAGCTTTCCTAGAAACATACTGCAAATTTAGTTGAGTGTGATATTCTCTGTGATAACGATCAATGATCATAAGAGAAGCCCTGGGTAATGCGTGGGCTTTTTTTTCTTCTTCTTTTCAGGCTGTTGAATTGAATCATAAATCAGAACATTTTCGCTTCCAAAAGCTTAACTGTTTGACACCGTTTTCAGATATTATTTCACCCGAAACTGGTATATCACATACATACACCTGTGTGCCAGCAGTGAAGTAGAGATAATAGTGTGAGAGAGCCACAAATACAGCCAAGATTGTATCTTACGCATCTGAAAAAATGCCACGAGCAACCTGTATCTTAGATAAAACACAGATGTATCGTACTCACATGCACTTTACACAAAAACCCTCTCTAACACTAAGAAGATACTTAAGATGAGGAAAGTACCTGCCCTAAAAAGAACTCCTTCTGTCAGTATGTTGAAGTGTTCTTGAGCAAGACGCTGATCCCAGAGTCTCTCTCTGAGCACTTCATAGCAGCCCATTGCTCCTAATGCAGGAGTATATGTAGGATGTTTATGTTATATGTAATATGTATTGCACATAATATGTATATATATATATATATATATATATATATATATATATATATATATATATATATATATATATATATATATAACGTTACAGTACAGTATATTCCTATTCATCAGAATTGTCGAGCTGTGTATGCATGATTTAGTTTTGTAGATTTCAATCACTGAGCATGAGGCTCGTTTCCACTACCGTTGTCTGCCATTAATATATCAAGACGAGCATTAAATTAAAATCTGCACATCGACACTCTTTAGACCGGTAAATGGAGGGAAACGGCAAAGACGGGCTTCTTTTGTGCCACAGCAGCAAGGTTCTCCAACAGCAACGTTTATTCCAGGCTTTCCATTACTCTCCGCTGTGGATATTTCAAGCGCACCTGACTTTAATTCATCACATGTAGCTGTGGTCTGATATCAGAAGGATAATCTGTAGAGTATGGCGCCGTTATCAAAACGGAGTCATGCTTCAAATTAAAAGATAACATTTAAAGAAACTGTAATATGAGCAGTTCTGTAAAGCTACAACTGAGAGGTTGATGTTCCCTGTGTTAGCTGTGCCAGTTAGCTTCCTAACTTGCTAGTTAGCTATATGTTTGAAGGGTTCTGGTTATAAATTAGACAAGTGTTCCTCAGGGGAACCTGTTTCTTGTCCAACATGTAGAAAGCAATCCATCACTAAAAGCCCAACATGCCAAACCTCGTGGTGATGCTGGAGAGAGTGAAGGGACAACTAAAGTTTAGTCTGGGCCTAAACAGTGGACCAACAGAGCAACATCGTCTTCTTCCGGAGAGCCAACGCGAGCCTGGAGTGGCGAAAAGTCAGGGAAACACATCCGGCCCCATATCTGTATCACAAGGAGTTAAATATTCCAATCTTCTTCTTCTGCCTGCAGGAGACCGGCGTAATAATCACCTATTGCACATTTATCCACAGCGGCCGGGCCACTTATGGCTCCCCATTAGCAGCAAGCAGCGAGAGCGTTGACGAAATTGTCCAGTTGTCATGGGCACCGACGCAGAAAGGTTTTCATAAGAGAGATTGCTTACGTGCACTGGGAGAGAGAAAGTGGGACATTTCAACTTGTGATTTGCCTTTTAAAAGGCATGCCAAAGAAATCCCTTATCCACCCGAGGAGGGTCACGCTTGAAAAGCAAGACGACGAGGAACAGGTGGTACGACAAAAAACAGGAAAATGGATAAGAGGAACCAGTAAAAAATAAAGGACTTTAAACTAGGAAAGCTTCTATCTGACAGAAAAGGATCACCCTAAAACTCTTTACATGTGATCCACAACCTTTTTTAAATTTTTTTACTGCATCTTGCCTTGCGCATGAAACTGCCGTTACATCATCTTCAACCGGCTACTTGCTGAATCCTTTCAACGGCAACTAAGCAGAGGATCTAAACGTTGTCATTTGTACAACGCAGTGTGCTATAGTCTTGCTTTAAAAATGGGTTAAGTGGCCCTCTGGACTGAACTCTTGGCTATTGGACCATCAGCTCTGATGGAGGATCGCTCCAGGCACGTCACACCTTCTCGGTTCACCCTCGGTTTCCCTCTCTCTCCCCTCATAGCCGATCTGCCTCTCTCGCTATCTGCCATCCAATCCAAGAATACCCTTAAAATAATCTTTTCATGAGATGCAGAATGGTCCCACGAGTCCACAAAAGCCACCATTGAACTCCACAGGAGAAAAAGGGATTTTTTTTTGGCCATTATTTATTTGATTTCCACTTGTGTAAAAATGAGAAAGAGATAAAAAGTCAATAGAAAACATTGCGTATGAATAAGCAACCATCATGTGCATGTATCTCATTCAAAGAGGGGCCTCGCCCACGTGCACCCGGAGCCCGGTGAACAGGATTCATAAGCACAAAGACACAGCTGTCTATGGAATGGATGGCTTTTGTGATCATTTGTTATCTTCTTTTTTTTCTGTCTGACAGATTCACCTTGAATTACTGTTTCAATACAAATCAAAGTTTTGGAGGCAAAAAAATATTGCCTTGAAAAAAAACTGCTCCTTAATAAATCCAACGAGAGGCTCAGGCGTTGTTTTTCTTCTTCTTTTTTGCTTTTATTGAGGGCACATTTAATCACAGACTGTGTTTCCAGGTCGCTGTGCCAACTGTAGGACCAATGTGTTGCTGAAACCAAGTGAAAAAGGTCAATAAAGCTAGTATTTTATTCATAAACTCTAAAAAAATAACTAAAAGAGAATGACATTTTCCTTTAAATCTTTTTCCCCATCCGTCTTTTACCGTCCGTGTGTCTCATCACACCTTTACTCCTCCTCAGTAAACTTCCCGTCTCCTGCTACCAAACACATATTACTTTTAACAAAGTCATGCTCCCCTTCACCTTTACATAATTTCACCGTTCCTCCAACGGCTCAATCCTCCCCCTGACCTTCCATTCTCCAGCAGATGAAAGATTCGTGATTACCCGTCATCTTCTCTCCCTTTCGGTCCTCTGTCAAAGCAATCATCCTGCGCCTCTGCACAAAGACCCCTCGTGAGGCGCATCGCAACACGGGATGATCATAATAATAAGCCCATATGCTGCATGAGAGATACAGGGATACTTTAAAACTGCAGTCGCTGAGCTGGATTTGCGAGTGCATTTTATTCGGAGTGAACACTTGTGAGCGGTGAGCGGCAGGCCGACTATGATTTCTGTCCTGTGAAGTAGGTAAATCAATCACATGCACTGTATCTTGTCTTGTCCTTTGATCCTCTGGAGGCACATCAGAAAAGGGGGAGAGGAGCATTAAAAGATGCTGTGATATATGCCATGCTCAATACAAAAAATAAAATGTAAAAATGGAGTAGGATACATAGGCAGATTACAGAGTAATAAACAGAGATATATGAAGAAAAGGGAATCAGAAAAAGGAAAGGCCAAAGGGACGCAAGCATGCTTCACTTTCTAGGAAAGGATGTTTTTAATACAGGTGTTGTTTTCTCTCAACAGCACCAATCTCTCAGATATGTCGTTTCCTTGGTTTTCCATCCCGGCATGCAGCATCTTTGCACTGCTGTTTAATCAAAATGAAACACAAAATGAAGTAGAAGGCACTCAGCACAGAGCACAAACCCACGCCAACGCTCGACTGTTTTCCCTCCTGCGAAGCTGCAGCCTCCGAATTATCGTTTGTCTCCCGGGTTTGATCGTCTAAGAAAATTTCACATAAATGCACTGATGTTCAATAGCTGACCTAGATACTGCAGACGTCCCCGCTAGCACAGGCGCTACACCAAGACTAAAGAGGCTACGGCCACCGTGGCGAGTTGCGTGACGCTCCGCATGCCGCTCCTTCAAGGTCTCACCGGTTTATTCTGCTGAACTCTCCCAAAAACTGGACACCTCGCCAGGGCTCTCAAGTTTTGAAGACAGGCAAGAGTGACATATATCCCCCTAGGAGCCGTTGACGGAGGGACGAAGACGACAAAAAATATGCGCTCCAGTCCCGCCTGTCATTACGTCTTACCCAGATACAACAGATACAAAAGATATGTTTTTCTGATTGGCTATTTGTGTAGCCCATTTCTTTTTTTTTTGATTGGCACCTCAGGGCAGAACTCCAGGGGATTCGGGGGAGATGTGCTCGATTCCTCCGTGGTGAGGGCAGCGGGACCAGGTCATGTTTGCGCGCTGCGGCACATTAAAAAGCCAATAGGTTTTTTTCAGTGTGAGAAAACACGATCTTAGCATAGCATGTTAGCGTGCTAAAATGAGCTTAATATCGCTGAACACAACTGAGGCTCTCGGAGGGACATTAGTTCTGCAGGTATTGGGTCATAAAGCGACTGCACAGTTTGACTAGTGAGGGGAAAAGTTCAAGGATCACTGAAGTTAAGAGACGGGACATGAATGTTGGAACCAAAATGATCATGGCAGTCCATTTATTAGCTGGAAACAGAATTCACTAAATAAAACATGTCCGCCTCATGGTGGTGCTAGAAGGAGGTTTACAGGACCTGAAATTGAAAGCTGGAAAAAAAAAATGGAAAGAGGAGATGTCAGTTAAGAGCGAAAAATTCCTCCTGCACGGTTAATGAAGTACTGCATGTTGCTGGAATATTTAACGTCTGCTCCGATAAGTTGTATGATAAACGGAACAGACGGTTGGGAGGCGAGAGGAGAAAAGGAAGTTCACAGAGACAACCGGCATGCTCTGAATGCCCTTATGAAAAATGAATCAAGAGGCTATAAATATGGATATTACCGTATCAGCAGGTCATGCACTCTACAGCAGCTCTCGCTCAGATGGGTCTGCTCTTTGAATTATCCATAATTCCCCAACAACACCAGTGCTGACTCAGACAAGATGAAGACAAAGTGTGAATTTATGATACGCGGCACATTCCAGCGAAAGGGCTCAATTTATGACATAAGAAGGTTTATTTACAGATAGTTTGGTAAGTTTTAAAGCAGACGAGTCAGAGAAAAAGTCATGAATTGTGTTATTTTCCCAAAAGAAGCATAGTCACAGTATGAAATGATTTTGTTCATGTTTGTTCACACTAAACAAAACATGCAACTTCATCCATGTGTCTAAAACGTTAGTTTTGTTGTGCTTCAATGTACTTTAATGTAATGTTTGATCAGCTTCTTGTCATCAGTTAGCAGAAGAGATCGACGTCACTAACGTCTGTCTGTGTAGTATATAATACGGCCAGCAGTCGGATAGAGAAGCTTTAAGAAAGTTGAAGACGGTAAACTCTAACAACAAAAATAAAGAGTGATGTTAGCAAGAAAGTGGACATAAAGTGAATTCCTTAAAATGTTTAGTTTTCCTGGAAGCTGAAGTCAGGACATGGAAAGGTTCTGAAAATATCCGTATGGCTTTGTGAAGACTTCAGATACACACTTAAGCTGCTTTGCATAAGAGCACATCAGTGCTAAAAATATTTGTGTTGAGGAGCGACCCATCGCCTCCATTTTCTCCATTAACGTCCTCCTATTCTCACTGTTTTTGTGACCGCCACGCTCCTTTTCCTTCAGTTAGATTTAATATATATATATATATATATATATATATATATATATATATATATATATATATATATATATATATATATATATATATATATATATATATACACACACACACAGATCTGAATTGAATGAAAGAAAGAGCTGCAATAGAGTCGAAAAGGTCCGTTATGTCTTTCATGGAATCTCAACCCCTTTTTAATTTATTTATTTTATTTTTTTTTGTCTCTTCTTCTTTCTGAAGCTCATATAATCCTATAACACTTGTATTATTAGAAACCCTGCAGCAATGTAGCACTTTCCAAGGATCTTCGGCATAAACAGAGCCGTTGTATTGTTCCCAGAGGGAGGACGCCTCTCCTCGCTCCCCACTGGGAGGTCAGAGGTCAGGGAGAGTTCACCATCCTTCTTCCCTCCTGCCTCCTTTCATTTTGGATTTGGATTGAACTGCGGGACTGACTGCTGTGGTGTATTCTATTGAATTTACGACCAATCACTGTTCCCCTCAATATTTCAAGTGCTGACCTGTCTGACGGACGCCTTCTTCACGTGTCGTGTCATAAATATAGACAGAAATGCTGCCAAAGCTTCAACCTCTGCAATATGCATTGTGGCCTACGACACTGAAGCATCAATCTGATTTCAATAAGGAATCATTTCTCAATCGGTTTGTGTCTTATCATTCAACGCTTTGACATAACGTTAAAATATTGACAGTAATTCCCATTCAAACTCAGCGAAGCCATAAACTGACAGACTGCCGCCACCAGTGTGGCTATGTTTGTGAATCAGTGCACAGAGTATCGTCTTTGAATCCAAAAGGCGGATGTGGTTCATTCCTCTGTGCCACGCAGCTCCATCGGTGTCAGAAGACTATTAAAAACACAACAGTTAACGACTCTGTGACAAGACTTATTTATGACGAACATGATCACGCCAGCTTGTTTCGAGTACACCCCCAACACTTCTGCTCTGCCTAAAATACTCACTAAAACACTAAATTCAATAATTAATCCGCTGCTGAAAATAGTCCCCAGCAAATGCTTTTCTTTCTTCTTCTTCTGACATGATATTTGTGGACAATAAGGCCAACGTAGAAACAGAAAGGTGCAGACGTCCACCAGGTGTGTGCTATCATCACTCAATAACTTTTTTTATGGGTGATTCTTTTTTGTACTCTTTGTTTATAGTTGTATATAAATTGCCAGAAATGTATTTGTAGACAAACATCTTGCATATTGGGACATTATAATGTAAATAGCCAGATGCTGAGTTTGTCTCAGTGTTCATGAATCTGTACTGTAAGCTTTACATGAAGAGGCATCAGTTTGACTGGTTGATACTGGTCCAATATCAGATATTTGTTTGAATAATGTGGTATCTGGCACCGTAATTGTTCCATTCAGTTCTCACAATGCTTGAAAAGCCTCTAAACTTTCAGAAGAATGTAAAGGAAGCATGTGCTTCACAAAAGGCCGGCCGCTTGGTGAGAAGAGTCTGACGAGATGAGGAGATCTTTTCACACATTCAGCCCACTTTAGCCTGCACATCTGACAGCTTGCTCAATGTGTGTCTCTGTGTGTGTGTGTGCGTGTGTGTGTGTGTGCCTCTCTTCTTCGACTCTATACGTTTTAACTTAGCCTTCATTGCCTCTCCTCTCTTTAATCGACGCCATTGACCGTGTTGTGTCGCACCACTTATCGAACTGCACAGAAAGTCCTCGTTCCTTCATTTATGTTTCTCCAAATGAAGTCAAATTGTTCTTCTTCTGCAACAATGACCTTTATGTTATGACCCACATTCCATATTAATGAAGCTAGAACATTCAGTTCGAACAAGAATGAATTTAGAAGACTTTGCTGAATGCAAGCGAAGGTCAGAGGGAATAAAAGCAACAACAAGAGAACAAAAGAAGAGACTCGCCCAGAGGAGGAAGAGGAGGAGGAGGAGGAGGAGGAGGGAAAGCCTTGACACGCACCAACATAAACACAATGTCAGTTATTTCTGTTGCAGTCGGCACTTTAAATCGTCTATTGGAGTCTTGGCGGCTGTATTTCACTCACCAGTGCGTGTATGTCTCAATGGATGTGAATCACAATGTCGATATAACTAAGGTGATTTGGATAATAGAGGGAGAGAGAGAGAGAGAGAGAGAGAGAGAGAGAGAGAGAGAGAGAGAGAGAGAGAGAGAGAGAGTCGGGTAGTGAGGACAGCGAGGCAGATTTATAGATCCACAGAGTGAATGGAAGCGGGAGACAGAGCTCCCATTCAGGGAACGCAGAGGAGCTCGAGAGTGATGGATCATTTTCATACAAACACAAGAGAAGTTTCGCTTCCGATGACATTTTGTATCGGGAGCCAAAGTATTTTGTCCGTGTCATGGCAGGACCTTTAGAAATTTTAGAATTTTAAGTGACGTTTATGCGTTTTAAGTACGCCTATAAATCATCCTGATTACTTGAGGGCGGGACTTGTTCATTTAAATGGCCGTCCGTTACTGTGCTATTACACATCCATCCTTCCTGATGTAGAGGTTATTTTTATTTTTATCTGGAGCATCTAGTCCAGAAACGCAGCGCTAGCTGCTGTGGGCTCTCCCTCATGGTATTTCCTCTCACTGTCAGAGGGGGGAGACAAACCTTCTTCAGTCCAGCTTTAACTCTACTGTCCTAGTATCCTTTCCTTAGTTGTGTGGACCCACTTTACTGCTCGGTTGCAGTAGTCATTGAACTCAGTGATGCCTCTTTCAGGGCAACATAAACATTAAGCACCATACAGTACTGATCACATCATATAAGGCTGCACAGCAAAACCTCTGATGGTATTAAGTTGACCAAGGGTGCATTTTATTGCTTATGAATCAAATGTGTCATTTGTAAGAGGGAGATAGTGTTATTTCTTCATAAAAAAATGATCTCACTTTAAGACCACAGTGAGACATTGTCTAATATGAGCATCAGTCCCAAACTTCAGTTTCATGCTCAGGTCATTTTTCTGATTAAAACCTTGTGTTGGGTCCACCGAACTGCTCTCTCACACATGAGAACCAGCACCTGGCTCAGGAAATAGCTTCCTTGGTAAAAAAAAAAAAAAATCAAATAATAAGAAGGAGACAGAGCGAGCGTGACAAAGCAGTTGTACCTCTGGTGAGCAGCTAAACAGACAGGATGCGTCAGCGGATCTCAGCTATATGAGCGTATGACTGTGAGTGAGCGAGTATCACAGGCGGAGAAACAGACGCGCAGCATTAGAGAGAATGTGTTAGTCGGGCGCAGACAGACAAAGAGATTGAGCGGAGGTGGCGGCGTGAAGAAAAGAAAGAGGTTGTCCTTGGTAATATTCCTGCCGGTATTGCATTCTCACGACATCGGCGGCAGCTGCCGATTCAATTCTTCTTTTCGAAGTTCGCAACTCGACGGCACCTCTGCAATTCACTGCAAATACTGAGACGCCATTACGCGCCCTCGAATGCAAAATAACGGCCACTGACGGGCACGGATGCAGGTTATAGGAACACGTTAAGTATCGTGTTACAATTTCCTCCAGGCGGCTTTTTTTAGATGCATTTTGTATGCAACGGATTTGTGCAGGTAAATAACTCCCCTCTGTAATCACCCCGATGAGTAGCAGTGTGTCTGAAGAGATTTGTTGTTGTTTTAAAAAATGAATGAGCGACCCAGCGCTCGTACATCATGAAACCCTTTAACGTGTTCAGTGCAGCCATTCACCCGACTTTGGCCCATTTATGATTGCTGCAATGGCCTCAGAGATGGAATTGTAATACTCATGATAACATCTGGGAGCCGCACACCACAACCACAGTCTGGCTCCATTAACTGCTGTAATTGGAGGTTTCGGTCACACTTAATTTGTTTTGTTGTTGGTTTTGGTTGTTTTTTTTTCATCTAAGAGCTGATTGCTGTTTCTGCACGCCACTTTCCAGATACCACAGGACTGTCATTTACTTGCGATTTCCTTAAATTCCCATCTCATCACACCCACAACACTCCAATGGTTCATTGGTTCAGATTCACTGTTCAACCTCATTTCCAGCCGCAGCAGGCAGCTGTTGTCAGTCCTAAAATAATAAACCCACGATGCACTGCAGACAGATCACATTAGGGATGGAGCTGGTGAACACAGTGACAGCAGTTTGCATCTAAAGTACCAAACATTTCCCCCAAAGTTGGGCACCAAAGCCCATTTGGATTTTGAGAAACTCAACTCTGAATGAATTCAATTGGACTTTATGTCTGCAAGATGTTTACAGCTAAATTGTTTGCTCACAACAACTTTTACAAGCCCACAATATGTCAAAAGGGATGTTCAGGTTGCTTTGTAGTTCTGACTGCAAAGGGACAAGAAAAAGAAGATTACAGCAGCTTTAAATATCCAGTTGTTCCACGTCACATGACGTGAGCTCCAGTATTCTTCTTATGAGACTTAACAATTGTCTCTGCTGACTCATGGTGAAGTAGACACTGGTGCATTGTCTGGCGCACAATCTTACGGCCAATCCCAATGATCAGAAAGCATACTAATGTCCTTGTTACATACTTACTACTTTGAGTCAACTTACTCGTAGTCCACTGGTTGTTTTTATAATCAGATCCATTAGGAAAAGAACCACCTCGCTTGGAAAGGTGCCGCAGGCCAAAAGGGATGACAACACTGTTGTACGTGTACCGCTGCGGCTCATTGTAAGGTATTTATTCCTCTCCCACTGCTGCAGAGAGCAGGCCGGGGTACTGTAAACCTACTGTAGTCACCCATCTGTTATTGCAGCCCAAGGAGAAATATGCAAATGTCCCTGAATTAATGAGGGGGTTCTTTCTTCTTGTGTTTGAATAAATGAGGGATTCCTTGAGCAGCGAGCAAGAAGGAGGAAGAGGAGGAGAGAGTAAAAGTGGGATGGGGACGGTGAAAGAGGAGGAGGGAGGAGGAAGAATGAGTAGGAGAGAGGCGATGTGTAAGGAAGGAAACGAGATGAGAGGAAAAGGGGTCGTGGGAGATTGTGGGAGGGAAAGAAGAAGAAGAAGAAGAAGAAGAAGAAGAAGAAGAAGCGAGACGCTGCGGAGGCTTGAGACGTCGAAAACAGGAGTTGGGCGAGGGAGTCCTCGGGAAAAGATGCAATGAGGAAGTGTGCGAGGAGATGAGGGGTCGATAATGAGAAGAGGTGTGAGAAGAAGACCTGAATGTGGTATTTCCCAGTTCCCATGGAAACGCTAGACTGATACCCCCCCTCTGCATCTCTCGACAACATATTCGCATATCTTCCTGCGACTCTCATACCCAAACCCAGCGGGATGACAGTCCACACATTAAAGTATGCTAAACACACACACACACACACTTACACACACATTTAACACGTATATGACTGTATGTGTCCTTGATAGATGGCGATGATTGCTGCATATTTTACACAGTTGTCAAAGCTCATGAGAGAGAGAGAGAGAGAGAGAGAGAGAGAGAGAGAGAGAGAGAGAGAGAGAGGTACATTTTTAAATACTTTCAGATCACTTACATGTCTCCTGTGTAGGACATGAAGCTTTTGGTGGATTGTCCCACAGAGTGTGCGATGTCGGCCTTCAGCGCCCCCTGTGCTTGTGTGTGAAGATGACTCTGTGTGAGACTCACACAGACTCACGGGCTGCGTTTATAATGTAATACTCTTTTCCTTTCATACCCGTAACATTGACTCTAATTGGGTTCGTACTGCTTTAAAACTGTATCGTATTTCAACTTGTGAACGCAAAAAAATGAGATGTCTATAAGATTTGCAAGAATTTCGGAGTATGTGACGAACTTAGTGGAGATACTGAACCTCCCCAAAATGCATTGCATCTCTTCAGACCGTTCAGTGGCCGAGCGCAAGGCAAACACTTTAAACAATGAACATGTGCCTTGTATTATTACAAATGATGGCGAGTCTTAATGTGGGATTTCGATGAAAAGCACAGGACCTCACTGCTAGAATTTGCTCTTGAACACGTATTAAAGAAAATATGTGAAAATGTGAACTTTCCCTTTTAAATAATATTTAAAATATATCTAATATTGGGTGGAACAGGAAGGTAGCCCAGACCCGTAATGTCATGATCAATACAGTAATGTGATGCAGGGAACACATATTGCTTAAGTATACTTGTGTGAACAAACTGCTGGTAATGGCCTACTTCATTATTCATTTAGCAGGCAGTGTGCGCTACATGCTAATTGAATACGTAGTAAGCAGTACAGTAGCATGCAACTCTGACCGCAGCATAGACTGCACCCATTTTCCTCTCCCGTTGAAACCATCACAGTGCCGTCAGTAAAATTAAAGGAAGCGACAAACACTCACACGATATGTCCACATGCTGGACTTCCAAGACAAAGCGCAGACGGTGTCTCTGGCAGATCACCGGCTCCGACACCAAGCGAGAGTTGACCAACGTCGGCGCTGTGGATGAGGTCCACGTGTCGGGCGAGAGCTCTGTAAGGAGCGGCCTCTCGCAGGACCCGGTGGACGGCCTCCACACCGGCGCAGGAGGGTGCAGGAGGGTGCAGGAGGGTGCAGGAAGGCGCAGGAGGGTGCAGGAGGGTGCAGGAAGGCGCAGGAGGGTGCAGGAGGGTGGAGGAGGGTGCAGGAGGGTGGAGGAAGGCGCAGGAGGGTGCAGAAGGGTGCAGGAGGGTGGAGGAAGGCGCAGGAGGGTGCAGGAGGGTCGGAAGAGGACGAAGCCGCAAAGCGGCATAAACTGCAATGACAGCAGCTGGAAATAAAAGTGATGAGGTGGTTTTCAGCTAAAATGCCCACTGGATGATAGCAAAGCCTGAGCACCAACCCAGTGACATCATGAGATAACAGCTGAGGGGAGGAGCTTCAACGCGAACACAGCGTAGGTCCTTAAAGCTTTGCTTTAAAACATCTTGTCTCCAATATACGCTTCTTTTTTCCCCCAAATGTTTTCAGTCTGAGATTCACAATGTCCCATCACAATGAAATGTGTGTTTTGAGCATCTTTAGTTACAAAAGTCTGCGTACATAAACACTCTTCCTGTGACAATATTGTTCCGACTTTTTTCTTTTTCTTTTTGTCAAGTCCAAATCGTAATTATAAGATGTTGACAGGATTCGGCTCCGGTTGGCAGCAACAGAAGAAGAAGTCCTTTTTTATTTTCCTGATAGATAAAAACTGAATTGTCAGAGAGCCCCAGCAAAAGACAGAAATCAATATTATTCATGCGAGCTTATGAACATGGCTCCATGAATCTTTATGACTCTGTGAAAGCCGTTTGTCCAGCCGAACGGACGTGTGGAGTTAATAGTGTCCTATAAACACACACACACACGCACACACACACACACGTCTTCTTGCTCTGCACATGCAGGAAGAAACACTTTGATAAATCTTCGTGCTGACAGATGCTGGCAGAGCGAGCGTGTCCATTACATCATGTTTATTGAAAGCTCAATGCCGTGCTTAAACCATAGAAAGGAGTGAGCCGCAGCCCTCTGACAGCAGCATGTGCTTCCTTCAACACTGGTGGGCTTTTGGGGGAAATTTCCAACATACACACTCCACCACTGCCCGTCTACACATCTGACTCCATCTGATCTCCAATGTCCTCCATTTGGCGGGATGTCAGGGAGGCGGCTGTGGGGGTTCACACATTGCTGCCTTCAATCTGTCGCAGGCGGAAATGTGTGATTTCATTTGACAGAAACGAAGACTCAAGACTCAACTTGAACATGTCCGTCGGACGAGACCTCAAAACGGCACACCGAATCCCAACTCTTCATGACCACTTCTTCTTCTTTTGTTTTGTTCTTGACAATAAGCTGTAGAATCTGTTTGAAACCACTTTTACGGCGGTATCATTTTTTCGCTCTGAGTTGGATGACACGTCGGCTTTGCCTGGATGGTGTGTGCGTGAAAGAAAAGAGGAGCCGGACGTTGGAAACGGTTTCCTTCATGGTGTCGCCGTTGGTGCTGACCGCTGACAGAGAGGAGGGCAGTGCGGTGCCGACGGAGCCGGAGAGTTTCTTATCAGCTCTGCAGGGCCGCGGTGGCGGAGGGGGAGCAGATGTAATCGTCCTGATTCGGTCAGGGAGGCAGGATGGTTAATGGAGTGGTGGGGATTAGATTAGCAGGGGCTGCTGGGCAATGTAGTGTTTCTAATTGAGTTGGGAGAACGTGTGTGTGTGTGTGTGTGTGTGTGTGTGTGTGTGTGTGTGTGTTCCGTGTGTGCGTTCACGGACTGTACAGCAGTTTATAAGCCGGCCAGGTATGATCACTTTTATGGGGCGTTTCACACACACACGCCCATGCAATCGTTGTCTCATAAATCCCATCCCCCCCGACCTTTACACACACTTACACACACACACACACACACACACACACACACACACACACACATACAGGCAACATGTGTCTTTACAGACAAGCAGCATGTGTAGCTAAATATTGCAGTATGGCTTTTGCCTCATGACACTAATGAAAATAAATGGCAGCAACTGCGATGTCGAGCCAATAAAAAGCGACAATCAAAGTGACACTCACGCACAAGTGGATGCAGATGTGTTGAATACTTAGAGCCTGCATGTGAACGAGCCGCAGAAGCTGCAGCTAATATCCGCTGAATATGGAGAGCGCTCTCATTGGGATGTTTTACCACAAGCTATTTCCAGTTACACAACAGCTGCACCGTCTGATGCGTAATATCTGTCTGGATAATGACAACAACACTTCCTGCATCTGCAGTCACTGCCAGAATGTAAAAGATTGTTCAGGAATATTTAGGGACAAGGGTAACATGATTCAAACAGAACCAGACAGTGAAAAACAGCTGCCAGACGGGGTCAAAAACAGAGTTACCACAGAGAGAGCAGTCGGGCTTTCCATGCAGATAAATAGGATTTAATCACATTTGTATTCTAGAGGGAACCTGGGATGGAATAAGTGGAAGAGGATTAGTGTTGGGTAGAGAGGGTTAGGTGGCGTAAGATAAGGTATGAAGAGAGGAAGCCAACGCAAAGTCAAATTCATTATTTTGACAAATGCACAACACGTAGCGACAAAACAAATGTTTAAGGTAGAACACAGTAAAATAAAACTTCCAGCTCAGTCAAAAACAATCGTGAGGATTTATGTTGCATTTCTAGGTTTCATTTTTCCTTCAACTTGATATATTTTTCCTCACAAAGTCCGACCAAAGCTCAAGTCTTGCCCCTGTTTAACTCAATTTGTCTCTGATAGCCCTTGAGCACCAAACGCTGACGACACCCAGTCGTGTGTCTCACTTAGTCTCACATTGACCTATAGAACAATCTTGATGCTTTCTACAAGTGAATGCTGATAAGTTCTGGTGATTTGTCTTGATCACATTTCAATCAGCAATCAGCAGCCTTCATTTCCTCTCGCCTCGAGGACCTCAGCTTATTGTTTGCTCCTCTTAATGATTCCCGTCTTCAAAGACTTCGAACAAACACTCGTTTTAGAGAACTCCATAATCATTTCTATAATTCAATTCATGATCCTGTGGTGTGCTCTTAAACCCTCTGTACTTCGTCTTTACTTAACATTTCAAATAATTGAACCCCTGATACTTGACCAAGACCCCTTAAATCTGACAATCCATTGTAAAATTCAAAGTTAGCGTTTAGCTCCAATACTGTCCTCCTCACCTGAGTCACTGGCACGTTTTAAAATGTCTTCAAATACCCTTTTGTTTGGACTTTATTATCCACCAATGGAGGCCTCGCAAAAATTGTAAAGTATGTAAGACACTGTTGCCAATCACTATCAGGGAAAAGGAAGACGCCATGGCTCGATAAGAGAACGTATGTGTGACAAGAAAGTTAATTCTAACACTTAAGAAGTCAGCGACAGGAAAGAATTGGACACCAACGACATACATATTCATATAAATGTGTATGTAACGGACTGAGATTATCCGAGGATAGATATTTCAACACGCCGCATGTGTATGTGTGAATGTGTATTAGTGGAGTCTCAGTGAGACACTGCTGGAGTTATCTAGGTCAGAACAGAACTGCATTTTTAATTGTACTGTATTGAGCTGTATACAGTAACGATGGAACATAAAAAGCTGAAAAAAAGCAGCTAATCTTGTTTTATGAAAACCAATGCAGCTGCACGCCTTTGGATCTTCTTCTTGTTATGAATTACATTCATACAAATAATTGCAAACGATCCTCCCGGCTGTGACTGCACAGCACCACGACAACACACACGCAGATACACACACCTTTCACACACTGAAGCTTCTGTCACTTTATGGGTCACTGCGAAATGAGCGACCGTGCTTTACACAAAGGTAAGATCTGTCCTTTATTTCTTCTCAGGCAGAAAAACGCAAAGGTCACTGGAGATATTAGAGTTACATCATACGCGTCTTAGACCAGTGGCTCCCTGGGCAGTGTCCATCAGAGCATTCATACAGTCTGTCCGCGATTTTGATCATTTCTGCTTTTTCCCACAAAAGAATTCAGCAACAGAGAAATGTATCCGTAGGGGGATGCACAATACTTACACCACAGATGAATAAAAGATTGTCAGTTGTATCACAAAGACCCTGATAGCTGCAGATGCTATCATGAAGCTGCTGTGGTTTCTAGATAACAGAAAGGAATCTTCACACCGTGGCGGATAGCAAAATGCTAACGATAGCGGCTAATATTTACCAATCTTCCCAATCCAAATATCACCACACACAAAGTGCAGCTGAAGCGAGCGGGCGAAGGCGACTGTGGCTCAGTGGTGAGCAGGGTCGTCCTTCAATCAGAGGATCGACGGTTCGATCCCAGGCTCCGCTAGTCCATGTCGATGTGTCCTTGAGCATGACGCTTAACCCTAAATTGCTCCCGCAGCTGTGCCCACGGTGCGTGAATGGTTGATGATAGTAATGTGGCACCTTGCATGGTAGCTCCTCTCGTGAACGGGTGAATGATGTCATGCAGCGGCGGAGAACTAGAAAAGCGCCGTACAAGTACGGGTCCACTTACTATTGTCCTTAGTTTTGTAAAGAATTGGACGAAATGGAATTTTGAGCTGATAAGGACACAACATAAAATATTCACACGAGGGAACGACAATGTGACTTCATCTCATGCTTGACATTTTAACATACATGTGAATGTCCGCTCTTGTTCGATAAGTCCACTGATCATTTGGTCCTCGTCTATTAAGGTTTCTCTTGTCGATTAGTCCATTTTCTTCATGTTTTTCTTCATGCTGAGTGACCTACTTAAGAAACGCAGAAGACACAATATTTAAAGTGCAGGTTTTGCATGATTATTTGTGGAGGAAGTCAGTTTTACAGATCTGTTGAAGAACTCATGGAAACTGATTCGTCGAGAAAATGTGAAAGAGTGTTGGTCGACTCAGGATGTCTGTGGTCGAGGTCAGCCCAAACACGCACCATACAAACATGGGGAGTTTGTTTCTATGAGGCAGATTCGAATGGTTCTTTCATGGTAGTTTGTATTTACCAAGTTTCACAAATTCCTATGGGTAAGATGTGAAATAGGTCAAGTAAACCTCACATTCAGCAAGCGTGTATTTATATTTGTCTGCTTGTAACAAACACAACTGCTGACACTTGCATAAATCCTCATCGCCAGGCTGACTTCTCCTCTCTCTCTTCCTCTGCAGTCCTTGCTGCTGATTCGTCAGGAGATGGTGGTTTCCCAGAAGAAGCTCGGCGACTTTTGTGAGGCTCTGAAGCAATACCTGAAGAACGTCTCCACTCAGAGAGACTGCTTTCAGTAAGTCTCCCTGCTGCTCCACATTCTCACAGCTGCTGCTGCTGCCGAGTGCAGCGCCATAATCCTAATCATTTTGAATATTTAATGTGCTCCGTTTTCAGTGTCAGGACCTCGCTGTTTTTCTGACTTTATCAAGAACTACCCCAAATATTCCCTCGTCTGTTCTTTGATGTTCTCACGCACGCTCAACCCTGCGTGCTTTGCGTGTGTGCTTCATCGTCGCCTTTCCAAAATCTGAGAAAGAAGTGCTTTCACTCCCGAGTGGTTTTGGATCAGTGAGCCACTAATATCATACCGCATACCCAATGCGTATCATATTGCATCTTTAATATAGTCTGATATACACATATTGTAGATATACATATTGTATTATACATTTCCTTCGCCTACAACTCTGAGCTTCAGGGTGCCGAGAAATCTAATATCCAGAGAGATTTCTCCAAATCCCAGACTCAATATCATGTATGCATAGTCCAGAGATATATTCTGCACATGCCTTTGGCAAGACTCCCAAGTTGTGGCTCTCCTGCAACTCTTCTGTTTGTGTTGCAGTTCATCCCTCCAGTTACTGCAGTCTCTACTTTGGGATTAGAAGTCTGCTGATAAGTAAGGTTGGAAGACTCCATATCACACAGAATGCATAGTGGAGGTGTGCAATACTGTCAGGGTAATGTTTTACAACATTGTGGAGGTAATCTGGGTGCAGACTCACTCACTCACCTACTCATGTACTCACGGACACACAGGGATGACTTGGAAACAAGATGAATTGTCCTTAAGGGGGGAAGTCAGAGTCCAGACCTCGTTTTAGTGGAGAATTCCAGACGGGACTTAAAAGAATACGTCTGTTTTCTCTCAATCCCCCATGCAACCTGAGAGAGAGAGAGAGAGAGAGAGAGAGAGAGAGAGAGAGAGAGAGAGAGAGAGAGAGAGAGAGAGAGAGAGAGAGAGAGAGAGCAGTTTTCCACAGTTGAAATAGGGGAAATCTTACAGAATCCACAAAAACTAAATGCTGTAAATGCTGCCAAAGGTGCCTCAACTAAAGGACCTCCCAACAGGACAGTGCCAGCATATCTTGGAATAAGAATAGCCGTGGACAGGGGGAGGAGTGTGTGTGTAGGGGGGGATGAAGTCATCTGGATGAAGGGTATTAATAACAGGTGATGTGTGAAGATAAAGTCTTGACAGAGTCTTTGGCGCTTGGACTCTACAGGGGGATGCGTCTGCCCAGAGCAGCAGCAAGATAACCCCCATAGACCCTGTGGAGTCCAGAGGGACTGGTGGTGAATGATGATGATGATGATGAAGAGGCTGATAGAATGATTAGTTGATGAAGCTGATGAATAAGCGAAGACCGAGCGGAGATGGGGACACGAACGTATTAACTGGCGAGAGAGACGATCACAACGACACAGTCAGAGAGGAACAACTGTACCAACAAGCCAAACGTTTGAGAGGAAGAAACCCTGAAATCCTTTATTGTAATAGTGCGACATTACAAAGGAAAATCCAGTGTCACAAATTCATTTGGATACTTTTTACAATCAATAACGTTGGCGACCATTCGTTTTCAAACACCATTTTGTGTAATTTACCTCCCCTCCTCCCAAAAAAAAAAGAATTTCAAGGATTTTCAAGGTCTGGTTCCTCGCAGATAAAAAAAAGTAGTTAGTAACACTCTCAGTCACACCCACTTCACACTCTGCTCCAGCGGGAGAAACACTGCTCCGAGAACAGCTGAGGTCAATAAACAGCACACACGGGTGGAAGAAGCCTTCGGATGAAACACTGGCGGTATTCTGGGGACGCTGTTTGGTTTCAGCATTATCTTTTCCCCTGGCTCGTTGGAACATTCGTTTCTCTCTTACTGTGTCACCAAATGTGATTACATGCGCGCACTTGATCATATCCTCCAGCGGAGCTCACACACTTCAAGTTATTTCTATTAAAGGCATTTATCCAGATAGCAGCAGCCTGTCCCCCAGGGCCTGATGACTTTAATATATATATATATATATATATATATATATATATATATATATATATATATATATATATATATATATATATATATATATATATATATATATGTATGTTGCTGTGATACATGTTGTTAGTCATCATAGTCATCTGTCACTGATGAATAGAAACATGTCTCCATGAACAGAGCATTTTGTGTTTAATATTAGATAGATTAAAAAGAAGTACATTGAAATATGATCAATAATCACATGCTTAAAATGAAAATGTATGTTTAACAATAATTTGTGAAGCTATCATGAGTCTTTCTAATGAAATGTTATTTCATCTTTTTGTTATTTTTGTAGAAAGAAGAGTTTCACTGAAGCTAGGATTTGTGTTACATGTGTTGAAATTATCATTACATTCAGAAAGCAATCAATAACTAAAATGATCTGCCAAAAAAAAAAAAAGAATGAAGTTATTTTAATTTATGGCTCAGCTCCACTTTCCAAACATTGTCAGATAGAATGGACACAACTCTTTTCAGAAACAGAGTCGTTTCAGGATCCATTCAGATCCATTTTCCTGCCGCCAGGAGGTTCTGATGTTCAAAGGATGATGTGGGTCCGTTTGCGTCATGAAAGTTGCGTAACTCTGTGCAGCCAAAGACCAGAATGGCTTCACAGGCGAGCGCCACACGAGTAGAAAAGCTAAAAGGCTTCTGCTTTGTTGTTGAGTCGGAGAGGCCGATCTTCTGGGTCAACAACATACAATACTGAGACTTTTTAATGAACCTAACTGAACATATTATTTGTCTTTTTTTCATGGCATACTATACTATGACTTTTATTTGTATATACTATATAAGTACTTTTTGTAAACTGTGTTGACCATACTATACTGTGACTACGACTTTGTATACTCAGACATTTTTAAGTTACTTTGAGCTTTTTTATGGCAGATTTATGCTTTTTTAAACTTTGTTTTGCAGGCTTTACTTTGACTGTAAACCATAAAGTGTACTGGAGTAAACTACAGTGTGTAGTAAGTCATTGAAAGCCATGTGTTGACACAATACACTACAGTGCTGTCACTGCTGCAAATAAAGTGAGTAATAGTCTGGAATGGACTTCATAATCCTCGTACATGACAGAAATATTACTTTGATAAGATATTTAATGCTTTCACCGGAGAGACTCTGGAATTATTTCCCACTAAACCTGAGACCTGAACTCGTCCCAGACTTTAAAATGTTTTTCTCGCAATATTTTTGGAGTACTTGCACAATGACAACTGGAATGTAAATTGGATTTGTGATGAGAGGTCGCCGGAGCAGCCTTTTATGCAAATGTGTAATTTCATGCCGAAACAAGTACCAAAATGGCAGCGCTCCATCTGCTCTGCATAACCACAACCTCAGCTGCTCCACTCCTCTCACTGGGATGGCAAATGACTGCTATTCGCTTTTACTGGCACTGAATCAGAAGCCTTTGGGTTTTGTCAACAACAACAAAACTCTCAGGACGTTGCCGCACAATGATTCATCTTCAGCGGTCCACGGGAATCTTGTATCAACTATTTAGACAGATGTCGAGACCGTAAACATTAGAACAAAGAGACGACAGTTAAGTGGACACATAATCAACAAAACAAAATGAGTGAGTCGGGGAATGTTAAAGCGAATCAATATCTATATATTAAGAATGGATTAAATGGCAATGTGCGATGGGGAAAGGGCCGCGCGTGGTGACGAACGACGGACATTTACAGCGAGACGCATCGACGCTGGACCAGAGGCCATACGGAGCCCTCGTTCATTGTAGCGCCACGTGGCCTCGAATGGGCCTCAGGGAATTGACCAATCACATGCAACTACCGGGTCACACATGGTTCCACTAGATTATTAGAGTTTCTTTTTTTGAAATGGGATTCAATCTTCAGGCCCTCGTCGTTGTGTTGTGTGCTGTGTTGTGTGATCAATTTTGTGCGGGATGAGGAAACAATTCACCATCTCTTTCGCCCGAAACACAAACTATTATTGTGTGAAGGTTTTAACTTCAACACCTGCCATGACACATCTTGTGTCCTGGCATCCTCCATGTTTCTTCTCTTGCACTCCGTCTGCACCTACTCCACCTCTTTGCATCTTTCGCTCACCATCAACCAACTGTTGATGTACCTGCATCTCTTCTTTCTGCCCCCGTGCCCTCTCCTCCTTGATCCACTTGTCATATCTCTCATTTCCTCACGCGTCACCTTTCACTCCACTTCTCATCCACTCATTGCCGTTCTCCTCTGTCTCTGCTCCAGTGTGACTGCTGTGCGTCTGCCGGACGGTTTATCCTTCGTCGTCTACGAGTTCTGGGATGGAGAGGAGGAGTGGAAGAGGTGAGTTTTCAATCCCATGTAAGATTTACCCCCCGGTGAGCGATTTTCATATACAACTGTAAATCATAGGTTGTTTTATGACTGCTGTGTTCGGATGTTTTGAACACCGTAAGTGATATACACGTGAAATATATGGTTTGGTAAATGAGAACATTCAAATAGCATTCAAATAGCCCAAATGGGCCCCAATGAGTCCTGACCTGAATGACCTCTGTACTAAACCCTCTGTAACTTTGTTCTGCTTCACTTATCAAAGTCAACCTTTGACGTGTTGTGATATAATGTGGGTTAGAGTTGGACCTCACAGCTGCATCATTTCAAAGAAATAATCATCCTGAACGTGCTTTTCTTCCAGGCGCACCTGAAACCTTTTTGTCATCATCATTTAGACTGATATTTACACATCTGAACCAAATCTCACATGTGGAGCCTTTTATTACTCCAATAGCCTCAGTGGTTGCAGATACACACCCTTTTTAATTTGGGGAAGCAATTTTCAAGCAGAGGCCTAAAAATAGGTTGGCGTTAGCGTTTTTCGATTTCATGCAACAAGCTTGTGAAAGAAACAATAAAAAAACGTTGAAGTAGCAGTCTTGCTGTGACGCTAAAACTGAGAGGAATCAACAGGCAGAGTGATACATCTGTAAATGTTGAGACGTTTGGCCCATTGCTGCAAACATTTTAATTCCTAATGCACCTTAAAAGTATTAAACACCATTACTGAGTGCGGACATTCATTTTGTTTCTGGAAGTGCCCGCTCGTCAGCATTCTGGCTCCTTGGAAGTTTTTTTTTCCTCTTTTCTTTTCGTGCTGAGCTCGCCGTTTCTCCCTGCCATCGGATCCCATTGATTGGTGATGGACAAATAAAGAGAGCACTCAGTTGGCTTCCATTACTGTCATGTGCCGGTTGGAGAGAAGAATTCCTCCACCCTCATTTAATTAGCGTTCTCCAGCCATTCGCTCGCCCCAGAGTTGCTGAAGCACTTGAGTTGCGTCAGGTCATCATGATTAAGTGATGGTGCTGGTGCTGGGTACGGGGAGAGGCTGCTGATGTAGCTGCCTGCTGATCGGAGTTTCTGCTCCACTGCTCTCAGCATCCAACTGTCATAAATATTTCAACTCTTACAGTAAAGGCTGACGGCCGTGCTAAGCGGTTCAAGGCCATGTGTGCTTGCGGGCATTTACGAGTGGCCATGCAGATGCGTTCGCCCGTACACATGCATATTGTGCGAGTAGCTGCTGTGTGTGTGTGTGTGTGTGTGTGTGTGTGTGTGTGTCCGCGCGCTGGCTCTCACCCTCCTTTTCTCATTCCAGGCACCTCCAGTCGGCCCCCAACAAAGCCTTTCAGCATGTGAAGGTGGACACACTGTGCCAGCCGGAGGCCATGTCCTCTGTCGCCGTGCCAGGTCAGTGGAGAAATACTACAGAGTCAAAACAGAAGCACGAATTCTGTATTTTATGATCAGTCAAAGGAGCAGTCCGCTGACGTGAAACGCATTCAGTTCACCGGTCATGGTGGAGGATAAAAGGGGAGTGAAACCAGTTGCATCAGGAGTGTGTAAGTGGAGGATTCAGTGTACTTTAGAGAGTGATATCTCCGGCAGCAGGTTCATCGCACCGCTCACTCAAACAAACGGCTCAGTCGAGCTCAGAGGATTTGTGGTTCTTATTTTATTTCCACACAGAGTAGAACAATAATTAAACTGTACAGTAATACAGCGGTGAGAAACAAATTCACCCTCAGGGGTCGAAGGACTCATGGAACAAAACAAGCAATTAGAAACAGACGTCGACCTGCTGATGAAATCTTTTCAGGGTTTGTGTCTGATCAAATTGGTTCAGGAACATACTCACGACAAAATCAGTGATAAGAGAATATAATATTCAATATTTAGTATTAATCCCACACTATTTCTATCAGTCTAATAAAAAAGAACAGAGTTGTTTATATTGAGTGATAACCATCTGAGGGTTCTGCTATAATCGCTTTGGCAGAGTGAATCATATTCATGATGAATCCTGCGTTTCATAAACTCCCAATTTTTGGAGATGTGAGATGTGAACCATTAATAAATGAATGGTTTAGTTGGTAAATTATCAGAAAAATATTGTTAACAGAGCGCAAGATGGCTTCTCAAAATAGTTCTTTCTGTCGTACCAACTGTCCAAACCCGAAGGTATTCAATATAATAAAGATAAAAAGCTGAGACGATCAGCAAATCCTCACATATGATAAGCTGAAAACCGGGAATCTTTGGCATGTGGCGGGCTTTTTTCTCTTGCGAAATGACTTTAATTGATAACCATTAAAGATTTCAGCACTTGAATGAAAAACAATAAAACAGGAAATGATGTAAAAACTTCAGAACAGAGCTGCATGACAGCTCTCCTCATAATCCTGGGAAATGTATGAGCGTTCAGGCCGTCAGGCTGCCTGCGTGATTACTTGGCGCTTTAAGGCATTCGTAACAACTGAAGCAGCCTGGCACCGTTCACGCCGCCCGACACTGGCACGCATCCACGCATAAGCTGCCGGTGACTTGAGGTGACGCCTGGCAGACTGTCGCTTGCACTTTAAATTTTTTATCGTCGAACTAATTTTTTCCGTCCGTCTCGCCTCGTCCTGGCCTCCGCTCCATCACTCTGACTTCTTTCGTTCTTTCTTTCTTTCTCCGACTCGTCAAATTCCCCCTCATCTCGGTTTCCTCTCGCTCCCTCGGGCGCCTCCCTGTCTGCACTCCCCCTCTGGGCCTCGTTTTCGTTCTCTCTCACCTCTGTCTAACTTGTCATCCCTGTCTCTCCGTTTGCAGCCGCCTGGTGCAGCGTGAACCGGGACTGAGCATGAAGATATTCAAGTACACGCTATGATTCCTGGGCACGACTCCAGGACACGACTCCTGGACACTCCCCTCTTCCTCCTCAAACTACCCCTCCATCCCTAAAAACCTTCCCCCTCCCTCCCCCCTGCGTTTCACCCCCTTTTTCCTCATTCCTCTTTCAACCCTCACATTCCTCAACTCTTTTTGTAAGTACATGTTTACACAGTGCAAATGAATGGCGTCAACTGCGGTGAAAATTGAACAAACAGTGCATTTTACAGTGTGAGATTAATCATTTTGCTGGCTCAAGATATTGGATTATGTAACGTTCATGTTTCAAGTAGCTGTGAGCCACTGTAAAGTGGAGTTTTTCATGTAGCAAGGACCCTGGCGTTGAGTTTTTCCATGTAGCAGTGACTGTTTTGGGGTAGAGCATTTTGGAATGTGGCTTTTTTTTCACTCCTGTCAGGGTTGACAAGAGGTAGCGCATCTAGTTAGCCGTTATTTCCTAGTAGCTGCTCATTCCACTTTTGCTCCCATACAGCGTTCTCATGACGACATTTTGGATCTCACATTATTCTCACATCAGCCATTGTGTTGAGTAAATGAGGACCGTCTACACACCTCGTTGCCAAATTAGCTCCCAATCTCAAGAAAACTGAAGACTTGAGTTTACTTGAAGGTTAGCTAACTCCCTGGCTAGCTGGCTGTCAAACTTACTTTCCTGAGTCTCGAAGTACAAGTGCTAGCCAGAGCTAGCAACCAACTGTATTATCGCAAATTGACATTGCCCAGTAATTTGATAAAACATTCATACATACAATATCCACACATAATGTTCATTTGATAGTTCCCCAATAATACTTGAAGCATTGTTATAATCTGGCTGTCCCAGACAACCCCTTTTGTGCAGAACCTTGTCTTAAAAAGGAAAAAGGACTTTTTGGAAATGAGAATGACAAATATGAGGAAGGCGATCGTAACACATCTGACATGTTAAATGCATTTCATAACAAATAAAGAACATTTTCCATCTCAAAAAGAGAATCCTCATTGATCTGCTTAGCCAGAGAACCAGGGTTACAATCGTAACTTCAGATTTGAAACGCTTACTAATCAATGTGAAATTGTTGCGTTTCCTCACATCAGGTAGGCCACATTCATGTACAATGGCTGCTGTGGGAATAATGTCGGTTATGGTAGGAATTTATAATCGTGTGTAAACACAGCACATGTTTTTAATGAGCAACAGAACTCAAAACCCAAATCTCTGTGAAGCCACGTTTCATGATTAATCCCAGCATGAGATGGTGAAATCACCCGGCCACCGCGAGAGGTCGGTTCAGTACGCTGAAAGATGTAAGTCTTCACAAATATTTGGGTAAGTAGATGATTCTGATCGACGGACGCGGAGAGGAAACGAAGACTTGGTTATTTGTTCACATTTCCTCCGCGTAGCTTTTATTCCATGAATCTTTGGGGTTGACCCTGTGAGCAGGGTCACGGAGGCGGTGAGATGAATAGATCGTTTCGCTGTCAAGGGATAATTTGTGACTTAGACCAGAGTCTGCTGCTACCTTGAGACAGAAGAGACTACGTAGAGAGATAAGGGCAGCGCCTCAATGTTCTCCATGCAGCTAAAGTTTTGCTTTATTTCTGTTTGTGTATTCTGTGTCTGAATTGGCGGTGGGTAGCTTATATTAGCTGTGTGAGTCGAGTAGAGATTGTACATATGACAATGTGGTTCTATTAGGATTATATTTGTATTTATGGACATCTTTTAGTGCTATGGTGCAACGTTTTCCTCAGTAGAGGTGGCAGCGTCTCTGTCGGCGCTGCGGCTTCTTGTAACGGTTTGTTTCAATCCGAATACCGACCATCAGAAACTTAAACCCATCTGAATGACATTGAATACGAAGCCTTAAACATCACAACATGGTAGAGGAACTGTTAATGGTTTTTAAAAGGTGACTTTTTTGGGGGGAGGGGGGATGATGTAAACTCCCAAGAAGCAGGGAAACGCCCACTCGCGGTCTTTCCTTGTGGACCTCTCGGCATCACATTACACAACACCAGTGTTGTGTTGCTGAAACAAAAGGGTTTCTCCAATTCTTTAGATCTCTGTACATCGAAAAAATGTCTGGAGAAACAACTTTGCTTAGCATACTTTGTAGCTGATAGATTTACCGCCTCAGCATCAATAACTCTAACACACAATGATCATGTATATTGTCACTATCACCTCCCAACAATCGGAGACAAAGGTTCTCAATACCTATGACTCAACCGGAGGTCATTACAGAAACATGTGGGCCGTCACAAGCAGATGCTGGATGGGTCTAATCGGCTGGGTCTGGTATCTCAAACAATCAGAAAAAGACCAAAGTCTGAAAATGATAACATTGTTTTACTTTTCACAGTACAACAGAAGGTCAATCTTGGACTCCTGCGCATGCTGCTCACATTTGCCTCGGCTTCTTTCCTCAAACCAAATAAATGCAAGTAGATTGAAACCTCTGTATCAAATCGTGTGATCACAAACTAGCCAAATTAGCTTCACGTCTTTCCTTCAGCCCAATTGATGCTGGAAAACACTTTAGAAGAACTGTAATTGGGTAACCATAACAGAGTCGGTCAAATTATTTTGCCACTTTTTTTGTGTCCGTCCATTCCCGCGCTCTTGACTCAACAGCATCTGTTGTGATCGGCCTTGACCTTTGGTACAAATCTCACCCGAAATCAACCACTTACCCGGGGATGACCCTAAGGTCTTATTCAGGTCAAAATGTCTTGACTCAATCCCCCAGACGCCTCACCTTACCTTACCCCCACTCACACCACTATGAGCCCACCACTGTAATACAATCAGACTCTCACTCAGAAAGCACAATGTAAAAACGAGTGAATATTGTGACTTGAAGATACAGTATATTAGAAGTTCTTGAGTATGATGAGAGTATTTGAAGATATATAGTGTTACTGTTTTATCTGGTTAAAGATGTGTTGATAAATCACTTTTTCTTTATAGCTATCCTTTCAAAGGTGCCATCTTGCCATCCCACCTCACTGTTGAATCTATTTTCTCTATTTTCACATGTGAATGACAGCCAGCCTGTCATCTGCCAATACTGTGGTAGCAGTGAGTGGGGATCCAGCTACACGGATACCAATATTGATCTAGCGCCGCTCTGGGCTGCATTGAGCAGGGCAGGACCGTGTGGAATGTGGAAGTGTTGAATATTATTACATATACTGTAACAGAAATAGGTATGACAGTAGGCTTATAGAACAGGCATGCAGATGCGTTGCTGCTTTATCTGTGAAATGTTTCTACTAATCTCTCAGTGTCTGCATCAAAGGCACCCTGTGGAGTTTTCGACCACTGTTAAGCGCCGTAGAGCAACGTTTTACTGATTTGCTTGAACGGGTGCAGGCCACACAGGCCGATTCGCTGATCAACAGGAGAGAGCAGTAACGTGCTAAAGAACTGTTGCAATGCACCAAGAAAATGGAAAGCAAAGGCTGCTGGCAAACATGGATGTTAATAATGTGATTTAAAAAAATTAACAATAACGGCTTTGCTACTGTTTTGTGAGAAGGAGAATGCATTCAACTCCTTTGACCTTTAAGGAATCACGCAATAGAGCTGTAATGTCACTGAGCACCCGACGAGCTGCAGTTTAGGGTCCAGTGAAAACAAAACTCACACGCTTTTTAAAAAAAAAGAAAAGTAAAAGGACTTGTACTGTATAGAGCTTTTCTAGTCCCACAATCACTCGAAGCGCTTTAACGCAACACGTCATTTCCCCACTCACACACTGATGACGGGGTTATGCCATGCGAGGTGCCACCTGCCCATCAGGACTAAACGCATTCAGGTACCGATAGCACATCCTTTGGAGCCTTTAGCAGCAATTTCTGGGTAAAGTGTCGGGGATGAAATGGCTGATCCTCTGATTGAAGGACAACCCGCTCTACCTCTAACGCCCCCACACAGCATCACTCACCACTTCAGTCAGTTGCTAAACCGAAGAAAAAAACAAGAAACGCCTAAACTATGTCATTACTTCAAACAATCAATGGACCGCTATCCCACCCTTGATCTAGTATAGAGAATCAATAATGACAGATTTTATCTTGCATAACATCCCATCATAGGTCCTTGATTATTGTTCTGCAGAATGCAGCAGCAGCAGAAACCATATCTCCCTTTATGGCTCCCTAGAGAGTTCACTTTATGATTCTTGAAGTTATTTCCAAAGTCGTCTGTGGCTTTGGCTCGGTCATAATTTCGGGTCTTTTTAACCACTTTAAATCTGCACCAAGGCCACTCAGGTTTGGGAGGTTGTTTTATTTCTTCTTTTTTTAGCACGTGTGAGGTATTTAAATGAGTACTCATTTTGTCAAAGTTGCTCGCCTCAGATTTACAGGCGAAACATATTTTTGCTCCCATTTATTACAGATTACACAACAGCACATTCTCACATATTAAAGATCGGAGTAATAAACGCTTTCCCTTTAATCCCTTAAATCAGGTCTGCAGCAGGTTTAAATTAAACCTCAGATTCCTACGCTGATTACAATCTCAGTTTCCGCGGATGCAGCCTTTAAGAGATTTAAGAGACGACGTGACTTTGTTCCAGCTAACAGGTTTAAACTCGTCCTGAACCTCAAACTGCAGCTCAGACAACCACAGCAGTGAGGGACGCCGAATGTAAACCGGACTTTGGTTTGTGTCCAAGAAAACTCCACAGGGCACCTTTAATCTTACACTTCTTAAAAAAGAAAAAAAGAATATATATATATATATATATATATATATATATATATATATATATATATATATAACTACTTGCACTCCTGTGCCAAATCCTTGTTTGCGTTGCAGAAGGAACTGCTGTATTCTGAATAAAAACATAAAGCCATATTGCATGGATTGATGTTTACATGTCAGTGACTTACTATACTGATAGCCATAGTTTTACAGTACTCGAGTGCTCAGCTGAATGCAGCCCACACGCTCTAATCGAGGGTTTCTTTCCTGTACATCGTGCCCAGCTTGGTTGGGTTTGTGTATATGAGGTAGATAGCGAGTGACCCGTCAGAAATGCCAATACTGTTTCCTATTGATACATTCCTGGATGTCCCTCAGACTGTGCAACCTGTTCTTTTCTATCCTCCTACTCCCCCAGTGCAACCTGTGCTTCGTCAGACAAGGGAAGAGTTATGCCGTTGAGATGTAGCGTAAACGGGCGTCCGATTGAATGTACCCTGGCAACGTGAACAGATGACACCGCGGAGCACATGCGCGGTGGGGGCGGGCCTTCCTGTGAGCGGCAGCTGCAGTTTGCTGAGGCTGCTGGGAAGCTGGTGAACAGGAGGCGTGTCACCAGGTTTACCTCATGATAACAAGCCAATCAGGAATTTGCCGAGCAGATCAAGGCCATAACTCTTCCCTTCTGTGGCCGTGTTCTTTTTCTATCCTTCAACTGAGTGCATGTCAACTGAATGTCCAGTAACTTCTTTGCTGTAGTATTAGGGCCATGCTACTCTTCAATGGGTTTTGTGCATTTCTTACCTTCTTTCTTTTCTAGTATTCCTATGAAGGAGACAGAGACTAAAATCTATTATATAATATATATAAATATATATATATATATATGACTAGAAAAGTGGCATTTAAGAATGAACATTCACTTTTATGGCAACGTTTAATGAAATATTAATTCTTAATGTATGTTTCAGTAAAAACAGCTTTCTCTTAAGTGTAGAGACTTAATGCAGGGATGCAATTATTATATTTGGTCTTTAAGGAATTATCTTGTTGAAATTCTAGATGATGTAGAGTGATGCAATTCAATAAAACTATAAAACTGAAAACGGTGGCTTTTGATTTGTTAACCCAGCGATTCACATGGTTTCATGCATGAAAGGCTTCCTGCAGATCTGAGATCAGTCCCTCCTCCCAGGAGCAACGAGGGTCCGGGTGCCCGCTGGTGTGGAAAAGACAATAAAAGATTCACTATTGTTTCAGATTGAGCTTTGTCAGCTTGGCTTATCTTTGTATTGGATGGGTTATTTTTGACTAAATCAATACATTGTACATTGATTTTTAGGACAATCCTACTCATTGTGCCTTTAAGTACAAAAGTATTATCAGCAAAATGTAAATTTTATCAAAAGAAAAAAGTACTTTTTGAAGGCGTCGTAGATATATTATTGCTGATTTATTATGACATGAGCAGCTATTCAATTTCACAGCTGGTTTCCACCACTTAATCAAATGAGTTGGGAATGTCAGTGAGACACACACGTCTCTAATAGACCTTAAAGAAGTTTTAATCTATTTAATAATGTCATTTTGATCTTTTTTTTTTTTTTAAACATGCGATATTCAGAAAACAGCTTTCCAGAAAATTGTGAAATACCAAGTGTTTCAGGGCAACACATCCAGTAAGATATCTGGTTTTATGAGACAGTGAACGAAGGTTTTCATAGAAAAAGTATTTTATTCAAATTACCTTTTCATTAACTTCAAATTCCCTGTTAACGTGACTACTTTGATATTTGATTTTTTTAATGAACAATCAAAAGACATAACATGACTTATGCACACACTTGCACACAAATACACAAAGACATCAAGAAATCCTCCTTGCCTCGTTTGTTGTGGCAACCATCCAAGTCTTACCGAGACATTAAGTCCCGCCCACAGTTTGCAACATGTGTAATAGCAAAAACATGCAGTGTTATGTGCCCAAAGCTTTAGCGAACCACAGGAGGGTTCACAGCCCCTCGATTGTTCTCCCCCTCCGGTGTATGAAGCCGTCTCTCTGTGGCTTGACAGGAGACACCAGCAGGAGTCTTGGAAATATTCCCAAACAGACCTCCTCCATCTCATAATCTAGTGTTAACCGGCTTACTGCATCATGTTTGACACGCTTTCAATTTCATAAAGAAACAAACGCGTCTTCAACGCCATGCCCACCATGAGTTCTGTAAGTCGCGTTGGATGAAAGCGTCAGCTAAATGACATGTAATGTAATGTAATGAGTTGGAGCTCCTTATCTGACCAACCGACTGGATGTGGAAACGTTTTTGTGATGCAGGTGTATGAAGGCAAATTAACGTCATAAGTAGAGCGCGCAAATGAGCTTCACGCGAGCGCGCAAATCAGTTTGGCGCGTAATTTACTTAGACGAGTGCTTTAACATCACTCGGCGAGCAAAAGTCACTCTCGTGTGGGCAAAAGTTACTCTGGTGACGCTTTAAACTGTCCTCGCGTGTCTGTTTTGCTCTCCCTCTCGCCACTTTTGCGTGCGCAAGAGCTACTTTTGCTCGCGGATTGATGTAAAAGCGCTCTGCGACTGTTAGATTTGCGCGCTCGCGTGGAGCTCATTTGCGCTCTCTATTTATGACATTAATTTGCCTTCATACAGGCGGGTCTAATGCCGACATGCTCAAATAAATGTGACAGGAGATCGACTGCGATATAAAAAAAACTGCAGAAATATGCGAGGACGTCAATCAGATCGTGTCAGTGTGGCAGGAGGCCGGCGGCGCTCGACCTCAGGTTCAGCCAGGAACAATTATCCCACATGAAAGCGGCACACCTTGACCATGAAGGAGGGAGGATTTTTATTGTTACTGGGTTTAGTCCATCGTGGTAAAGGCCAAAAGTTGCACGTTATAAAATGAGCCACTTGAGAGTTCAGGGATTTGTGTCCATTTTCCAAGTCCACAGGGGCCATAGTTCCCCATGGGCTCTTTAGAGGGAGACGAAAGGGGGTTGTGATCTGGTCACCACCGTCTGTGTCACCATCCTCCTCCCCTCTCGGATCAGCGAGGGAGGAGGAACGGGTCAGATCTTTCCGAGGACCTGCATCACGGCGGTGGTGGTGCTCTGGCCGAAGATGAAAGCGCCGCAGAGCAGAGTCACCGCTCCCCACACCGTGAGGACGGCTCTGGAGAGGAGCAGGCACAGTGACAAATGGAAGAACAACATGTAATAACTGAAGAAAATGTTGCAAGAAACTCTCAAATTAAGGCAAGTTGGCCCCCATTATATGAATTGTGAAAAGAGCTGCTAGCAGTTCCTGTTGCCAAGAATGTACAACCCCCACTTTGATACCGAACAACATTAAAAGTTGACTCTTTTTCAATGATTCTGCTTCACCTCTCTATTTGTTAATGTGGTTGACAGTGATTGACACAAGCGGACCAAAAACACATTGACTCAGCATCTAGAAGAACAAACACCACAACCAGCGCAAAAAAACGTTTCTTAGCTTATTTCATTACATTCCCTGTTTCCCAATAAATATCTTGGCTCTTCACGCAGACGTGCATTTACAACACATTAAAACAAAAGGAGTTGGTTCTCACCTGGTTTTACAGGAGACTGGCTCCGACTGCATAGCGAACATCAAACAGAGCCCTGTCCAAAAGCACATGACGGGGTTGTAAGGGATGGCGGGGGCCGCAGCAGTAAGAGGCTATGACTCGGTCGCCGGAGCGTTACCTGGGAAGATGAAGATGAAGAAGGCGCTGATCCCTCCGATGACACTGATGACCTTGCTGATGTCCGGCACGTACGTGGCGATGAGCAGCGTCGCCGTTACCCACAGCACCGTCAGCACGTAGCGGCTGCGGCTCTCAAACCCCGCCGTCACCGCGCCGCCACGCCGCCGCCGCCAGCTCAGCAAGGGGTCCTGGATCACTGATCTGGTGGGAAGGAGCGTGTGTGTGTGTGTGTGTGTGTGTGTTTTTGATCAAGCAGCTGAAACATAGTCCTCTAATCACATTGGAACCAGCGCAGAGATTTAAGGACCTTAGAGGTTCTGTTTACGACTCCATTTATTTGAAATAAACCTTTTCGTACAGGAAACTTTTCTCCAAACCTTCTTTCAACGTTCCTATTTAAAGTGGAAAAGGTCTCTTTTATAAAAAATGTCAACTGGGGTAGAGAGAGCGATCGAAATTCACCACGGCCGTGTGCCTGACCTGCCCAGCAGCAGGATGATGGGATAGATGGTGATGATGGAGATGCCGAACAGCAGCCGGGCGATGAGCATCAGAATGTCATCGCCGGTGTACGACATCAGAATGTCGGGCTTCACGTCCTTCCCAAATGTCAGGTACCCATAAGCCCCTGCAACACAGGAAGGCGGAACCTCAGCGTGGTCTAATTGGCCTTAAACACGGATTTCCCCTCCGGATGCTTCCTCCGGTGCGGAAGAAAGAAAATGAGGTGCATTACGATCGTGTAACAAGTGGGTTCAGAGGTTCAGTGGGAGCTCGTCCGACCTGTGAGCGAGTAGATGACGAGACAGAAGATCATGGAGACCACGGAGATGAAGACCCAGTGAGAGAGCCGCTGGTTCTCCATGCTGCTGTAGATGGTGATGGACGCCTCGTGGCACTGGAATGAAACACAGGGGGATTAAAAAGGCAATCTCCGTTTAGTTGGAGTTAATCTCTAGGAACGTATATATAGAAAAGTATGATTATAAAATATGAATGCTGAATCTGTTGGCAAAGGGACAAGATTTAGGTTTGGGAGGTAGAAATGCAAGATCAGCTGCCGGCTGAGACCGACGAGATGTGTTCAAATGTGATGTCGTAAAATTACAATTTTGGAGGGAAACTTGAATAAATCCATGTTTATGATGGGAATGCTTCACACCAAACTAAAACGTTATACCAGAACAGAAATTATGACCTGTTCAACTTCCTAAAAAATGTTCTCAGCCTTCTGTATTATAGATAAACAACTACTAATGCTAGATGTTTTCTTTTTGATCAAAATACAATAAATCATTTCTTAATCATTAAAGTGTGTCTTTGTATGCAAATATTAACTCTAGATGACAATGACAAAGTAATACGCTAACATTTCTGTTGTTTGAGTGTACTCTAACTTTGGGATGGTTCAAATCAGTGGTTACAAAGTAAAGTCCGTCTGGAGACTTGTTGTCACTGTTAAGTTCTTAGAAAGATGGTTGTAATCAGCTGGTCAGAAGATCTAAAACATTGTAATCGTCTCTGACCGGTTGTAGAGTGAGTCGTAACGTTTGAGCGTGCGGTCTGTATTGTATAGATTCAACACCGCTGCTTCAAGTGTTTGCGTCGCCATCCCATCCCTGAAGCTGTAAGAGGGGAAACACTGGATCTGTTATCCGGGTATCTGCCGGCTCCACCGGAACGTCGCCCCCGAGAGGCTGAACCGACCGGTAGTCGCCGGCTTCCGAGATTTGGTGGGATTAAACTCCCGAGACTAGAAACGGATCCCCGGCGGATCAAAACGGAGACGAGCTGCTGGTCGCACAGATTGTGTGGCTCTCGAACAGCCAAGCTGAGGTTTCCCTCATCCGCCTGCAGCTCACGGGGCAAGGTGAGGATCCAGAAGTCTTATGATGTGTGATCTCTCTGCCGGTGTGATGAACCGAGATGAGATAGGGAATTAAATGAAGGCTGTGGGCCCGATGGGGTGAGTTAAACAATCCCAGAGGTCAGCGTACAGAGTCTTGTACCCACTTGATCCCAGCTGCCATCGCCTGGTTTTAAATCCCTCTTCCCCTTTCCTGTCTCCTCCTCCTCCTCCCCCTCTTCCTCCTCCGTTCCTCTCAGGATCTCATCAGCTCTCTTTTCAATCCTTTGCGGCGCAATCACTCACCCCGAGGAAAGCGTGTCTCCGTGTGTGTGCGTTTGTGCGACGGGACATGCATCAGTCCGCTTTGTGCTATCTCCCCCTTTTATTAGACCCTGCCAGCGTCCGTCAGGGAGTTACCATGGCAACTTGGGGAAGTTACACATCAGTCCGTCTTACTTTAGATCGACAGAATGAACGCTTAGTGTGGACCCTCGCCGGCTAGCAAATAGGAAAAGCGCGCTCTCTGGGATCCTGCGGAGCGCAGAGGCCCTCAGCCTGCTGACCTTTACGACACACACACACACACACACACACACACACACACACACACACACAGAAAGTCCAGCTCCCCAGGTTTATTGAAAAAAAACAACACTATTTTACTTCAATATCTGCCATTTGTCGAGGCTTTTTCTCAAACATCTGCCTGAACCCAACACAATGCTGCTCACTGCACTGAATCATTCCATATTAATATGTTTTAAAAAACATAAACAGGTTTTCTGTAATTTGGTTGAACCATATCGTTTCAAGTCAAACGACGACGAAGCTTTTCCGCTTCATTCCCTGCTGGGTAATCACTTTAAATGTAGTCACATGCATGTATGTGCCATCCTGCAGCCATGACTGCAGCAGCGCACTGGCGCATGAACCTTTTGCACACGCAGCTGCACACTCGCCGGCCTCCAGCCTCACCGCAGCATGCCGCTCCAAACACGTGTTAACCGGGTCTACGAGGGCTTTCACATGAAGACGAAGGTTGAAACTCACCTGGAAACCAAAGCAGATGGTCGGTATGACGCTGAACATGGAGGACCAGGAGCTGATCCTGCACACAGACGGAGGACACACATTTTAGTTTTCTTCCCCAGAGTTTACAAATGCCACGAGATGAAGCAGAATCCAGCTATTATTAGAGCAACGTTCATAATGCCGTGGCATTTAGAAAAACTTCACCGGAGAGTTCAGCTGTCAATCACGTTTATTTATGGCAGAGAAAAGACAACCTCAAAACCTAAAACTTGACTTTTTTTTTGGAGCTTTTTTTTTTTCTTTACACATAAATATAATATTACATATATGTGTCGGGATGAGGTTGACGGAAGTGGAGTTGTCTGTCACCGTAGTCTGAGTGGGGAGAACTGCGGCTGGTGGGGGTTAAAGACAGGTGGTGCCAGCAGGGGGCGGAGCCACGGGAAACTGTGCGGTTGAAGAAGAGGATAAGGTGTGTGTGTGTGTGTGTGTGTGTGTGTGTGTGTGTGTGTGTGTGTGTGTGTGTGTGTGTGTGTGTGTGTGTGTGTGAACCCTCAGGGACTCACTGACATCAGCTGCTAACTGCTTGTTAAGTGTGAGAGGCTGTGAGGGCCGGTGTGAATATGGAGGACAGCACTTTGCTGCAACATCACGTGACTTACATAAAAATTTTATTATTATTATTTTATTATCTTTATTCACTGATTTGAACGTCTTCCTCACGAGATTAAGTCATTTTAAATGATTTATTTCCTTTTTTTTCCAAAATGAAATATTTGATGAATGCAAAAAATTAGGGCTGGGCAGATAACAGCAATAACTATTTGATTTTGCGTTAGATGCATTTTTTTTGCATTGGGAGGGCTTATCGCTTTAAATCTCTCCATACGACGTAGTTCAGACCGAGCGTCTCACGGCTCTCCAAGTCCGGCCCGCGTCAGGTCAATCAAACATGAAAAAAATATATATATATATATATTTATATATATATATATATATATATATATATATATATATATATATATATATATATATATATATATATATATATTTATATATATATTTATATATATATATATATATATATATATATTTATATATATATATATATATATATATTTATATATATATATATATATATATTTATATATATATATATATATATATATATTTATATATATATATATATATATATTTATATATATATATATATTTATATATATATATATATATATTTATATATATATATATATATATATATATATATATATATATATATATATATATATATATATATATATAATAAATAAGATCCACGCTATGAACGCATAAGGGCGAAACTGCTTTTACTTTTTTTTTACGAAGGCGATTTATGTAGGTGCGCGCGCTTCAGTAGCCTCACCGACTGACGTGAAAGCGTGTATTGTTGTGTAGCTTCTGTTCTCAAGGTGCAGCGATGCTGCAAAGAGCCGCTTCACCTAAAAGAAAAGCGCTCACAGGCTACCTGCAGCCTCTGCGTTCAGTGCTCTTGTTCAAGACAACGCAGACTGGACCTTTCTCACTGAGGAAGAAGAACTGGACTGAACAACATGAAAAGCACTTATTGCTTTTGTATGAAGTGAATCAATTGCTGGTCTTTAACATCTTTAAGGTAAGCAACAGACTGAATGTGGACCAAAGAAGGAGTGGCTTGTCCCTCACAGGGACCCTTACTACTGAACAGCACCTGATCAAAAAAAAAAGAAAACAGATTTATAAACTATATATGTGTGTATGTTAACTTGCTGTTGCTCCAGAGTGCTGTTATAATGTTCTGATAACATCACTTTAAAATAAAAGCGTGCAATACACTAGTTTTACTTCATTATTAAATTTGGCGCATGATGCAATTAATCGCAGAAAAATAATGCGATTAATCAATTAATTTTTTTCAACTTTGCCGGCCCTAAAAAATATATATATATATATATATATATTCTGCTTGCATTCATTTAATTCATGTTTTCCTGTTCCATTTTTCGTTCATAATGTTGTAGTGTAAAGGTATTTTTAACGATTTTTAACTTCCATTGGGAACTGCGCGTTTAACCTCACGTTGCAATGCATTGTGGGTCATTCCCTCAGGCAAAGTCAGCATCCAATGGTGACTTTTGGAAAGGGTTCATGAAGGGCTCAAAATGTCTGCCAGAGAGCCCTCAGGCCCTCCACGATGTGACAATGTGACACCTCTAAACCCTCAAGGACTTCACGGGAGCGCGCCTCAAAATCTGTGAGTCCGTAAGAGTGGAGATTGGGATTGGGCCTGTGTGTGTGTGTGTGTGTGTGTGTGTGTGTGTGTGTGTGCGCGTGCGTGTGCGTGTGCTGTCCCGGGTGCTGTAAAGAAAAGGAGAGGCTTCACTTTGGGCCTATGTGTTGGCACAGGCTCCTGTCTATATATATTATTTTATAGACCTCCAGAGGAGCAAATTAGTTTTTATGGATTACCGCTATCATTTATCTGATGCGATTATTGCACATTTTGTGGCCTTTTTTTGTTTGCTGTCAATAAAAAAAAAGGTACTTGAAGTCCGACGTGATCGTTATGAAATAAATACTGTGAACAGGGAGATAACTTCTGTTGTACGAGACAGAAAACAAGCAAGTTGACTCCAGCATCGATAGTCCATCTCACTCCTGATGGACCCAATTAATCTGACATCTACTCTCTCGATTCATTTTGACTTCACGAGCTGTTTGTGACCAGTGGAGCAAAGGGATAGTTTGGAGTCTTGGATACCATCATTTGTGTTCCCCCCCCCCCCCCCCCCACACACACACACACACACACATAAAGACATACCCGTTGGTGTAGAGAGGCGAGATGTGAACCACAACAGAAGGCGTGGCGTGGTATTTGATGATGATGGCGATGGTCAGGTAGGTGGCAGCCAGAGTGCCGAGGCCACTGTGGGGAGGACGGAGGCAGAAGTCAGACAGCTGGACGACCAGCTGGAGAAGGTTGAAGACGAGAGGCGCACTCAGACATTGAGGTCAGAAGTGCAATACATGACTGGAAACTCAAGAAAAAAAATGGTGGGGGATATGGGAGTGGGAGTGGTTTCACTGCATCCGTGAGAAGGTCTTCGGACAGAGGACGCTGGATGTGTACACACCGCAAAGCCCTCTGTGGCAAACGTGGGATTTTGGGCTGTACAATATGAATTGAATAGAAATGTTACCACCTTTACCGCACTTCCCCATCAATTTTGCGATTTGTGTTGGGCTGCTCTTCAATAAAGATATGTTGTGTATAAATTCGACATTTTGAAATGTAAGTGGCACTCCAGAAAAGCTTCTCAAAAATATCCATGAAATATATGCATGAGATGACATTGTTATGCACTGCAGTGTTGGCGAAGAGGAGATTTTGAGCCAATGGTGGAGCACTACATAGAGAGGATAAGTGGTCAGCAAAGCTAGTAGCTACCAGAAATACTTTTTCTGAGTTTTATTAAACTTTTAATTATAGTTTGAGTGGTAGTTTGTTAGTGCTTTTTTATTGTATTATTTTATCCAAGCTTTTGGTCAAGAACAAGACAACAACTACTGGCCAGATTTGCCATCAGAGGTATAGTAATAATCTGATACTATAACAATAAATAGATGAAGCCATGGCCCCCCACATGTGACATGGGTCACCTGATGTATTTCTGAATGCTGATCTCTTTGGGGATGGACAGCGGCAGGATGAGGAAGAAGCAGAGCAGCACCAGCCCGAAGTGCTGGTCCGTGTAGAAGTGGTACGGCATCTCCGACGCCGGCAGATCCGTGATCCGCTCGTACAGGGAGCCGCACACTGATGGGAGCGGGGAGGTGGAGGGAGGGAGAATAAAGTTATTATTTCAAATCCCAACTATAAAGAAGGCCCTGCCTGCGCCTTCTCCGAACTCTCCCCACTCACACTTCTCCAGCTGGTCGTCCACGATCACGAGGAAGGCCACCGAGATCATGAAGAGGTTGAAGACGAAGCAGACCTCACACAGCTGACCGATGGCCGGCCCGCACAGCTGCTTCACCACCGCCTGGTAGGTGCACTGGCCACTGATGGACGACGAGTAGCCCAGGATGATCAGCCCACTGACCAGGAACACCAGGGAGACCTGAGGGGGGTGAAGGGAGGCGGAGACACAGATGAGCACGCATCCAGACCACCGAGCTCTGAACTCATGAGATTGTTGCACCTTTAATTACTCAGTTGGAACACAATATATCATGCAATAGAAAGATCTACACGTCCAGCGCTCATTCAGACACAACTTGACTCGGAAAAGTGTGTTTTTTGTTGTTTGGTCGGGAAAGAAAATACGTTTTTATCTTCTTCATTTACACTGTCTGGTCAAATCCTCTCATCTTTGTTTTAACACAAATACAACTGCTGGATGCCTGAGTGGATGAGTGCCATTTTCAGGCTGTAAAGCGGTCTGAAGAGCCAATCTGGCTTTTTGAGAATGAACCTGATGAGAAAAAATGTGACTGAGGAAAACTAATAAGTGCCCCAAAGGCCTCCCTATGGAGCCTGCAAGAGAGAGAGAGAGAGAGAGAGAGAGAGAGAGAGAGAGAGAGAGAGAGAGAGAGAGAGAGAGAGAGAGAGAGAGAGAGAGAGAGAGAGTTACTGAACTCCAGTGAGATGTGTTGAAATTGTTAAAGTAAAGTGTTTCTCCTGGTAGCAGGAAGACAAACACAACCCCCAGAGAGAAGGGAATAACCACTGGAGGGAGGGAAGGAGGGAAAGAGGAAAGGAGGGAGGGAGGAAGGGAAGGAGGGAGCATCCTTCAGGGTTGCAGATCCCTGTTTAACAGCTTTACGGTCTAAGTCTCCAACCTGGACCAACCATCATTTATGCAAACAGGGTCTGAGTAACTGAAAGGTGGAACAAAATGCATTAGATTGACGATGGAAGAGTGCAGAAGAGCAAGCCGGGACACAAATTAAACGCACACAAAAAAAAAAATCCATGATCCAATTACGCTCCAAAGTCGCTGCCAAGTGTCGATTCAGATATCGAGCACCACTGTAAGAAGAGCTGGCCGGATTCTGAAGTAAAAGTAGGAAAAGAAAACTCTTGAACCCATGTGACCTCGTTCTGCTCCAGCGACACCGCACAGGATGTTTTTTTATGTGGAGATTACAGGGGGAAAGCTCCTAAACAGTACATAATGAGCTGAACGGCAATTTTTAATCCAGCCATTAATTAAATATATTAAAGGGCTCTAATCTCAAGGAACTGGGCACCATCCCAGATTCAGACGGATTAACAGAGGGTCTCGTAGACAACAGCACATGACCCTGTTCGTAAATATTGTATTGATTATCGGTAATCTAGAGATTGCTTTTTTAAATTTTTATATATCATTAATTTAATATATTAAAACAAACCAATGTAATCTAGTTTCTTTATTTCAGGACGAGATGATTCACTCATTCAGTTCCACATTGAACGGGCCAAGGAGAGCGAAAGGTGGCAAAAGCAACAGCCTACAAATACACATGACCTCAAACCTGACACCACACAACGTCCAGTAAACACACAACGGCGCGTAGTTTGTGCAAAGTTTGCAATCGTTCAGATGCACTTAACGTAATATTTCTCAATCATCAAATGAATGGTGGAAAGGAATGACTTCAATACTTTTATTAAACTCTTGGACAGTTTGATCTTTAGAGTTTTACAAAAAAAAGAACAAGAGGAATGTTTGGTTGAGCTCCTCAGACTGAAGTGTGTGCCGGTTCCAGAGCAGATTTTCCATAATCCACATGAGAAATGGGATTTGTGTGAAGTCCTTTTTTTTACACAGACATAACGACGGATACTCAAGTTAAGTTTCTGGCTCAAAGTGATGGCCAAGCGAGGTGTGAAAGGGTTATGCACAATGAGTTCTGGCTTAGGCTGAAGACTACGCTATGCAAAGAGTTTTGAATCCCAGAAATGATGTTCGAAGTCGCAGAGGTGAGAGAAGAAGTGAGCAACATAAGAAAAGTTATCCGGATAAAGATGAAGTGATTCTTTTTGAGAAAAAAAAAGGTGTTGAGGTCAAGTGTGACACGTCAGATTGGAGACGTCACAATCTCCTGAATTGATCTCAGTAGACAAGATGCAGCTCCCCTACAACAAGCTTCCAATAAAATAAACGTATAAAAAGTTACCTTTTCCTTTTGTCTTTTAAAAAAAAAAAAAAGATAAATCACCTTCAAAAGCCGTTAAGCTGCATCAACTTTTGACATCCCCTGCCGGAAAATCTAGCAGCGCAGTGAACTACATCATCATCTTTTCATCGCATCAAAATGCCCACCAGCTCGACGGTGACGGCGCTGCGGACGCCCCCGGCTCTCTCGAAGGCCCAGGGGAAGTTGAGGAGGCCGGCGCCCAGGGCGGACTTCAGCATGATGAAGATGGCCCCCAGGGAGCCGAGCCGGGGCCCGGCGGCCACGTCCAGCGGCGGCTTGGCCGAGGAGGCTGAAGCCAGCAGGCTGATGCTCTCTCTGGCCAACTCCTCCATGCTTCGACCGGCGGGGAGCTCGCGCTGGGACAAACTGACGCGCACACGCGCACGCTCACGAGCTGCATACATACGTCCGTCCGTCCGCACGTGCGGCCGGTCAGCTCGCGGCCACTCCTCGGAGGGTCGCGAGCTGATCAAAGGTGAGCCGGCTGGGAGAGGGGAGGGGCGGGGTGGACCCCGATAGAGAGCTGCTGCTCTTGCTGCCTTCACGTGCGGCTCGGATATTTGAACGAGCCTCTCAAAGAGAGCGAGAACCCCCCAGGGGATTTTTATATGACATTTGAATACATCATTGTGAACAACAATGTCACAGTGAGGCGCAGTGGCGTAATAATGGCGCAACCTCTGTGAATCTTCTGTCTATGAAAAGGCTTCAACTTCACCAGGAATCACAAAGCAACTCGTGTCTTAACAAAATGTACAATGGTGACATTTCCAGCTCAAGGGGTTCACAAGTTAGTCATGATGACATTTTGTATTATTTGGCACATTTTTTTCAATCAACTCACAATATATTTCATTTATTTGTACATAACATACACTTTTATATTGTATGTATTGTACCAGTTAGCTTTAAGCTGTCATCACTTTTAGGTTACACTTAAAGCACAACACCACTGAACAAACAGGACGGCACACATAACGCAAAAAGTATACACAATCATCGCACACACAACATGTAAAGCAAGACGCCTATTAGAAACCAAACTACACAAAAAAAACTAACTAAACACGTTTCTCATCATTCCTCAGCTCTCTGGTGTTTTGCACCAAAAAAAACTAGTCACACAGTGTGTGGGCGGGGCAGTGTGTCTGCGTGGGAGTGTGTGTGTGTTAGGCCGTCGTGCTCACTGTCAAATCTGTTGATGTCAACATGTGAAGGGGAAGAAAAATGTGGGGAGTGGGAACCGTTTGGATAAAACAATCTCGGCACACAAGGACGTCTGTGTGGGGCCAGAATACTTGGGTTCAGACCGGCTGGGCTATCACATGCAGGGAAGTTAGTGAAGGTCGGGTGGAAGTGGGATTTGGGAGATGGACAAGATTGTTTTCACATGAGCATAATAGATCAGATCAACCCATTGACGTATTTTTATGTACGGCCTCAAGGAGGAGTAAACAGGAAGTCACAATAACTTAGTCATGACGCGTCCTGTACTGCAGTAACACAAAACAACTTGTAAGTGTCCTGCAGGGAATTCTTTGAGGAAAAAAAAGGTACAAAAGGCCCCAAAAAAAACATTGATGTCACACAAAAAAAAATAATCACCAATATCCCTTTAATCGTGAATTTTGAGGAACTCAGGTGTCATTTTGTAAACGTAAATGGAAACATATGTGACATGTAACTATGGGGTTGCTGCCATGAGTCCCAATGAATCCAGGGAGGCCTCTTCTTCTTTTTTATTTTTTTATTTTGGAGGACCACAGCAGAGTCTGCTTTCCCTGTTTCCCGCTCACGCGACATCGTCGGCTGCTTCCTAGTTGATTGTTAGCACATCCGTCAGATGACCCAGATAGTGTCAGTAGACGCGCTGTGCCCTTTGGGTCTATCAATATTTCGGATCTGATGTTGAGAGAAAGCTGAAGTCCCGGTGAAGTTATAAGTCGTTTGTCTGAAGCCGCCTGATTCATGATTCGAGTCGGACTCTAAGGCCAAGTCATGTGAACTCGAGTCACGGCTCCTTTTTTTTTCATTTTTTAAAGACTCAAATTTAGATCATAGCCCCAGAGGGAGACTGATGAAAGGAGTGGAAGTGTGAACAGGTGAGGCATATGGGACAGGCCGGTAGGAACTGATAAATTGAAGGCCGAGGAACGAGGGTGGGAGGGGCGTTCAGCCCAGAGCCGCCGCCGTGTCTCTTTCAACTGGCTGGCCAGGACGCGAGCAGGCGACCTGATCGTCCTGACAGGAAGTCCTGGCATCTGGGAACCGTGGAGGGAAAGAGGGCATGTGACCTCCACTCACCACCAGCTTTCCCAAATCTCGTTAGCACAGCTAGCTGGCTCCGGGGTCATTTCCCACTTTCCCAAGGCTCCGGGGGAGATTAGCACTCCGGTGGGGCCGTCATCCAAGAGGACGGGTGACAGATTCACAGGCTGATCTGGCCTATTAGGCCCGGATAAAGAGCCAAAGCTCAGACCCCCGAGCACACCGATGCACATCACCTCTGATGAAATCAATCTGCATCACTGAATTCGGCCCACAACCAACACTAAAACCACGAGTGAGATGGAATTAGTCCGCTCAATCTGTAATCACTCCATAGAAATTTCATCATTATTCCTCCACACAAACGCCAAAGACATTTCACTAACCTGCAGAATGGGAAAAGGAATTAACGCGTGTCACAAGAGCAACCTCCCCTGCTCGGTTTGTGGCGACATGTGGCTGAATGTTTTGGCAGATTTCATCAAATTTCAAGATGTTGGAAGGCAAACAGGAGGCGTGTTGCCGATTGACATTGCGGACAATTTTAACTGGACAAAAAAACGTTGACTTGTTCAGTCCACGAGTGAACTGCAAGGTCTTCCTGAAACTAATGAAATCATCAGGGTGTCCTGGCTCTCTGAAACACATTTCCTAAACTGTAATGCAATGTCCCCAATTTATCTAGGGCCAGTGAGCTTTCTGCATGACATTACCCTCGCAGGTCAGCTGTTGAATAAATGGAGAAACCGAAAGAAATCCTATCTTCTGAACAGGTTTTGTCTCTTCCTGATACTACAGATCAACCCATGTATATGTGGATGAATACGTGTGTGAATATGTCTCTATATCTGAGCATTTATATATGTGTATACGTATATGTATATACTGTATCTATATATGTACATTTCTAGGTATGTCTATATATATATATATATATATATATATATATATATATATATATATATATATATATATATATATATATATATATATATATATATATCACATGGATTGTACTCCAAAGTCGCACAATGTGCAAGACGAGATGTGTGCAGTCAGCGCACAGAGCGCTTCCTCAACAAAACTCAAAAACTAAAACTGTACCAAGACAAACTTTGACTTCCTTAACTTGCAAAGTGATCGTTTAAAATCAACAAACATACAATAAAAATGTGTTTTGTTGTTGACCACCGGCATGTGTTTCTCTCTAAATGGGGTGACACAGGAAAGGGCGGGACTCGGCCTCTGCACTCTCTTCATCCTTCAGTCGCTGCCCGTGTAGCACAGCTTTACGATACGATACGGTGAATGTCATCGTAATTCCATTGTGCGTGTCCTCTGACATCGGCACTCTGACGCTCACGCGCAGCCAGCAGCAGGCCCAAGATTCATCAGAGGACTGCACCCGTTGCACCATGGGAACAGTCTTGCCCTCTGCAGGCTTCAGATAAGAGCTGACAGCAACGGCTCCTCTCAACAGGGACGAATACATTCATTTTTTGATGTCATTCTTTGAATCTTTTACCCATTGTTGCTTCAATCGGCGCTCCCATTAAGCCCACGTAACATACTCATTTGTTATTACAATTTAAGGAACGCATATTTTAAAAAGAGATAGACCATTGAATAGGTAGTTTATTGTTCAAACTATCTTATTGTTTTATCAATACGCGTCAGTACAGTAGCTGCATGGTATGGTTCATAGCAATGAAAAACAGCATTATAAGCATGGATAGTTGACCAATGTGCAGTTTATATTTTATTGTTCAATAGATGGTAAATGTGTACGTTATTAACATTTTTACTAAAAAGGGGAAATTTGTTGTCAGAGTAGGGCCCAACACTTTACAAACGGCAAATGGAATAAACTATATAAATAAACTAAACACACAAAATAAAATAAAATATAAGGACAGGGATAAAAGATATATACAAAATAATAATAATAATTTTATACATATATATACATACATATATATATATATATATATATATATATATATATATATATATATATATATATATATATATATATATACATATATATACATACATATATATATATATATATACATATATATACATACATATATACATATATATATATATATATATATATATATGTACAGTGTGTATTCAGGAAAATTAAATTAAATGTAAACAATGTGCAAAATATGTCATATATATATATATATATATATATATATATATATATATATATATATATATATATATATGTATATATATATATATATATATACATTATACACATATCTATCTATACACATGCACAGATAAAGAGACATATAGACATATATACACACATGTATACATCCACATATACATTCACACATGCATATACACCCAACACACACACACACACACACACACCCACACACCCACACAGGACTGTGACAGGTTTGATGGCAGGTGTGGGCTGTTCCCTCGTTATTTCATGACAAATTAAGCTGATAAAAAACGTCTGGAGATGATTCAAAATGTCATTTGCATTTGGTAGCAGGGAACGCTCAGCATGAGGACCAAAGAGCTGCCGATGCAAGTGAAGGAGACACACGGCACAAACCTATCAGGCACGTAGCAGACACATTACTGGCAGGCTCAACAACATCAAAAGATCAGGAAGGCCCACAAAAGGGTCAGTGCTGAAGAAGCTGGCTGTTCAGTTGAGGGGAAGGAAAACCTGAGTAGAAAAAGGTGCACCAGCAGCAGGGATAACTGCAGCCTTGTGAGGATTGTGAAGCAAAAAGCCCATTCAAGACTCTGGGACTGCGGCTGGAGTCAGAGCGTTACGAGCCAGCACATTCCTGGTGACAAGCCACTCCTGAGCCAGCGAGCAGGCCAGAAGCGTCTTACCTGGGCTCAGAGAAACAGGACTGGACCGTCGCCCAGTGGTCCAAAGTCCTCCTTCCAGATCAAATTACATTGTGAATTCCATTTGGAAATCAACCTCGCAGAGTCTGGAGGAAGAGTGAGAGGCACAGAATCAAGTTGCTTGAGGTCCAGTGGGAAGTTTCCACAGCCAGTGATGATTTGGGGAGCCATGTCTTCTGCTGGTGTCGGTCCAAAGTCAGCGCAGCCGTCCACCAGGACATTTTAGAGCACTTGAGGCTTCTCTCTGCTGACGAGCTTTACGGAGACGCCGATTTCATTTTTCCAGCAGGACTTGTGGCACCGGCCCACACTGCCAGAAGCACCAATTCCTGGTCCCATGACCACGGGGACGGTATCACTGAGCTCCATTATGCAGCAAACTGACGTGACCGAAACCCCATCGAGAATCTTTCACCGTCAAGAGGAAGATGAGACACAGAGCCAACGATGCAGACGAGATGAAGGCCGCCATCGAAGCCACCTGAGCTTCTATCACACCTCAGCAGTGCCACAGGCTGGTCGCCCCAATGTTGCGCCGCATTGACACACTTTTCACTAGGCCAACATGCCTTAAACACTTTTTTATTGTTGTATGTAATATTACTTTTTGAGATACCGAATGTTGGGTTTTCATTCGCTGAAAGACAATCATCCAAATAAAAATAAACACCTGAAATATAATCCTGTGTGGAATGAATGCATATAATATACGGCTTTCAATTTCTGAATTATGTAAATAAATTAACTTTTCGCTGATTCTAATTCATTGATACCCCTGAAGAGCAGCAGGACGTCTGAATAAAATTACAATGAACACATACTGTCTGGCCAAAAAAAAAAAGTCTCCACCTGGATGTAACTACTGCGGCCTCCTGTACAAGCCGGTGGGGGCATTGCTATGATCTGGGGTTGCTGCAGTTGCTCAGGTCTAGGTTCAGCAACGACCAGGTTATTCCATCAATGGGTTTTTTCTTCCCTGATGGCACGGGCATATTCCAAGATGACAATGCCAGGATTCATCGAGCTCAAATTGTGAAAGAGTGGTTCAGGGAGCATTTTCACACATGGAGTCCAGACCTCAACCCCATCGAGGATCTCTGGATGTGCTGGAGAAAGCTTTGTGCAGCGGTCAGACTCTTGCAGCACCAATACAAGATCTTGGTGAGAAACTAATGCAACACGGAAATACATCTTGTGACATTGCAGAAGCTTATGGAAACAACGCCACAGCGAATGTGTGCAGTAATCAAAGCTAAAGGCGGTCCAACCAAATATTAGTGTGTGTGACCTTTTTGGCCAAGCAGTGTATCAGAAAAGTGCTACATCGTTTGTAGAAATGACTTCAAAATCAAACACAGAAGCACAAAGCATTTACAACCGCAAAATAACAAACGATAAGCCAGCACTTTGATTATGCTTTTTAATTGAAGAGATATATTTGAACAAGTCTGTCACTGCTACTTTGTTGACCATGAGATCATGGAGGATATCATCAGAACACCTGGCCAGAGCTCATTCATTATAGAAAATATAAAAACAATGAAAAGACAGTGATTTTAAAGATGGGCAGGTCCTACAAAACAGTGGCCGTTGACACAGAAGAAGAAGACAACTTGGACCATCCGAAGGTCCTCATGTTGGAAACGTCTGCGTGTGCGTTTCTCTCTGCGTGCATGCCAACTGCTTCATTCTTAAAGTGCACACAGTATGTTTAATGCTTTTGTGACCATGAAATATCTTGTACTTATGATGTGTGTGTGTATTGTTAGGGTATGAACAAATTCAATAAATATAAAAACGCAGACACATCGTCATTCATTAAGAAACAGTTTGGTCAAAAGGAAAGAGCTGGAAATGTAGACGACAAGTCTGTCTCTAACAGGTTTTTGTTTTTTTTAAAGGCTGGGTGTATCCTGTGTGTTTTACATCATCACGGTCTAACACTGTTCATTAGTCCACAGACACATACAGACACACACAGACACACCACCCACGGAGAGCCTTGAACCGACAAGAGGCACAAACACTGTGCTTCCCATCCAGGAGACGCCCGCAGTCTCGACGCGCCGGCGTCCGGCCGGCTTCAAGTGCAGTCCGGCGTCCGCCTTGACGGGCTCGTCGGACCCGGCGCGGCCCCACACCCTCCGGTGTCGCCACTTATAGCACAAGTTGTCCGTTCAACAGCGTCTCAGTTCCGGGAGGTGACGCCAGCTCCCCGCGGCAGCAGCACGGAGTTGCAGTCCCAGTTCAAACTGCGGGGTTCTTCCCAGTCGTCGACGTCGCCGTCGTCGACGTCGTCTGCTGCTGCTGCTGCTGGAGGTACGTGGGCCGCTTGATGCGCGGTTTCCTGCGCTTGGGTTTGCTCTTGGCCTTCGTGAGCTGGACCACAAAGAAAGACAGGACGACCATTGCTCCCAGGAAGGCGAACACAGGGATGGTCTGGCCCACCTCTTGGTTGTAGCGGCCGGGCATTATCCCTAAAAAAGGGCACAAAGGTCACAGGTCACATGAGGTCGCTCATCAGTAACCCCCGTGGAGCGCCTTCATCCTCTCACACTGCTGCGGTAGCGCCTTGCATTGAAATACACTGTTAATATTAAATGAATATATACTGACGCATATGTCGTTTTTAAAGAAACACTCCAGTTTGACAATTTGTAGCTTTGAATTTGTAAAAAAAACAAAAAAAAACATCCCACTTAGAATTAGACCTTTCTGCTCTAAGATTGTTTGATTTTTTTTAATTACCACAAACTTGCGACTGTGAAGTTATACAAAAAGAAAAGGCTCTGAAAACTAATCCCAAAGCCGATGAAAGTAATGACGTTGAACCGTGCGTTACCTCCCGGGATGTCCCAGGCCCCGCTCTCCCCAGGAGACAGAGGTCTGACCTGGGGCCGGTAAGCCCTCACGTTAGGGAGAGCCACTTTGTCCAGATCCACCGAGAGGAGCTTCTGGTGCTTCCACAAGTTACTGAAAGGGGGAACAAGAAAGAAGAGGAGGGTGAGTACAAGGTGTACATTCCTTCTGTGTGAATGCCTCGAGTCCGTCACCAAACTGAGGTTTTACTTTATTTAAAAATGTTCACACACAAAAAAGAACATTGCAGCAAAGAAGAGACGTTGGCGTCTAGCGTCACGGCGGTGAGGACCGGCAGAAAGACGTAGCGGCACAGAAAACGTGAAGCTGATCAAAAATAAGGTAGGAGTTGCTCGCGACGTCACCTGGAGTTGCACTACATTCACGTCTGGGTGAATGAAACTGATTTACTTTGATTCACACTGTTGAAAGGAGAACGGAAGGCTGTTGCTGCCAGAAAAAATTAATTCCATGTCAAAAACCCAAGAAAGTAGTGCCGTCATCAAAATGTATTGCCTCTTGACTGGGAGACACACGCCTCTTAATCTTGATCTTATTTATGTTGAGACGTATGAACTGGCAGGGACCGCTGCCGCAGTCAAACCGAGCGCCGCGTGCGTTCAAACGGGCAAAGAAGCGAATATTCAACAGCGCAAATGTGGAAATGATAAAAGAGAGAATGCTGCGCTTCAGTGTTTCGTCACATCTACCTGGGCGCCGTCTCGTTGAGCGGCTGTGGCTTTGCCCAAGACAGGTGGGGGCAGGCTGGTAGTGGGCGGGGCTTAGGGTCTCCCAGGTGGGCCTCAAGAACTTTGGAGTAGCGGTAAAGATGGTTGCCTGCGAGAATGGAAAGAATACATCTGATCCGTGGTAATAATGTCACCCATATTAAAGCAGGCTTTACGAGCAATTACGATGTTGACATGTTTGTTGTCGTCTCGTGCACATTTCCCTTCCTCACCCTCCAGTCTCTGTGGCAGTGGGTGCTCGGTGCTTTTGGGTGGCGTCACCCTGCTGTGGGAGTGGCTGAGGCTGGGAGGTGTCATGCTGTAGGAGGTGTACTGAAGGAGAGCGTCCAGCAGCCAGAAGCAGTCTGAGAGATCAAGACGGAAACAGATATTAGCACAGCGCCACCGGCTCCGCTTTGCCTCCGTTCAGAGGGAGAGAGCACCAAGGAGACGCTACCTTTCTGCCTGTGGCTGTCGTCTATGCAGTTCGAATCCCCGTACAGAGCGATGCGACCACCCCCGTCCGACGGTGTTTGGTACAGTCCGAGGATGGGAACTCCCTCCACTACTGCCGTCTCCTGCTTCAACACTTCCAGGCCTGCGAAAAGAGCACACACACACACTGTGGTGTTACATCTGACCTAAAAAGACACATGGACTGAAGAGCTGCCTGCATGGCTGCCGGCTACGCGGAGCTCAGCTGGGTTCAAAAATCTTCAAGAGCGGCGCTCGTACCTTGGTCCTTTAGATTCTTGGCAATTACTATTCCGTCTTCTGGGAAGCGGGCGATGCTGCAGCCCGAGGCATAGTACACTGAGAAAGAGAGAGGAGGGATTGATGTGTGACTAACACAACAGTAACAGGTGCTATGAGGAATATTGCAATCAGAAACTCTCTCTCCGTGTGTGTGTGTGTTTGTGTCTTACTGTCATGATCAGCCAAGGTAAAGTCTCCCTCGTACAGCCCATCACTGAAAGCCATCCCCCACACTGAGATCAGGTCGTTCAGAGCTGGTACGTTAGCGCCCCCTGTGTCCGGCATCCACCACTGCCTGCAGGTCACATCCAGAAAAGAAAAAAAAGTCCATCTCCACAAATGCTCATAATATCGGCGAAAGACAAATGTGGATCTAGACATGCAACTTGGGATGAACTGATACCGAGCCCCAAATAACTGGGTATCAGTGATGATGGAGAGTCTTAATTCCTGTTCATGTTGAAGATGATTTTGCAGAGTTACTGGTGTATAATGTATTATTTTGATGAATAAATAACTATTTCATAAATCTATATGTATTTATTTGTTGGATGAAGTTGGAAAAGAAAAGTTCATGTTATATTTAATGTTGCCTTGCACATTACATAGAGTGACCGTAGTCACTTCCCTACAGTGAGGCACACTGCTTAACCAAACACTGGTCTCGGATCAGTTCTCAGTATCGTTATTGATGCATTCTCTATCAATAACAATTAAGACATCACCCACTATTGCACATTAGTAGCTAGAGCTAAGTGTTGCTCTCAATTTACATCTGCAGTAGACAGAGGATTGGTTAAAGGAAAATAAGGACCCACGTGAAAGTAATTGTCCCAGAAATTAATAAACATGGACCCAACAAAACCTGGCTCAAAATAGCTGCAGATTTGAAAAAGGATAAAAGTGGCCACAATCAATACAAATAAAAAAAACATGAGAACAATAAATAGGGAGAAAAACGTAACAATAGCAGACATTGATGAAAAGAAAACGCTGAGTTCCTAATTCAGATTCCCGTCTTGGGGTCGATCGCTCCAGACGAGAGAATGACAGAATCTAAAAACCGACCGTCGCCATTCAATTAAAATTGAGTTACTAATATAAAGCCACAAAGACCATATTTAACTCTTTTGAGTCCATGGAGATTGTGCAACCGCTTGAGAGGGATGTGAACGCAGCAGCGATGAGTCATTTTTAAAGCTGCATGAGCGAAAAAAGAAACTGTGATGTATTACGTTTTATTACATTTCATTTAGTTGCAGTTTTCTTCAAATTGACTTCCAATAAGTGCAATCAGCCATGAGTACAAACTCAGAACAACAAGAATCAAGAAAGTATGATTTCTTCAATGAAGTTAAACCACAAAGTGCTATCAGTAAATGCTACGACTTTCCTGATTCAAGGTACAGTCAAAAAAGATGTTTTTAATTATTAGTTATTATCATGTATTTTACAGAGCTAGGAGGCCAGAGAGAGAGAGAGAGAGAGAGAGAGAGAGAGAGAGAGAGAGAGAGAGAGAGAGAGAGAGAGAGAGAGAGAGAGAGAGAATAACGCCATGTAGCACGGAGGAGGAAGAGGACGGGGAGGAAGAAGACTCATGGATCATTTGAAAGGAAAGGAGACAGAGTTTGGTCAGCTTTTATCAAGGTTTCTAAATGATGTCACAAACCTAAAAAATCCCTCGACAAAATTTCTAAAAATGAATAAAGAAGTTATTTATAAGATTAAATGAGTTTTTCTTTTCATATATTTGTATTTAATCCACTTCTTTAATTAATGCAGGGTGCCAGCAGATAAAGACACCGCCACGCACACTTTGAGTTGGTCGTAAGAGACGAATGAGAGGGATTATTTTTTGTAACCTTTCTGCCTTGATGACGGTTAAATACCTGGTGTTTTCGTCGTAGAACTTGACCTTCCTCATGACCGAGGTGTTGTACCAGTCGCTGAAGACGATTAGCGACAGGCCGTTGTCGATGTCTCGCCTCAGCTTGGTGATCTCTTCGGGGAAGTACTCCTCCTCGCTGTCCACCATAAGCAAAGTGCCTGCGGGGAAAAGACGGCAAATAAACCCTGTTAGCGTGTTATCTTTTTGCTCAACCATACAGCGGTCTGGGGGGTCTGGAGCTGCGTAAAACCTTCTCACACGGTTGCATGTTTTTAGTCTCTGTGCTCTCACCGTACTGGCTGGCATCAAAGCAGGTGATGGGTGCACCGAGCACCTCAACAAAGTATCCCATACTCCTCAGGTGCTGGTACATGTCCTTGAAGTTAGTGTGGATGTGGTCTCCATTCCTGGAAACATGACGTGCCCAGCGATTTGAAACAAACATCACATTTTCAAAACAACACAAAACACACGCGCGCACACACACACACACACACACACACACACACGCACGCACCAGTCCAGCGGGTCGTTCTTCATGCGGAGGTTGTCTCTGGGAAAGTATCCGGGCGGGTAGCGCAGGTTGTGGTACTGGTCCCACAGCACCCTCTTGCTGCGCGGAGGAGTCGGCACGATCTTCACCTTGATGGGCAGTTTGACCGTGGAGGTCATCTCGCCGCCCACCTCGGACTGCAAGGGGTGAAAGGTCGCCAAAAGAAAGCGGGGTTACAGCGGAGGGTGAGCATTGACGCGCGGAATAAAGCCGTTGCAGGCCAAGGAATAAAAAATAAATAACTGAAACTATGATTTGATGAAAAAACTACATCCAGATATGGAGGCAGGCTGATCTCGAGTACATTAAGATTAATAATCAGTCAGCTGCCGGCTAGTAGGCTGACTTCAGAGTGCACCAACACATTAAAGCCACACGTTGCCATTGAGGGTGCTAATAGTAAAAGTAATGGATACATGGTAGAACTCGATAAACAAAAGAATATAGTACTTTTTTAAATCCACTTGCACTACTATGTAGTGTCTTAAAAGGCTGTGTAAGTGAAGCCATTGGGCGGGTGCAGACGGAGTAATTAAACATTAAAAGCTGCTTAGAAGTCGGAGGCTCACGTCGTTCTCCGCAGGCGACGCCACGGTGACCATCACGTGACCTTGAGCGATCCCTTCCCAGGACGCCGCTTTCTTGGCCACGGAGATGGACACGGCCAGGTAGCCGGCCCACGGCCACAGCACGGGCGAGTAGGAGACGGCCACGTCGATGTGGTCGCCGTTCTGAGGGAGGTAGGGCTGCCAGATGGGCTGAGCGGGGCGGGAGAGAGAGAGAGAGACCTTCAGAGGGCTAGCAGGGGGAATGATGGAAAACCAGGTCAGTCAAGGACGTAACCCGACCTCCACCCCTACAGAACTTGAGGACGTAACATTCTGTTAAGTAGAACAGCATTTTTTTTGTTTTTTAAGTAAAATGTTTCTGTTGATTTGCGTGTTCACCTTGTCGAGGATCCTGCCAGTGACGCCCATGCCGTTGAGGATGGTCACGTTGACGATGGTGGGCATCCCTCCGTAGTAGATGGGCTGAGAGCAGTACGGCCACATGTACGGAGACTCCGTCAGGTCGATGTAGCTGGGAGAAAGACTGGAGGGAGACAAGGAGGGGGGGAGTTTTTACTGAAACAAACCCATTGTGCGCTTCCTGTTGGAGGCAAACCGCCAGACGTGCAGAAACAAGGTCACACAAGAGGACAGTGAATGAAACCAATGTGCTGAAAAAACAGCTCAATTCAGTGTTTGTACTGCATGTGGTTTTGAATCATCACTTCCATTTGTTTCACCTCTGCACTCAAAACTGAACAATGAACACTGAAGGAATCCTAACTGGAAGAAGCGACTGCAGTGGTGGTCGCACTTCTTCACTACCGTCTTTTGTATTTTTTAATTTATTTTTTTAAATCGAGAGAGCCCTAGCGGCAGAAAATTACATACTCTTGTGATTGAAAAACACAGCTGCTGTTCTTCATGAAAGAGCCGGCTGGAAAAACATTTCAGAGGCACACTGCAAGCGTTACATAATTGCTAAGCCAACGTGTGACGGACAATATTTCTGGACACCGTTGGATCTGTGTCACTGTTTGTATGTGCACGCGGGTTTCTCATTCCAGGATGTACCTGGCCTGAGGCTTGTAACTGTTGAGGATCTGGTAGGCCCTGATCAGGTCCAGCTTCCCGTGGCCCTGCTCGAACATGTTGACCCCCGGCAGCCTGCGGGCCGAGGCGATGAGAGCCTGCTTCATGGAGGCCGGGTTCACCAGCTCCCTGTTCTGAACGGTGCTGGAGGACAGAGGAGGACAAGCTGGGTCAGTTTGTATCCGCGAGCGGGCTGGTGTCAGATTCCACGGCTTTCCTCCCCTCTCTTTTCAGAACAAGTGCTGGAGGAAAGAGGAGGGATGGGCTGGTATTTGTTTGCGTGTGTGTCATTCTCCTGGGAGAAAGAGGATGAGGTGGCTGTTCTCGTTGAGGGCGGTGTGATGTTTAACCGGCAACATGAGATCACAAAATCGGCTCAGTTACAGCTCTGTAACAAGAGGGCTTTCACCACGACGGGGCGGAATATTGACCGACTGAGAATAACACCTCCTTCCTCTGGGACTTGAGACATTTTATGACCACATTGCGCAAATACAAAGTCAATTTGGTTACTTTTACAATTAAAATAGTCAACATTTAAATATTTAAAGTGGAGAGAGCCGTCCTCACCGGTCCTTCCAATCATTTTAATGTGGGTGGTTGGTTTTGCAAGTCTTAATCAAAGTGACTATCAGTAGAATAAATCACCACAATTTACATGTGGTGCTAAGTCTGGAGCGGTAAAATCTTGCCATGAAAATAACGAAATCAAACCAACAGCAGCTGCAACTACAATACACCTGAAAGACGCACAACCTGACACAACAAGCTAATACAATTTAAAACAGCTTAAGTCCTCTTTATGAAACTGACCTGGCCAGGAGAGTCACGGCGCCAGCCACCACGGGGGACGCCACGCTGGTGCCCGACAGAGAGCGACAGCCCTCCTTCATACCCGACCCCCGAACGCCAGAGCCGTAGGTGACGATGTCCGGCTTCAGCCTGCCGTAGCCCCCCGGCAGCTCCTGCGCAGAGATGGGAGACACTGACCGTAAGACGACGGCGGGCGATTTAAAAGCCCCGATACGACTCGAGCGACCGCACAATGTCAACAAACAGAAGGACGGAGATTAAGACGAAGGGGCTGAGCCGGAAGTGATGAGCGAGAGGAAGAAAACAAACGGTCAAGAAGTAAAGGAGGAAATGAACAGAAATATAAAATAAATGCTTTTGTGATGTTTGTGATGTATTCAGGTTGCAGAGCTGAGCGGCTGAGTGCGCGCTGTCGGCTCCCCGCGGCCTCGTCATGGCTGGCTGACAGCGGCTGAGAGACTGACTGGATCAGAGAAAGTCTTAATCAGATCCCAAAGCAGACTTCTGCTTTGGGCTATGACTGATAACAAAAACGTTGTGCGCGTGTGCGTGTGTGTGTGTGTGTGTGTGTGTGTGTGTGTGTGTGTGTGTGGCTGATGGCGTATGGATGAGAGATCAGGAGCTTACAATATGGTTGACGAGCTTATAAAGCAGAGGGTAGATGTCTGTGTGAGACAGTGTGTGTGTGTGCGTGTGTGTGTGTGTGTGCGTGTGTACCAACTCACCCAGGTGGTCATGCCTCTGGAGGAAAAGCGAGCGATGTTGTCCTCAAAGTCGATCCCGCCGACCCCGATCACGTCCATCTGGTCTGCTGGGTTGTTCAGGGTGCTGAGAGGGAGAAACTTAAGTTTAAATTATTTACCTTAAACCTAAAAGACTTTGCCTTTTTTAAGATCTAAAAAGGAAAAAAGTCCACGGCTCCAGCTCTTTTTATCACATCTTAAGAATAATTCATTAAATGAACGTGAACTAGCGTAGCTTCAACTTTGCTATAATGCACACTTGCCCATTAGAAGTCAATATACAGTACATATATATATTATATTGTATATAAGGGAACTGAATTGAATGCTTTCTAAAACTTAAAGCAAACCCGCAGTGAGATGATTAGAGATCACAATATTTAGCATTAGGAGTTATCATAGTGATTAGCATACCCATAGAGAGGCCCGTCGTTGCCAATAGCAGACACCATGATCACTCTGTTGGCAGTGAGCTCCCACACCTGTCAATCAAACAAGAATATTGGTTGGGGGAAACAAATTTAATTTGTGTTAATGGGTTACATTTAATTACTATTTTACTGGAAGTGCGCTAAGGTCTCAGATAGAGAGCATAGGCTGAGTGGACTTGTTTACAGAGGCATAGATCTGTTGATTTAAGCATGAAGCGTGGAGGAAGCAACGGACTGATCTTCTTCTCCCGTCCCAGACTCTGCTATTCACCCTGTGATTGAGCAGATGCCTCCAGGCTGTTTCTTTGGACTTGTGACAACAACGTGGTATTTTTCTTTGTATTTTTCATGCAGCAGTGAACATGTTACGGAGGAGAGCCGGACACTTGTGTTCTCACCTGGTTTGACCTGTTTGATTTGACAGTTGACCCGCTTATTTTTTCAGCTCATTAACACTAAATGCGATAAGGGTGTAACTTCGGAGGGAGGAGGGGTGGTTTGGTAACTATTACTATGCCGAGACAAACACCAAAACATCTGCCACCAGCTCTCATTGGTCTGGTCCAATGAGAGCAATCCCGAGTGTGTGTCTCTCTCTGACGATGCTACCAATCTGATTTATGGATTAGAACTCATCTCTTTTACCTTATCGACAAAGGGGTGGTCCATGAAGTCAGGGCCCCCGATGCTGAGATTGAGAACGTCAATCTTCTTCAGGATGGCGTAGTTGAAAGCGTCCAGGAACCACGATGTGTACGATACCTGGGAGGAGAGCAGGGACGCCGATGCGTTATTGACTTGTGGAGAAGGCTGAAGATAGAATGACGCAAGTCAGAGCTTCTGGCTGTTTTTCTTGTTGGATCAGACAGTATAACTGCTGTGCATGAAGCTGCACTGGAACACTTGAATAGAGAAGCAAATCCTGAAATGTACCAGTAATGCCTGGCAATATTATTGAAATATTACAGCAGCCAGCCTGGTCTAGCAGCAGCACTCAGGCGTAGAACATGTCATTCTTCAAACTTAATTCAAAAGTTTTTAAGATACTGTGTTCACAATGATCACACAATGATATGACAGTTGGACCAAAGCACAGTGGTACGTTGAGGCTGTGTACTGAAAGTACCTGGTTGTTGGTGAACACTCTGAAGATGTGCAGCTCTGAGTCGGGGGCAAAGCCCTGACACTCCCTCATACTGGCGATCACTCCTGCTACAAAAGTACCGTGGCCCAGACCTGGAGGACGGGGAACAAGACATTGATAATCCAGCCGTCTTGAGGTCTAGTTATCCATCATCAATAAAGTAATTAGCGTGGATGTCTTAAGCGTTTGTATTGCAAGTTAATGTTAACAGCAATCATCATCATCATCATCATCGCCACTACGTTTTCTTTCTCCTCACCATCATCCAGGGTTTTTTCATTCGTCCAGTTGGTCCTCTCCTTTACGTTCTTAAAATGCGGATGCTTCTCGCTGAGGCCTGTATCAAACACTGCCACCTTCACACCAGCACCTGTGCAAAAAAAAAAAAGAGGAGAAAAAAAAAGAGATGACATTTCTCTTTGATCACGCAAAGGTTTCGGAGGCAGATGTTTCAGAGAAGTCAAAAAGGGTGCGGGGTCTCACCGGTGTGTCCCATCTGCCAGAGTACGTCCGCCTGAAGGATCTGGGCCACGTGGCGGGGGATGGCCCGCAGCAGGCGCCGGCTGGAGTGGCGACCCGTGGCGTGCCAGAAGCTTGTGCTCAGCGATAGGCTGGTTCGTCGGAAGGGGCGGGACGACTGCCACGAGCGGGTGGCGTTGCTGGGCGTGGGCTCGGGCGCTGCGGGAGACAAAGCACAAGCGGCCGTGTTAAAGCGCGAGGCGGATCGAAAAGCACTCTGCAGACTGCATTCGACTTCAGTCCAGACAGCTCAATATTCACGTGCACCAGGACGGCCGGGCCGCCACCGCAGATCCTCCTGCAGACGACACTATCTTCCTGTTAAACCTAATCTCAGAAAAATCTGTAAACCTAAAAGTGTGATGTTCCGATCATTCATCGACACAAACAAATTTCCCCGCCTCCATCCATTTTTAAGCTAGGATGCAAGTAGGATCAAACCGGTCTCATTCGAGTCAATCTCGTCACAATTAGAATCGGGTGGATGAAATGAACGATCATGAGGTCATTAGCAAACAGCAGCGGAGCCCGGCGCGCAAATTACATGCCTTGAAAGTAGGAGTGAGACGTGTTAATTAATTACCTCACTACACAGCTGCTTTGTGGACTCTGACGTACTCTAACCCAGGTTCAGGTCTCAACTAGAGCGATCTAATCTAGGCTCCCTGGAGCTGAATAAACACAGCACCTACAGACACTTTCCAAAACTGGTTTCTTTTGTTATTTTTTTTTTTCCTTTTTCCTCCCCAATCAAAAGCCTCCACGCTACCAGCCTCGGAAATGCTTTTCAATAACGGCCTGAACTAAACGAATACACTGCGCTAAATGCAGGGCTGGTGCTCCTCTCCGACGGGCACTCATGCGTTCGGAACGAATTCATACACTTCAGTTAATAACTCAACCGTTTGGTTACTTATTGAGCCGAACGCGGCGAGACTCGGCTCTGCAGTATTTCCATTAGCTTCTCCAAAGTGCTCCGCTTCAAGCTCACTTTACACATAGACCACACCACAACGGAGGCGATTCATGATGCCGTGACATCGCGACTTGAACCCCTGATCCCGGGGACGACTGAGAGTCTGCCATCATTCACGCAGAGATAGATAGTTAAGATAGTTTATGCTGCAAAAAGCTTTTTGTGTTTATGTATAATTAATACATCTTTTAGTTTTTTTTAGTCAACCGGTTGGTTGGAAAACGGTTCAAATTTCAGTGGCCCAAGACTTTCTTCGGTTGACTCACCAGAGTGCGTGTGACGTCACCCAGTTGAAAATGATGCCCAAAGTGGGAGGAAAAAAAAAGACAAGCCCTTAACTTTCACCCAGAGAACAGAAAAGCCATGAAAGGGCACGAAAAAGGCTGAATTAATGTACCGTGTGCCGCGAACGGCTTCCCGCGTCAATGAGCACGGAGAGGTGGGTGAGAAGTGGGGTTTTAAAGGCCCTTTCATTTACTTCTCTGTGCAAACATGCCGTTTGTAATGAGGTAAACTAAACCAACGATATCCAGAAGATGTTGAAAATAGTACATTTGAGACTGAAAGTGTGGGGGAAAACTGTTCCTTTTAGGTGATATTGTTTTTTATGTGAAATACTTTGTACAGTAGATACCCATCTGATACGTTAAAAAAAAAGAAGCTTTCAACAGAGATGTGACTGTAAAAGACAAAAAACGTCCTTGTTGTTACGCTTCAAGTTTCCTGCGCGACACATGGCCTCCATACTGACACTGCATGTGTATGCAGGCTGGGGGCACACTGAAGACTTTCATCCAGTGCCAGGCGCAGGGTGTGCTCCGCCCACACTCCCAAATCCAGGCAAGGCCCGCCACACTGACTCACCTACTCCCTCCTCGGGTGAGCAAACAAACCTCCTCTGTCCGCCCTCCCATCCCCCAACAACAAAAACACACGCCCCCAAAATTGGCCTGCTCGTCACACTAAGATATACAATCCTTCCACACACCACAAAGACAGTGGAGCGAGAAATGCATCCTCTTGACTCAACAGACAAAGAGACATTCAGTGAATTGGAGCAGACAAACAGCCTTTTTTGTACCTTTTCGGAGTTTCAGAACACCGCACTGTCAGACTTACAGGAGCTGTACTTGAGCATGCGGAACACTTTGCGTTGCGGCGTCACCCTCTTGATGTAAGGGTGGTCCTCCAAGGTCAGCAGGCTGCTGGGCGACGCTTGGCGGATGTGGACCAGCTCGAAGTCGCTGGGAAAGTTAGAGGCCGGGTTCTCCCTGGGGACGATGTGCCACTCCAGCGCCTCGTCCGCGGCGTTCCGCAGGGCGCTGCGGATGTACAGGCTGCGGGCTTTGGCCGAGAAATACCCCGTGAACGCTATGATGTACTCTGGGGAGACGGAGGGGGGCAGAAAAGAATGGTTTAGTTGTTTTTTTTAAGAAACAGACAAGACGGGAGATGTGCTAATAAGCAATGTGCATTCAAGGGAGCAACATTTCATTGGAGTCCAATTAAAGCAGGTTCAAGCTCTTTGTGAGTCTGCATCCGTGCTGCTGACTGCTGAAGAGAGCTTGAGCACCACACAAAGAAAAACCCACAACTATTGGGGGAGGGTCTTCTGGAATTAATTACACTGTGAGAAAAATGTTTTCGAAAGTCCCCGAGATGGATGATTGATTAGAATAATAATAAATATCTTGTTTTGCTTTACAAACAGAAAAAAGTCAGAAAGTATAAATTCTTCCTCACTGTCGAAAAGTATACAAAACAAGCGCGACTGAGACATGAAAAGAGAAGTTTTGACAATCTCCCTCGTTCTGATCACAGTCTGCGCAGTGCGTTTCTAGAGATAAGGTTAATTGTGTGCTTAATTGTGTAAACTTGATATTCCCCAACTACCACCTCCAGAACATAAAATAATTGAGAAATTCTGTTGGGAACTCTGGAAATATTTAGAAATAACTTTTCAATAACTTATAAAGACATAAAAGGAATACATATAAATATAGTAGACTTTAAAACTCAAAAAATAAACACAAAACTTCCGTCAGAATATTGTCTTTGATTTCACTTTTTTACCCCTCGCATAACTGTATGGTGAAATTGTTTCTCACCATGCTCCACCACTTTGGTGGAGAACTCCAGTTTGACTGTTAACTCGGAGCAGTTGGAACCCGACGATGAGGGGAGGGGCACTGGGTTGGGGGCGTGGTCAGAGCTTGATTTGCCTCCTCCCATTGGCTCCATCCCCACCACAGGCAGGAAGCACGGCAGTAGTCCCAAAAGCATGGACGCCCACACCGGGAGCAGGAGCATTTTGAGTCGGGAAGTAGCGCAGACCATCAGATCGAGCGGGCCCGTTGAGACTCCCGGAGCAGGCAGTGTCAGGTGAAAACTGATCAGCAAAAAACAGGTGGGGGAGGGGCGGGGGAGGGATGGGTCAGGGGGAGGGACGGAGCATTATCAGGTCCAGAGCTCCAAAACTGAGTCCATACTGCAAACGGCCCGAGCGGCTAGATTAATTTCTTTCGGCGTTTTCTCTCCATGGTGGAGGTCCAGGGTGGAGGTCAGTGGCACAGCCAGAGCAAGAACACAGTCGCCATGTTGAGAACTGAAAGAGGCAACCAGAGACAGCAGTGGATGGTTGATAGGAAGGTGAGAGCGGCGGCCTAAAGATCCACTTTCACTGCAGTCCTTCCTGTTTTCATCTGGAAGGAGAAGAAACACCAAGATGGACGATTAGGAGTCAGAGCTTGTTAACATTTAAATGGAAGTAGGCAATGTAATGCAAACTCAACATTTATTTTGCATAAAATCAACCTGCATTAAACAATTCTCAAACTTGCCATCACAGCCACAAGTGAAATAAATCCTATGACTTTAGATTAATGGCCACATTGATCTTGTGACCCCTGTGAAACCATACGCGCAGCACGTGGAATCGATCCTCCGTCCATTTTACAGCGGTCACTGCAAAACAATCTACATCCGATTACTGAAATCCAAAATTCGGATTAGAGCCACGACAAACGCTGTAGTTTGGAGGCCGGTGACAGCCATTCAATATTTAAGAATAATGTAAATATAATAACCATTAGTTATCTAAAATATGTTCATACATTAAAACATTTTTTTTATTATAAACACATGTTCAAACTCTTGGCAATGACTTAAGAGGGACAAGATACTTTATATAACCTTTATTAGAAAGAAATGTCACTGTAAGTATAACAACTGTATGTTGTGCTAGAAAATTTCATAAGAATTATCTTATTTATTGTCATCCTCCTTGATCCCATTTTTTGTATTTTCGGGCCCCGTGACACCATGAAGCTTGAGCTCTGGCCTTTACCCACTTAGTCATAACTGATAGTAATATATCGATAGTCAAAACAAATGTTGTAAATATAATTTTCTTGAACAAATTCATTGATTTCCTAACCACCTTCAAGACAACAACCGCACATTTCTACCCCGTCATGCAGGGTTCAGAGAAAGGTGCGTTTCTTCTGCTGTGCCAAAGGACAGGAAGGGAGGGAGGCGAGTACATCGAGATGCACAATGTGGAACGAACCAATGCTGAACGACCCAATGGCAACGAATCCTGTATGGAGTCATCGGAGTTAAACAGACGCAGCCAACAACAAGCTCAACACCGTTATTATTGCCGTTTCATATTTTGATTATCATCAAAACAGCATTTTATTATCGCGTGTTGAAAAACTAAGCATCAACCAAAGTTAGTAAAAGTTAGTAAAACGCTTCATGAAATAATAACGATCATTGCGATGCACGTGTTTATAAAAATAAAACTAGAAATGAGGATACATTTTTTCCATCTATAATTCTGAAGTGATATGTTCTCAATGTTTCATATCTACTAACAACAGACCCCGAACAGAAAACTCAACACGCTGTAAGATGCTTTAAAAACAAACTCATCGAAAAACACCTTCATGGAGCCGTAAAAACCCGTCCCACATCGCGGAGAACTTTTCCAATGAGTGCACACAGAGCACACACACGCAATGCTGCCTCAAGCAACCTGAAGCTGTGCGATACATGACGCCCCGACACACAAACACGTCACATACACATTTGCCAAGCTCAACACCAGAGCTCGTGAGAACCAACCCGGAGTTACATAAGATGACTGCCCTACACGCGGGGCCTGTATTTCCCTCATATCTTACACCGGAGGGACACCGATACATACACCAAGACACGTGTGCTGTTTCTTTTTGTTTACATTTAAACACCCACCCAGCCTCATTCTGGGGGTTGATTTCATCGATCAGCATTAACCAAAAAAAGAAAACACTCAATGGCCACACCAGCTGCTCTCTGACTGCTGGGAGCATGTGTGCAACATGTTCCAGATCTCAGTGTGTAGATATGCATTAAGCCGTGTGTGTGTGTGTGTGTGTGTGTGTGTGTGTGTGTGTGTGTGTGTGTGTGTATATCTTCAGTCCATTCTATCCATGCAGGCCTATTGTCAGGCTGTCATCAGAACACTCCCATCAAAAGTCGACTCACCCGCTAAAAAGTCATAAGCATGTGCGCTACCTGACATCGTACTAGTTGTAATTGTACTAGTAAGTACAATTGCTATGAAGAGGAGCAAAAAAAAAACACAACATGGATTTAATGAAGCAGTGTGTACTACAAGCCCAGATTCTGCGCAGTCCCAAATGTTTACTTGTGGCGATGATATCTGAACCGCACGGCTATATTCTAACAGGCCTTTCAAGTTAAAGTATGTGATGTTTACCGAGTGACTGACATTATTAAAAATGTGTCAACGAAGATCGCAGCTTCTGTGAAAAGTCTGGGCCGACGCATGAAGCTCTACTGTCGTCCGCTTTGGAAGTTTTTAGCACAAAGTTGCTTCTGACGTGCAGGAAGTTTCTGATTGGAGAGGAATGAACTGGTTTGATCTGCCTGACAAAAAAAAATAACAATAAATGTGGCTCTTTTTTCTTTAAAGCACAGGTGACAACGCTTTTGTATTACGTATCATGACTCAAGTGCCGTCGAGGAAACAAACATTTGATGGAATCAACCTTGAGGGCTCAGGAGTAGATGAAAGCTGCAGACGCAGACCTACACAACGTGATGGACGGTGTCCAGACGGTGTAATTAAAAGCCCCTGGCTGGTCTAGGCCGACAGGATGGGGCTCGCTTACCAATTCGGCCCCAGGTGGGGGTAACATACAACTACCGGTTTAGACCCATGGCTGTAAAGAAATACACATACATACATACACGAACACACACACACACACACACACACACACACACACACAGTCCCACTGGTTAGGAGTAGGGCTGTAAAAGACAGGCTGGGAAAACCTGTGTCAACATCACACCAAGCCACTAAAATGGCATCCAACCCCCGGGCAAACAGACAATCAGAGGAGTGTTAGCCATCAACAGGGCTTGGATTTGAGCAAAAGGGGGTCACTTTGAAAAATTAGAACATTGAGCAGAAATTGGCTGTAACTAGAGCAGATAAGCAGGAACATAAAACATAAAACAATATGACACCAAAACAGGCATAAATATCAAAAAGATTGACTAACTCAGGTCAACAGCAGCTGATTTGTTGTATGAATCTGTCTTCAGTGTACATCACACAAAGGCTCCCTCGGTGTTCAGCACTCACACCAGTGTTACACTAATGGTTTCAGATGCATATACATAATTATATATATTTGTACATGGTTAACTCCCTGAGCACACGACACTGCACACGCGGGTTTAAATGCCTTTAGTCTACATCTGAGGGTGCGTGGGAGATTTAGTGTCACCGGGATTCACAGGCTTCACGCACAAGTTCAGCGTTGACGGGGCCGTGACATTAATGACATAAAAGACACAACATGAAGCCCCCTAAAAACGCGTCAGCTCACGAGCTAGCTCACAAAGTCCAAACGACGAAGCCGAGTCGTGTAGCCTCACAGAAGCGTCGACTTTATCGGCATAAACAAAGCGAGCCTCGGCAGACACACGGTGGAGGCTGGTGTGTGTCTCTCTCTATCTTATAATGTCGACAGTGGCGTAAAATAACGTGTGTTTGCGACCCACGCACGCGTCGAGGTCCCTTAAAGCACAACTTAACGTTCGCTAACTGAAACAGGCTCCATAACGTAAACAAGAAGACGTGCTCATGGATTTTTTTTTACTATCACATGGATAGCGTTAGCCAGCTAGCTTAGTGGTATTTTTTTACAGCATCTGCTGGTGGTTTGTGTTGATTATACTCACCGAGCTGAACAACGTCTTACGCGGCACAGTTATCTGTGTGTGTTTGTTTCACTGTCCGTGTATTACGCATGTAGCCACTTGGTAGGTGGTGTATTGTGCACCAAACAAAAGCTAGCAGCGAAACTCACTAAACGCTTTAGCCGCAGACCACTGACGTCTGGGTGATGACGGGATGCCAGTTCCGGTCAGCGCAGCCCTCCTAAACCGAGAAGCGCCGCGTGCTCATCGATACGCTTCAGATAATATACATCGTAAAATACACAGCTGTGTCGCGCGCAACCCACCTTAATGTTTTCGTGGAAACTTAAACTATAACTCACGTAACTGAATCATGACTCATGACTACTTTCCTCTCGCCTTTTCAAAAGCACATTCGTGCCGGGTGAAGCTTGTTATCAAACCTGGCAACCCACTGGGCCTTCAGCCTTCACGGTCACGCTGCAGTTTTGCCAGCAGTGGGCGCTGTTAGCTCGGTTTGCTCTCAGGAAACCAGAGCAGTAAGAGCATCGTGTGCTGTTCAGGTCTGTGGGACCCGTTTTCTTTTTTTATCAAAAGAAAAATGATACGATTAATTATTTTATTCAAACTCAGCTTCATTGGCCATTTATATTACATACAGGATGTTTAGGTCCACTGGACACGGGGCTAATAAAAGTGGAAATTGTAGGTCATGTGTACCTTCACTCTTGCAACACATTGTTAATCCATTCTTGCACCGACACCTGTCTGCTCTCACGTTCCTGCTCATTTTATCCTCTGTCTTGGGAACTAATAATAATTGATTTTGGAATAGTGAGAAGCTTTGATGACTATGTTGAGGAAGAGGTTTCAGAATGTAAGGATTACATATATAAAAAGTCTGACATGGACTTTGAAGAAGAGGATGAGATTAAGCATCAGCTAGTTCCAAAATGAATACCAACACCACGACCAGCCTGTCAGCAGCTAACAAGTGAAGACATATGGATGATCTGATCTCAGGGTTATATGGTCTGATCTCAGGGTTCTATACTCTAACATCAGGGTTATATACTTTTACCTCAGGGTTCTCAGATTCTATGCTCTGACCTCAAGGTTATATGCTCTAAACTCAGGGTTCTCTGACCTCAAGGTTCTATGCTCTGACTTCAAGGTTATATGCTATGACCTCATGGATATGCTATGACCTCAGGGTTCTATGCTATGACCTCAGGGTTATAGGCTATGACCTCAAGATTATATGCTCTGACCTCAGGGTTCTATGATATGGCCTGAGGATTCTCTGATCTCTAAGATAAAGACAAGCCCTAAGACCAGCCTGTCAGCAGCCAGCAAGTGAAGAAATAAGGATGTTGAGAAAGTGTGACATTGAATGATCTTCTTGAATATACTCAAGCATATAAATGAAGTTCCAGTACATTGGTATGGTGTGAGGATGAAGCCCCCTGAGGCAAGTGTGTGATTTGTAATTGACTCACCTTGAAAACATTACAGAAGGTTTTTGTGACCCGATGGACCAATCACAAGCAAGCGTGTCAAAATCCAAATGCGATTGAGCGTAATCAGGTTCGAGTGTTTTATTGGCACATACAACTCACCGTTAAAAAAAAAAAAACGTTAATGGTAGCAGAATCAAAGTGTTATCGTTCATTTAGACACACAATTACAAACAAAATAACTGTTTTCAGGTAACAGTGATGAGTTGGCATTTCGGACGACAGCATTTATATAAAAATCACACAGGTATATAAAAACACGGAAGGAAACACTTTTTATAAAAATGTGCTGACGTTCTGCGAAGCTGCTAATGGGCTGATTTGGTTATTCATTGAACATCATTTACGATTAGGAGCTCGACAACGTTGACGACTACTTCAACCACAGCGGCTCCTCGGAGTCCACGCGATCATTTCCGTGACTGGTAGGGCTGACAGTTAAGAACGGGTTCAAACACGGTTTATTTCACCGAGAAGCTCGAAGAGCAATCCATGAACCAACGACCAGAACTGAGGCACAGTCTTTCTTTAGGATGTCGTTTGTCCCTGTGAAGAAATCTACACCCACCCACTTTGGGTGGAGTAGCTCTAATAATGTAACTTGAAAATGTGTGTGTGCCACTTCCAATGTTCGCCTCATTATCAGTCTTTTATAAACGATTAAGTCGCACCAAGAAGCGAGGCATTGGGGCAGATAACAGCAGTGGATGACATGACGGGCATCCTGAAACAAGCAAAGGACAAAAAGACAAAAAGAAAAGGAACAAAAAATACAAAAACTGAGGTCAGCTGACATGGCTCGGTTACGTTTCCAGTATGTGTAAAGAAAATTAAAAAATGTAATAAAAGTTCACAACAGCGACACACTTTATAAGTCTGGGGTAGATCACAGCAAACGTACTCAAGTAAAGGAAAGAAGACTACACATGTGAGTGTTCTGGAGGGACAGAAGCCCAGCGAGCGGGTCCCATGAGGAGGAGCAATGCAATTTAAAAACACAACAGTTCTATTTTAATGTATAGATTAAGTGCTTCACCAGAAAAAAAAGAAGCAAAATAGAAGAAAAAAAGAATTCTCAGATTTTTTTAAAGAAAAGTTCTGCTACGTTTGAGAAAATATTCAATGATTATATGATCATATCATTTTGACCAAGTTGGGGATCGATCATGTGGAATCAATCGTTACAAAATCGCGGCTATCGCAACCAAACAGGAAGTCGCCTTACCTATTTGTTTCACTTTTTAACAGTTTCTTAAGTTCAAGAACTTTACTCTCATGCAGCTTTTTAACACTGAATCTATACCACGATGTTACAAACACCTCAAATTTTAAAAAATCACTAGTTTAGTGTTGTGTCCGATTATTACTTTTATTATTAAAAAAGGCTCCGAATAGCTCAGTAATCACAAAAACACTGAACAGACAAGGATGCTTAAGTGCACTTCTACAGACAAAAGAAAGCGGTTTGCATAAGACGGCGCGCGTCAACTTTTCGTATTTCTGAAATCTTTCATAATCATACATATTAATATTTTTGGTCACAAGTGTAGAAAAAACTCATTTAGAATGGTGGGGTCTTGGGTTTTCACGATATACTGAGCTAAATGTGTATCTACCCATTAAAATGGCGGCAACATTATTTTTTTTTTAAATATATTTTTGACAGGCCAGCAATGGTTGACATTTTGCTGAATGCTAACATGGCTAACAAAACAGCAGCTAGCTAAAGAAGGCAGGACTTTGGTCGTGTTGTACCGGCCGTTTGTAAGAACCATGGAGACGTTGATACCATCGCAAACCAAATCAGCTCGCACTTTTAAAACTACAGAAATTGTTGACGCTGGTAGAAACTTGAATAGGTGACTGGAAACAGGAAGTCACTGTAGCATCACAAGCGATAGCGCAACATCCAAAACGTAGTTGTCAGGGGCAAATCGGATCTTTAACTGAACAGCCAATCCTTCGTGACAGTAGGCATGCTTCTGTTTTATTTCTATATATCTGTCCACATGGAGAAGAAGTGTGTGAGCGGTCATGCAGTTCGGAGCAAGTGGGGAAGACCTGCTAACGCCAACCGAGCTAAAGTGATCGTTTTTGGCACAATATTTAGTAAATTAATTGATATTAAAGTTTTTTTTCCTTCTTTTGAAATTTAACTTAGTCTTTCCGGCTAACGTGATTATTAAAACAGCGTATTGATAAAGCATCGGCTCATCTTTACTCTGAAGTCTATATGGGTCACATATTAGCACGCTAGCATTAGCTTGGCTACTTTCGATTCAAGAGCTAGTTTGTGTGGCACAACCTGCTTTCATTCAGTAATGCGTAGGTGTGCACTTCGTAAAAACGTGTGCACGTGTCAGAACCAGGTCAAGTTTAAACTTAGGCGGAGCTGGCGCAACCGAACACGTCCTCATGTTCTGAGAAGCAACACGGAGGGATGGCAGCAGGCGCTTCAGGGTGGAATCCACTGATCCATTGAAGGCTTTGCGGAGGGCGGCCTTGTGGCCTGTTGTCCAATACATTGAAGATTTAACACCTAAAACAGCTTCACAATCTTTTGACAGCTTCAGAAGGAAAGCGAAAGACATAAACAGAGCAATAATGGCAAGATTAGATAAGCTTAGAGTTGACTAAATAAAAAAAGAACTTCATGTTGACCTTTCGAGGGCGTGGTACTGTTGCAGTGTGCTCGCATTACCCACATCTTAAGGCAAGGTCTGTACAATTAGCACAATAATTAATTCACAGCTAATTCCAATCAGGAATGAGTGGGGGAAGAGGAGGGGAGGGGGGGTCTAAAAGTATCTAAAAGTAGAAACTTCAGTACCCAGAACTCTGTTCAACAGATCCTCGTGGAAAGGTCATTACCCAGTGACCGTTTGAATAGAGATTCATAATCATGTCAACAATAATAAATAAATATGTAGAGACACAGGGATTGGAAGGACACAAAAAGCAACGAAAAGAAGGAGTTGAAGTGGCACCATCCTGCCAGAAAGAGAAAGGGTGAAGGTATGGATGGAGAGATGATGTAACCCATTGGGAGTTCAAACTTCACTGTTGTGCCCTCGTCTGTCCTCATCTGGAGACACAAGAATTCTCAACTCTCGCTGTTTGTTTTTAGTTTTGGTCATTTAAGTCATCGTCCCCTCTTTTTTTTCTCCTCCAAGGCAATCATGAAGGACTTGAAGCCACTTTGGCCTCCGACACTGGCAGCAACATTGAATGGCGGAAGCTCGTGTAAATGTTTGCTGTATTTCAGCCGTTGTACTGCTGCTGATAGCGGCGGTTCAGCTCGCGCAGCTCCTTCTCTCGCACCCGCCGGGCTTTGTTGGATTTGGTGGAGCGGCTGGAGCGGGTGGACTGCGCCGACTTGGTGCTGTGGCAGCGCGAGGACGCCCGCTTCAGGAGGTTCTGGGATATGCAGCGCTGCAGGTTCTTCATGGAGGACGAGGCGGCCATGCTGACGACCCAGGGGTGCTTGATGGCCTGGCCCGCTGTGAGCCGCTCGCTGGGGTCCACCGTCAGAATGCGCTCCACGAAGTCCTTGGCCAGGTTGGACACGCTGGGCCACGGCTGGAGACACGGGAGACAGATGCGAGACAAGACTGCGATTAGCAAAGTGTTTTAATGCGAGTATGATAAATATCTAGTACCTGAAATACTTCAGTATATCAAAAAAAGTTCCCTCCAGACATATGTCATATATAAAAAAAACATATGTGAGCTTTGGTAATTTAGTTCATAGTCCGTCCATCCATTATCCAAACCACTAATCCTCTCTAGAGTTGCGGGGCGCTGGAGCCGATCCCAGCTGTCAATGGGTGAAGGCAGCTTTCAAATATAGTTTTTTTGGGGTTATGGGGGGTTATCTAGAGGTTTATTTTTTAAAACTCTAATTTAAGTATATGTGTCAAACTCTAAACATACATCATTCATCTGCGGCGCTCAGAACACATCAAATAAAGGGGGAATATAGACTTTATGTGAGAATATACTGTACACTTTGTTTGTCATCAATGCAGTTTTGTCTGTTGGACACCAGAGGGCAGCAGAGAGATACGTTCAGCTGTAAACTGAAAAAAGGAGTTTAATTTATTCGACGAAATGTGATAAGGAGTCTTTTCATATCGTCGGACTCACCAAATGGTGCTTTTAATTTAAAGTACCTCTACTTTATTGATTGTATACATTCTTGCAGGAGCTGAATTCCATGTTTTGACAACTTAAGCGGGATTCGGGTATATCAACCGTGTATGCTTTCACACACACACACTTTGTACATGATGTCCTGCTTGGCAACCAGCTGTGTTTTCAGTGTCCCAGTAGACAACTAACCCCTCCTCTTCACACAGCAGGTAAATCACCAGCGCTGGCTAAAGATACATGACACATATATAAGCCACACACACACACACACACACACACACACACACACACACACACACACAGCAATGTTCGGGTTGCGATTAGTTCTCGGACCGCAGCTGAAAACGGGAACATTATTTATCGCAGCTGTAAAGACACATGTCCCCGAGGGAAGTGCATTCAAGTCTGCCCAACCACAGCTCCACCTCTTATTTACCCTCAGTACAGGTTTTTTTTTTATTATTCATATTTATTTTAACGACGGCTTGGCGGCCTCTCTGCCATACAATTGTGACATAATACAAGTTGTTATGTTGCAACCTTACAGGGGGAAATTGCTCCTTTATGAAATGAAAAGCTCTCGTCCTCAGTTTTAAATGTCCGAGCCGCATTTAAAGCCCCGTGGAAAATCATTTTCGCTATGTCCCGGCAGAACACACATATATTTTGGCATTATGTGATTGGCAACAGGGAGTGTACATTCAACGACCAGAGAAAGAAGTGTCCCTGGACGGGAATCAAACCAGGGACATTCCACTTCACTACAGTATGCTTCTTAACCACTGTACCACCGGATGCCTCAAAACACATAATTTTAACCAGAAATCGTCACTAATAGCAGAAAGGGTAGACACTAATGGAAGGACAACATTAATTACTTTATTTTTTTAAATCTTGTTCCCTTACTGCTCTCAAGCCAGAGGTTGATTCCAGTGAAAGGTCCTCTCACCGACTCCCAGGACTTGCTGTACATACCTAGACCTCATCCAACAGCTCCGCTACACTATCTGCAACCTCAGCTAAAACACAGGCCCACCCATGAAATGATTTCAATTATTAAATGTGTCAGATCCAACCTTATCTTGCCCGTCGGGAACCCTTGCGAAGTTCCAACTGTAGACGCTTTCCAAGAGAGGCGTGATGATTCAACTGCTCCTCGTTAAATATCACAAAACTACTCAGCTGTTCTTCTCGCTGGAGTGGCCGTTTGTGGGGCAAACATTAACCGAGGGCCCCTTTTGTAAAGCTCGCTGGCAACATAAACATCCCACGCCGCGAAAAAACAAAGGATTGGACCCACTCAGCGTTCTCACAACTAGATACAAGGCCCGGGTATACATTATAGAGCACACACACACACACACACACACACACTTTAGAGGGAGGATGTATTGACTTGGAGCGGACAAAGGCGTGAGAGCGAGTCCACCAAGGTTAAAAGGTACCGGAACGCGAGATAGATGTGGACGTGAGCTGTGAGATGATGAGAGAGGAGTTAGAAAATGTGTGTGTGTGTGTGTGAGATGAACCATGTCACCTCGCAGGAAAAGCTGAACTTCTCGGAAATCTGTTGACAAGGCCTCACGCGGTGTGAGGAATGTGTTCCAGATATGGGTGAAGTCTGTGAGAAAGAAGGAAAGAGGAAAGTGTGCAACAGTTAGAAGTCCCCCACCTCTCCAGAGAAGCTGTACTTCCCCTTGAGGATCTGCCGGTAGAGCCTCATGCGGTTGTCGTCCTCGAAGGGCATGGTTCCGCTCAGCAGGATGTACGAGATCACCCCCAGCGCCCACATGTCCACAGCGTTGGTGTAGGGCTTCCTCACCAGGATCTCAGGGGCGATGTACTCCGGCGTGCCGCAGGTGGTCTTCATGAGACACTCGTCTCCCTTCTTCCTGCTGCTGGCCAGGCCGAAGTCGGTGATGATGATCTTGGAGTCGGACCCGGGGTGGTAGTAGAGCAGGTTCTCCGGCTTCAGATCCCGGTGAGTGATCCCCAGGGTGTGGAGGTACTTGACGCCGTCCAGCACCATCTGCAGGACGCGCGTGGCGTCGCGCTCGGTGAAGGAGCCGCGAGCGATGATGCGGTCGAAGAGCTCGCCGCCGGTGGCCAGCTCCATCACCATGTAGACGCGCTCCGCCGTCTCGAAGACCTCCATCAGCTGGATGATGTTGGTGTGGCGGACGCGGCGCAGGACGCACAGCTCGGACTCGCACACCTCCCTCCCCTCCCGGTAGCGGGTCTCGATCATCTTGATGGCGTAGGGCTGCCGCGTGCTCTTGTGCTCCACGCGGACGACCCGGCTGAAGCTCCCGCGACCGATCAGAGCTTTGATGTCGTACTTGGCCGTGACCCGGGGGTCGAACTTGGCCCGGTATTTCGCCACCTTCTTCCGCTGAGGGTCCGACAGATCGGACGGGTCCTTCGGAGGCTGGGCGGAAGCGGTGGGAGTGGCCGCTTGGGCCTGATACGGGGAGGAGGTGGAGTCAGCCTTGTCACCTCCCCCTCCGCCAGCCCCACCCACCTTGCTCCTCGTGCCATCCCCTCCTATGAAGTGCTTATAGATATCTGTCTGAGGGTCGACCTGAAAAATACAGGAACGCAGTTTGTCACAGATGCAAATGACAGAAAAAGCTTAAATGAAGTAATTGTGAAGACTTTAATGTACAGATTCTTAGTCTATAATTAGTTTAGCCCGACCAATATTAGATTTCAGAAGCTGATCGATATGCTTTTGATACAGATCATTAGCTAAGGTACATTGTGGGTCTTTTTACAATTTACCAGTGCACTCTTATGGTTAAACAATGTAATGTGGCCCCTTTTCTCAATGATCTTAAACCTCGATGTGGCCGATATTTTAAAAGTTAGTCTATTGTTAAAGAGGACAGTAAACCCCCAAAATCTAAAATACATCGTTTTCTGTTTTACCTGTGGTGTTATTTATCAGTCTAGATTGTTTTGATGTGGAACATATCAATCAGAAATGTCTGTTTCCATTACAAGAAGGTCTGTGGATTATCTGGAGTAACCGCGTCGTGATTTCTGAAGTTCGACACAGCTGTTGAGATTTTAAAATGTAGTTTTTTGGGGGCCTCGAGCACCGCTAACCAAGTGCCATGTATTGATATTATATTAGGGAGAGAAAGCTGTCTATATTTCCAAAGCTAGCCAACACACAGCAAAACAATTTATAATGTTAAATAGCATAACAATTATAAGGAAAAAGATGTAGTTTTTTGCTTTGATTGTGAACTGTCCCTTTAAAGACAAAATCCCCAATTAAGCTTGAGCGTCTCAGAAGGCTGAAAATAACAATTATTGCCATTATGAATTCATATTTTGAGACATTTCTGCGAAAATATTTAAAAAAAAAGGAATTTCCCGAATCCCAAAATGACATACCCCAAACAACAGGAAAGAACCCAAATATCTTTAAGTTCATATCAAAGAAGATATAATTATCGATTCTGATTTTTTTGGGGGATTAATGTCTGTTGGTCGACTTTTAACATTTTGTGATATTCAGGCACCAAATGTCACTGGGTTTGTTCCGTTTTTCTAGATAAAAAAAACCTTAAAGCCATCCGATTAGTCTCACGATAGTAACAACGTTGTCTGACTGACCTTTTTGACCAGGTCCAACTGAACATCCCCTGGAGGCTCAGGGAGGACCTTGCTGTTCCTGCACCCCATCACATCACCTTGGGCTGCTGCCCAGCCAGCCACACAGGCCACCAGGAGACCTGCCTCATCACCGCAACAGCCGTTCCAACACACTCAGGGCATCCAACATCCAGGCCGTACCCAGACTCGGACCGAGGGTGCATGAATAAAGCCGATCACACCCACATCCAAGTCCCAAAATGAGCCGGCGTCAGCAGTCGCACTTCATGAACGCAACCCCCGATACACGCCCACTTAAAAAGCCAGAAAGTTCATGAACGTGTCGTTGGCGAGCTCGGCGTGCGTCTCGGCTCCATCGACGAGTGCTGTGTTACTGGTGCAGGATTCTCTTACAGGCTTGTGCTGGTGGGTCACGCGAGCACACAGACCGGCTGCACGGTCTGCAGGCAGGCAGGAGGGGTAAGGGAGGGGGGGTTAACTCGAGCCCCTGGAAGAACCTACCAGGGCCCCATCTCAGATAGCGTGCTTTGTTGAATGTCTGTGAGAAAACTGCATGAGTACAGCTAGCGTGGATGCTCGCGGGATCAAAAAAAAAAGAAAAGAAAAAATGATTGATCGGTGCAGGGGAGAGAGAGAGGTTCTCTAAAGCAGGTTTAAGTGCGGTTGCCTTCAGGAGACGTTTGGGAGAGGATTCAGGCCGAACTTCTAGAGAAAATAAGATCATCAACTATGCTTGGCTCCATTGGGGGTGTGGGTGGTGGTGGTGGCGGTGGTGGAGAAGCTGCAATGTCAGCAGCAGATAAAGCAGCTCCCCTGGAGAATGGCAGACCTTCAGGAGAGAACGGTGCCAAGAAGCTCTGAAATGCAGAAGACAAAAAAAATGAAACTGGAATCTGGAGAGATTGTGGTTCACACATGAGGAAGAAGGGGGGTGAACGCGGACGTGACAGGGGGCAGAGTTCAATGAGGCCAATCACACTGATGAAAAAAGAAACTGATCTAAACAGTTGATCATTTTGTGTGCTGCAGTCACACACCGGTTGTTTTTTGTTGTTGTGTGAAACTGTCAGCCAGAAACATGAATACAGAGATCCAGACATGTTTTTGAAATGGCCAAGAAAACAAGTTGAGAGCTCTGCCATTTGTAAGAAATAGCTGCGGCGTCACAGATGGTCACTTATATCCGGGTATCAGATGCTGGAACTGTGCTTGATAAATATAGCTATATATACATATTTATTGTTAAAAGTTTGTCTGGACAAAATGTTTAATAACTTACTTCACTTTTCTCTGTCTCTCTCTCTTCTTCCAGTTACAGTACCGGGAGACTAACGGGAAACATCCCTAACAAACATACTTCAAAATGACTCTACGCGCTGAGGAAACCACGATACAACAATATCAGACATTTAAAGGACAATTGCATTAAAGTTTGGGTACGGTTTAAAAAAAAATGGCCAGGCCGAACTCATTTCAATGTTTTTTTTTTTCTTTGGCCAAAAACATTAATTGAACCGTTATTTTTCGGCCACAGCGGGTGACGTCAGGGCCGTTTAACCCACATTACCGCGAGCTTTACAAGCGTAAAGAAGAGCCAGGCGGCCTCACCTCATCAGTTATCCGAGGTAAGCGACGGGTCTGGGCTAACTAGCCCGCTAGCAGCGGGGCAGGACTCCTGCCAAAGCCAGCCTCCTCACCCCACTCTCACTCAGCTGGGCTCTCCATTTTCACCTCGCACTTTCCCAACTTTGTTCCCGAAGACCAACAAGTTCAAAACGTCGCTTCACTGGTCGGCGACACGTCGGGTGAACTCCGCGGTGCCGTGGTTTGTCATTGAGATGGAAATGCTTTATGTGTGTGGGAAGAACAATATATATATGTAACACGCAAAGTTCTTCTCCCGTCGGTCACTTTTTCTTTTTTTCTGGCGATGTTTTTACGTCCCGGGACCACCTTCCCACCAGAAGAGTGGAAAGACACGGCAGTGCATACGTTGGGTTCCGGTGAATAACTTCAAAATAAAACGCGAGATGCGTCATTTGCGGGTGTTTTCCATTCTAAATTACTTACTTAACTAAACTTGATATGTAATATACCTCACACTTGTTTTAGTCTTTTGCTTGTTTGAGGTGGGCTTTTTAATAAATATGAAAGTGTTGCAGGTGAGAGGGAAGCCTGGGTCACCAATACAGTGACCCAGGCTTGGATGGCAGTGAATTTTCTGCCTTAGCATTCAGTGCTGCCTAACTCATAGTCTCGATCAGCTGTTTAACAGCTGGGTGCGCCCATAATTATAATTTGAGGATGAGGATGGTACATATTTCTTAAAAGGAAAATTAATATTTGGGGGGGAAGTAATCAATTACATTGTCACCATGTGCTATCCAGCAAGCTGTGTCCATTAACTGTCCACACTGGGCACAACTTCAGGCTACCAGTAAGGTACCATCTAACAACTGGTTTGTTCTGGTTTATTGAAAATGTGTTCATGGTGATGCAGCATGTTAATTTGGATTATGTGCTTAATGAGTACGCTACCCTCTTTGCATGCTCTTAATTTGAAGGCTCGATCCTTTAACTTCCCGTGTGCTTCCGTCGGTCGCAGATGGAGCTCCTCTTCCACCCAGCTTCTCTCTCTCGGAGAGACGGGGCGACCTCCCTCGGCTTGTTTCGACCCCGTTCAGTCCCCCACCGTCACTTCCTGGAGACGGCCAGAAGAAGTCCCCTCTGACAGAGCACTGACTTCTCTCTCGGAAAAGTACCAGGAAGTCTGGTTTGGCGCGTTACCAGCTGGAGCAGCGCAGCAGCGGGAACTCTTTCCCCGAGTGAACGCGATGTTCAGCCCGTGCAGTTCTGCATATGAACAGACCGGTCATGACGTGAACGCTGATAGATGTCATGTCGTTAAAATGCTTCATTTGGTGTTTGCCCCCCCCCCCCCCCACACACACACACACACACACACACACACACACACACACACAGGGACATGTGGAGGGATTCGCTTTCTGTAAATCCAATGATGCACAGTAAAGCCAACTTAAAGCCTCACCACACACACGCACACACACACTAACACACACACATACATATACACATATATATATCTATATAGATATATATATATATATATATACATACATATATATATATATATATGTATATATATGTATATATATATATATATATATATATATATATATATATATATATATACATATATATATGTGTGTGTGTATATATATACATATATATGTGTGTATATATACATATATATGTATGTGTGTATATATATATATATGTATATATACATATATATATATATATATATATATATATATATATATATATATATATATATATATATATATATATATATATATAATGAAATGAATGAAAAGTAGTTTATTAATCCCCAAGGAGAATTTTCTTTGCTGTAGTAGCAGCATCCCACACTTACAGACATCAATGAAATAAACTAAACTAAACACACAAAATAAAATAATTAATAAAATAAAATAAATAAGAATAGGGATATATATATATATATATATATATATATATATATATATATATATATATATATATATACATGTATACATATATATATACATATATATATACATATATATATATATATATATATATATATATATATATACATATATATATATATATATATATATATATATATATATATATGCAGGACTCAACTACGTGCTTATAGGTATTTGTCGCAGCCTGTGCACACACAAACACATGTTTGAAATATATATTTGTATTTTTATATGTATTTTTCAACCACGTGTTCATAGCCGCGTGTTTCAGCCCATACACACACAAACACACGTTTGAAATCTGTATTTTTGGATATATCTAAAAATATGAAGACACAGAAGAGGACTGTAGTTCTGCGGCACAGTGCGGACGTTTGGATCCGTTGCGCGGCATTTCCTCTTGGTGTCACTATGCGCATAAAAGCCAGAGACTTATAAAAGGCCCTCTCAAGCTGTGAGGCTGTGGTCTCGAGTCATTTCACTGGGCTCTCCACCCCAACACTTCACGCGCTTGTAAAATACAATTTTTAAAAGCCTGGCATGCGTGGCATTCAGCTTCACTCCTATGTTCATAAGCAGCGCAATAAAGAAATGCTCGGCCTCGACTTCAACACCGATGTGACGTGATGGAGTGCGCGGGACTTTTTTTTTTTTTTTGCAGGACTTGGCGGCTGCAAGTAATTGCGGAGCTGCGTTTTTGTTATGAGTTCATATGAAGGGTCGCAATACAAACGTTCCAGAAAGAGAGTTAGCAAGACAGTAAAATTCATCTTATGACGCCAATAAAAAAAGTGGGGAAAAAAGCTTCTTGGATTGAGGGAGTGAAAATGAGTGGGAGGAGGAGGGGTGACAGAGGAAGACAACGGATGACAGATGGTGGGTACCAGACAGAAATATAGGGAGAACGGAAAAGAGGGAGGGAGGGAGGGAGGGAGGAGGAGGGCAGAGGGATGAGGCGGCAGAGAGTAATCAAAATGGAAAAGAGGGCGATGCAGAGAGACAGAGGAAGAAAGGGAGGATACAGTGCAGCATCAGAGAGAGAGAGAGTGAGACAAGACAAGACAAAGAGACAGTCTCTGAGGGCCCGGCCGGCCCTCCTCTCCATCTGCAGTGCCGCTGAGGTCGAGGCCCTCTCATATTCTACGCGTCGTCATCCTCGTGATTGATCACCGCTTTTGTCGCACTCGGATTAAGAAACTTTTGTTTTGTCCACTTCCCATTGATACTTTTCTCCTCTGCATCTCGACTCGGCGCTCTGTTTTTTTTTTCACACCCTCCCATCGCTCCGTTTTACGTTTGCGTGCTGTCTCTCTTCCTCCCTCTAGTCCAACCGCCCCAAAAGGTCAATATCATCTATTAAGATCCGGATTTGCTGACTGCTGTATTACTTATCATCTACAGAGGAGGAGACCGCAGTAAAAAAGCTCAATTGACTCTGCCTGTGTCTCTGGCTACAATTGTGTGTTAACTTTTTAAAAAAAAGAAAAAGAAATGGCATGTGCTGCGTACTTGTTGTGAGAAGGCAAAGGTTGCAGAGGATGAGGAGGCCGACGGGTTTATACAGTGGTGAGCAGACAACCTTGTGTGTCTCTGTTTACAGGCACAAAAGAGCAGAAAGTGCACGAAAATGACCCAATCCTGTGTTAGATGTGGTTGGAGGATATTGCTATTTCTGACACTGACACACACACACACACACACACACACACACACACACCCTCCCCTCTCAGGGTTCTCCCCTCGAGTGTCAATGGGTAGAAAGAGAAGAAGAGGCAGGAGGAGACATGCTGCATTCGTCAGTACAATCGGGTCACAGTAAACTCACTATTGATTACCACAGGCGCGTAATTCCCCAAAGGAATATTGTATGGCTGCTATACAGAGAAAGAAAAATATCATAAAGTACATCACACTCATTGCGAGGATCTTATTGACCGCCTCAGCTACGGCTGCTATAGTTTCCAGGGGAACATTACGAGAGCATCCCGGTGATTCTTCTATTCTTGCCAGGAGGTGCGGCCTCCACGTGGCAGGTGTCATTGAGGCTTCATGCGGCCCCAGTCGAAGTGTGCACGTCCAGAACACCCGCGGTACTAACTTTGATAGTCCAGCTGATGGCCCGCGAGTTACCGCTCTTGCCGTGTTGTCGTATAGTTCTGGAACTATTGAACACATTCACTCTCCTTAGATTGTCCCTGAACTTCAGATTCGAAGGGCTCACCCAGCCGGGCAGCATCTCACCATAGATCTAGTTGTCACAGTGAAATGAAAAGAGAGAAGCTAATACACGGAAAGACGAGGGGTTTGTAGAGAGGGGTGAAATAGAGTTTGGCCAAAAGCAGCTGCTCGCTGTCGCCAAAATGAAAAGTCATGAACCGGAGTTGCGGTTGATGAGTAGCAGAAAACAATGGGAACAGTGAATCCAACAGGAAAGTGTCTTAAACCTTCTTTCTTGTAGCCAGCAGGGGGCGACTCCTCCGGTTGCAAAAATAAGTCTACTTTCTCTCTGGATGTATTCCCTAAAGTAAACATTGTAAACATGAGTTTATGGTCTTAATATCTCCAAATAGACTATTAAGGAGGGCTTTAGCTATTAAGTATAGCGTCAAGGCTAACTTTAAATTGATGGGTTGCTGTCAGAGCTGTTCTACGGCGTCTACCACGACGTTCCTCCTACACAGTCCAAATATGGCCACTTCAGTGTGCCGGTGGCAAAAATCCAAGATATCCAATTGAAAGGCTTTAAAACTGCAGGCCACAGACAATGTACACTTCTTAGACACAGTCTATAGGCGCGACCATGGCTTTGGAATTGTAGTTAATTGTTAACTTGATTTTTGGCCTAAAAAATTGTATTTAGCGTTCATGACCTTCTTGCGTCACTTCTGGTTGCAAACGTGGAGGCAAAAAAACAACCTACGTTTGTTCGGTGACTATATATGATCCTACATTTTGAAACAGCATGTAAAACCAAAGAAACGAAGACATGGCCACAGGATTTCTAAGTTCCTGGCGACAGCCCCGGTGGAGGGAGATAAAACGTCACAACACGTGAGAATAGATTGAGCGTAAACGCTCGATGGATTATAGACTCATGTGAAATGGATGTGGCGATAAACCTCGAGATGAAAATGTCAAAAGAAGAAGACAAAGTTGTGAGCTGACAGTTAGGATGGACTGAGGGACAGAGCAGCAAATAGAGCTGCAAGCAGTGACAAGAAGACGAATGCCGGCAAGTTCGGACCAAGTTCGGACCGACTTCTGTCCAACGGCGACACCGGAGAGCAGAGAGACGCTGTGTTCGATACCCTTAAGTGAAAGACACAAGTTACTCCAGTTAAAACTTAAGGCCTGGAAAAGCCACTTTCGTAACAAGTAAGTGCTCCGTTGATGAAGTACTTGAGAACTCCTTGTGGGCAGATGTTAATTCATTAGCTTTCAGCTTCGAAAACGGGAGTCGGGAAGCGGGCACAGAGGGATCCACGGACAGACAGACATAAATGGAGCACGGCTGGGGAGAAGGACCGCATTTACTCCACTAACTGCTTCAATGTACAAGTTGGAGCATTTCAGCGTTATTACTTTGGCTCATCCGTTTTAATCTTCTGTGTGCTCGATCCCTGAAACACGGCAAAGACAGCGATGAGCAAATAAAGACCAAGAGGGTCAGAGGTCAGGCCTGACGCAACATTTTGAACTTCCCTCTACCGTCGATGTTTCTCTTTTCTTGCTGTTTCTGAAACAACCCACTGAGTCGACTCATCAGACTTTCTTTTTTAGTTTACGGAGGTTACTTTAAATTTTTAGATATGTCAAAAGGAAAACTGAAACTTGAAGTTCAGTTTCAAGTCTGGGTACGTTTCCGCGATCAGCAAAATTGAATGGAAATAGGCAGCAAGTGGGAGGAGGTGGGAGGAAAATAGAGTGCACCACTCCAAAGGTTCAAGGCAGCGAACAGGGATTCTTTTAAAATGTATAAATACATCTTTTCTTAATCAATTGGCAGTGAATAGTAAGCTGCACAACACATAAAAGACTTGTCGGTGGCAGTACCCACTGGAGTGTCCTGTCCTGTGAACATGGCACCGGAGGGCTTGTGATTTTTATGGAGGCTCGTGAAAGCAGCAAAGAGGGAACAAATTGGACACCAGTGGACACCAGCATGGACGCTATAGTACTGAAACCATTGAATATTCTGACGTCAGTTTCATCTCAGGTGGCGTTTCAATACAGAAAGACCCTCTCGTGATGACGTCTTCTTTTTCTTCTTCTTTTATTTGCAAAACAGCATTCGAACAAAAACTTTTCCCCCGCTTTGCATGGAACAATAACAGTGGAGTAGATACACGCTCTTGCATTTCTTTTTCATTGTCTTCTTTCGAACTCCACACTCCTGAAATTCTTTTAATTTTCAGACCTCTTCAGTAGCTTTCCGGCTCAACTGACACCGACTCAAGTGACATCACTTAAGGCCATTTTTAAGATCTCACTTAGCTCTTTCTCTGGGTGTCTGTAAACAGCAGAAATACTCCAAATGCAACTTCCCACCAAGTCCATCAACTAAGAGACGGGAAACCACCATCTTGTATGTATTGATACACTCATTCATTAACGTCAGCAAGAAAGCGGATACAATCTGTTTTACGTGCATATAAGTCTCATTCTAATTGTACAAAAGCCTGATATTCAAGGAAACTGTGTGTTTTGCTCCCTCCCATCGTTCATCAAAGAAGACAGACGAAACTTTAAAACAGAAGCATGACTTGAATGATGAGACGTTTATGGGATATTATAAAATCGTCAACAAACGAGTTACGTGAGAGGTTGACTCACTCCCTCAACCCGGGCGCAGCAACTTGAATATATAAACAGCGGCTGAGGAGAGGATCGAGGAGGAAACACAGAGTGGCCCGAGAGGTCAACGTTAGATTAGGAGGTGATTATCTAATTTGTTTGTAAATGGTTTCTCTTTGCGGTGCAGTCGTTAAGTCAGCCCCTGTCTTGCCGGATGGAGAGATTCAAATGTGTGGAAGTTTGATTGGAATTGATGCCACCAGAGTGAAGAGATGACAGAACGGGTCCATGATCTCATTACTGAGTGGAAATTAAACTCGGGAAGAAGCCGTTCTGAACAATCTGTACTTACACTGAGGGATGATACGAGACACGTGTAAAGATGTTCAGATCTTGAGGTGGGAGGGGGGGGGTGAGAAAAGGTTAACCTTCCTTAAAGCTACACGCTCAAGCAGCTTTCATCTTGTGTGGGCATTGCCGTGGACGTGCTCCCAAGGATTTTACAACATTTTTGTCTTGTTTTTTTTGTTTGTGCCTCATGGCATGTGACAGAATCAGTCAACAACAGAAGTAGAAGCGCTGGGATCGACTTAGGCGGAGTGGAGTTTGAGGCGATCGTCGCTCCACGGCCGAAGAGCCATAGACGGAGGTTAAGCGAGGAGCTGAGGCTGGTCCATTACCCAGGATGCTGCTGGCTGTCTGATGCCCCGGTCGCTTTCTGCGAGCGGGGCATCAGACAGAGGAGCTGGACTCCGGTGGGACGAGTGGAGCTGGACTCTGTGTTTGCATCATGACGCTTTGGCGCTCAAACGCCGACATTGTTTTTCCTCGTGTTGAATTTTGAATGTGCAGATGTCTTGCCATATGATCTGCTATGACGATTCCTTTGGGTGTGAATACAAAAAATAAATAAATAAATGCACGTCAGGAAGCGAACGTATTTTGTTCGCTTCGTCATGCGTTTTTGTGTGAAAAAAAGAGCCATACAAAGTTGCCGCCCTGACTATCCCGCTCAGCCGACGTGAACATGAATGCTCCCGGTCTATTTCCATGGCTCTGCCTTTAGCTCTGAGCGACGAGATCTGATTTTGCGTTCCCTCTAAGAGGCTGCATGTCATGAAAACATATATGTTTTAAAAGCAATCGTTCATCGCTGTCTTGCCAAGGGTTTGACAAGAAGGTTGACGCCACACTTACGCGAGCTGTGTCCCATTGGTCCCATGTCTTTTATGCTAAGCTGAACCATCTGCGGCTCTGCGTGAAATGGACCGACATGAGAGTCATAGCCGTCCTCTCATCCAGCTCTTGGCAGGTGTTTTTAACAAACGACCGACACTCTTGCTCCGGTAAGGACTGTCTCTCGCTGAATTCCCACATGACCCATAGTCAGGAATTGCATTGCATGAACATGTCTCATGCAGATGCAAAGTTAATCTGTGCTGATATGGTTGTCGAGCCTCCGATAGCAGCACGTGACAATACATAAACAATAGTGAATGATGGTGCCTGAAGAGAGGTGAAACCTACATCGCCGGTGCGAATGCTGAATGAGGTTTACTGTCGTGTCGGCACATGTTGTTGTAAACCAGGGATTGGGATTTATATTGTCAGATTTCGGCCAGTATATTCCCTCCAGACTGTCAGCTCCAGTTTAACATTTGACCGAGTATCCCGGGACAATTCTCAAAGGGCTGTTTATTTTTGCAGGGGCTGTCCACACCATGGGAAGAATTATAGATGAGGCATAATGAAGCGAGATGGCTTCGACGCAGCGGCTGAGGCTGAACAGGAAGGCCGAAAAGCCCCGTAAACCCTTTTTGGGGAGGTGTGGCTCAGAGGAGCATTTCCCCATCTCCATAGCAGAGAGAGTGGAATATTTGTGCTGAGGGATTTGAGAAGGCCGCAAAAGCGTCCTCTGGGGCAGCCACCGTTTGAAACAAGGAGGCGTGAGAGGCATAATTTGGCGAGGCGTTTGTCACGAAGGTCCAGGAATAAAACACCGACATACTTACTCACTCATACTGCTCACTACTTTCTTTAACTCGCTGGCTGCTGTTTAAAATATATACCTAATATCCCCACGGCGAGCGGTAAAAGTTTCCTCCTGTCACGTCTCTGGAGCTTAAAGCGAGGAGCACAATACCTCATGTCTTGGCAAATGCCCGTGCCCCTTTATTCTAAGCGCCAGTCATTAGACATTAAAAGCAGCTTATGAGTTCATTACAGGCATAATGGCCGTGATATAATAATCTTCTGTGCAATTTGCACGATATCTAAAACCTCCCGGCGGTGAGCGCCGTCTGAAGGAACCGTGCGGGTGTCACCCGCATAACGCAGTCATTACGGATACATTATGTAACATGTGATGACAGATTGTATGTAACTTTCCAACATAATCAGCGTGAACCAAGGACTTGGGGTCACACGTAAATACCTAGAGCGTATTATCTGGTCAATGAAGTTCTTTAATGACCGCCGGTAATGTCTGTTAAACGACCACCTCAACATCAGGGGTCTTGTAGTCCATACGACACACAAACATGCTGCCCGCCCACCAACAGCTCATTCTACAGCTCCATATTCTATACAGAATAACATGATGTGTATTTCGAGGGCTATGAAAAATTGATAAATTAGGCCTCCCGCAATAATGAAATATGGATGCAAGATGGAAGATATGTTCAGGTCAGTGTGTAGTGTTGGATTTTGAAATGGAGGAAACGGTACATGCATGAGGACACGTGCACTTTTTAATTGATCCCCGTTCGTGAATTTTAAAAATCTGAATGGCTGCGATTATATTCACACAATGTCATTTCTTACTATATTTTCCAGTCGTACAAAGAGATGGATACGTCGACGCTTTTGTAGCTCTGTCCGGGAAAATGTGTACAGCAATAGTTGTACACAGTGATGAAGTATAAGTAGCAGTACCCCAATATATAGAAATTGCAACGTCGCAAGATAAAGTTTGGCACGTTCTCGCCACACAAACATGCTTGGTGGGCAGCAGTCTGTGTGGCGTGTGGACTACATGTAACAACTCGTCAAAAATACCGGCGCATGATTGAAACGCATGGAGTTTAAAATAAACTCTAAACGTAGGTTTGTTAATTTAAGGTTTGTTGAGGAAAAGTGTGTTGTTTGGGATCAATTTGTTCTTGAAAATAAGTAGGTTGGTAATCACGTACGCAGCTTTCTTTAAAATAAGGTAAAATAAGTAAACCTCAATTCAGTTTCACAGTGAACCTGAACAGCAGACTCCTGGGTGAAAGTCTGCACTTATTTGAGCTAACTTCCTCCCATACCTGACTTTATGCAGTTTGAAAGCTGGCTCTCTGTAGTTTGAAAGCTGGCTCTCTGTAGTTTGAAAGCTGGCTCTCTGTAGTTTGAAAGCTGGCTCTCTGTAGTTTGAAAGCCGGCTCTCTGTAGTTTGAAAGCCGGCTCTCTGTAGTTTGAAAGCCGGCTCTCTGTAGTTTGAAAGCTGGCTCTGTGTAGTTTGAAAGCTGGCTCTCTATAGTTTGAAAGCTGGCTCTCTGTAGTTTGAAAGCTGGCTCTCTGTAGTTTGAAAGCTGGCTCTCTG
>NW_027176218.1:19965811-20025811 GCF_023055335.1 Clinocottus analis | reverse complement strand
CACATCACACGTGGAAAACAACACACATATATCCAGTGGAAGTAGATGAAAACATCTTACATGTCCATGACACACTGTTTTCAAGCAGAGAAAACCAATGTTGTAACACACACACACATACACACACACACACACACGCACACACACCTCTTACTTGAGCCTTGCAGTCCGTTTACTACTCTGTTAGGTCTTCATTACTGACACTGAATATGTGTGTGTGTGTGTGTGTGTGTGTGTGTGTGTGTGTGTGTGTGTGTGTGTGTCTGCGCGTGTGCGTGTGTGTGTAAAATGCCTCAAATAACATGTAGCTACTGATTATTTCGCTCAAGGTCACTTACACACACACACACACACACACACACACACACACACACACACACACACACACACAAAGAGACCTTTCTTTTTTTGTCTCATAAAAAAACATCTTTTTTTAAACTTCCCTTGACACCCGTTCATTCTTTTCCTAACCTCCCTCTCCCATCCACTTTTCTTTCTTCTCCCTCCTGCACCTCCGCCTCCACCTCCGCCCCCTCCTCCGCCTCCTTCTCCTCCTCCTCCTCCTCCTCCTCCTCCTCCTCCTTTACCCAGTTTAGCCGTTCATTAGTAACCTTCAATCTCTCTCTCTTCCTTCACTCTTTCCCCAGTGTTTACCCCCTCTTCCTTGCATAAAGCTTCACAGTTTGTCCTTTAAGTCCTTGCGTCTCCCCCTTCTCCTTTCCTCAATGCCATTACTTTACTCGCCGCATCCATTCTCCCTTCGCTCTCTCTGCGCTTAGATTAACACAATAATGTTATTTTTGAAAGCGAAAAAAATAAATAAACGGAGATGGAGCTTCTCTCTGACAACTGTAAATGCAATATTTATACTATTGGTTTTTACTTGCAGCGAATGTTGATGCTCAGAATGAAAACATGCCCTCTTTCTGAAGCGAGGACCCTTTAAGTTATTGATGAGTTCACCTGAAGCAGCAGCCACTCCTTCCTATAGCGCTGTGCGGTTTAAATAAAGTGAGAATGTAACTTTATGAAATGACACAATCTTACGGAAAATGAGAAGTTGCCTTCAAAGTACGAGCAATGCAACGTATTGTCGCGACCCTGTACAGGCGTCTGTTGGGGGGGATGTGTCGGTCAGGGGCCCCTCACTCTCTCCGGCCAATCACAGGGAAGCAGCAGCGTGCTTGTTGGTAGGGTTATGGCCTGTGATTGGTGGAGCAAGGGGGGGGAGGCGGGTGGATTTCGGAAGAAGTGTTATTGCGTGTGTTGTTGTGCGTGTGTGGGGGATGCTACTTGAGCTTGTTAGCTGTTGTGCCTGAGCAACTGTTAGCAAAGACCCCCATGATGAGACTGTGAACATTCGGTGCAATAAACCTGCAAGTTAAGGAAACCAACGGTACAGTGTCTTAATCTGTTGAATACACTTTTTAGCGGTTTCCAGGCGCTAATGGCGGCTGATGTCAGCTTATGTTATTGGATATTTCTGTGAAACTCAGTCTTCTAAGAGACTTCACTGGTGCTTCTCTTCTTGTGTTACGGTTCCGTTACATCGCAATGTACAATTGTCACTTGTCGCAGCAGAAACCACAGTCACCACTGGAAAGTTGATGAATGTGATATTTTAGAGCATTGACATTGCAGCAAACAATTTGCTAGCTAGAGCCGATAACGCGGCCCTGACCACCCTCCGGTTCCCCCTCAGGCATTATAGGCGGGTTAGCTCTGTCAGCAGTTGTACTGCCGGCGCCGCTTCTCTCTGTTCGTGCCCGTTAGCTGAACGCCGCCGGCTCAGCTGTCGCCCTGGCGAGGTCCGCTGAGAGGCAATCGATAAGCTCTCGCTCTCGCTTATGGCACCATTTTACAATAAATGCATCATGTTTCTATCTTATCATACGTAAACAAGGCATGTCATTTGTTTCTATTTGGATAGTAACTACTCAGAGCAGTATTTCTAGTGGGGACAATCTTAATTGTGCTCCCCCTAACTTTTGTTGGATGAGGTTATATCTCAGGATCCGGTCCTTTTACTGACTCGCCGCATTTAGAAGATCTGAGCTGATAAATAAGATGAAACTGTCTTCAGTTATTGTACCTTGTACTAATAATAAGTGTGCTTTTTACATTTTATGCTGGTTTGCCTCTCAGATTTGATCAAAGGTGTCCTCTACAGTAGCATGAAGCACACATGTGGCTACTATAGTTTATGTATGAGCTTATTGTATATGTCTGTTTTGAACCTTTGCTAGCAGTGTGCTGTAGATAAAAATCCATTTTATGTTATTTCTCTGAACAATGATAGCTTTGTTCTTCATAAAGCGCTCACAGTTTTGTGACTTTCCCGGCAGAATAGTGAGGTTTCTCATGTTCTTTTAATACATTCAGCTAGTAATTTATGGCCAGCAGATATGTCGTGAATAATTAAATGTTTTAATGTCACTCTCAGATATCCATCAGATCTATAAATATAACGCTACAGTAAGCTGACAAAATGATATAGGCATTATGTAAAGGTAATTAGTTAGCTTCTGATTGGACAAGATATTGTTGAAAAGGAAATCAAATTAAGACCTTTTCTGGATGAGACGGCTGGAGCTCTTCTGTGGAGAGTTTATTTTATTCCTGTAAAGGTTTCTCCCAACAGTCCAAAACATGCAGGTTAGGTGATGTATTTCTCGCCTTGATTTTCTTTGTGTGTGACCACCAGTATATATAACCCCCTGAGAAAAAGATGTATGAAACTAATTCAAAATAATAACTAAACTGCTTTCTCATTAACATTTTGAGGGAAACTTATTTTCTTCCCTATTACGATTGCAGGTTTAAACAAGGGGTTGATGTTGAAACAAAACGACTTGGCTACGTTGAGTAAACCATCACGTATTGGCTGAAAATAAGTGTGTTTGTTATTTATGTTTATGTAGACGTGAATTGAAATGAATCACATTGACTTTTGGTTTCCAATGGGACACAAACGGCAGTCCTCTGTGAAAGTACAGACTGTATATAAGACGTGGCCGTAGTTGAAGTGACGAGGACGAGAACGGCACGTTGGCCGTCGCCATCTGTTTTTTTTTGTAAACGGGGAACAAAATGGCACTTTGTTATACCCTGCTTTGTGGTCTATTTACTCTAAATGGGACCATAATTTACTCAATGAACATCCTTCTGTTTTGAATAAGACTTGAAAGCAAATATTGAGAGGATAAACTCATGTTCAGAATGTTTAGCGAGGTGCTAAATCGAGAAGAGTCGCAAGGTTGCTTTGACTTTTTGCATCTAGGAGCTGCCCCCTAATGGCTATGGGAAAGAATGCATGTTTAAGATATTTTTCAACAATGGCCTAATTGTTCAAAACTGGAGGTTTGTCTGTTTGATAGACACAGACTGCATAGGCCTTTTGTGATACATAAAAACAAACGTATCTTTGTGTATATATATATATATATGTATATATATATATATATATATATATATATATATATGTATATATATATATATATATATATATATATATATATATATATATATATATATATGTATATATATATATGTATATATATATATATATATATATATATATATATATATATATGTGCAGAACAAAGATACAACAATGCACTTCATCATTTACAACACAGGAGTCTCAGTGTGCTTGGGAGTGCTTTAACTTCCTCTCACACTTAATTGCTACTACAATACAGCTTGCCGCAGCTTATTTCTGGCTTTGCATCAGAGGTGCTCCGCAGCTGTCTCGTACATGAGCAGGAGAGCCGCCGCTGTGTTGGAAACATTTGCACCTCAAGGTCAGAATGAATAAATAACGAACTTTGACATAGATTTTTACTCGCAGTTTTCTGAGCGCAGACCCTCGTTTTCCCCCCCCCCTTAACTGACGCCACTGGAGCTGGAGGTTTGCTGCTCGTTGCCTGGTGGGAGCACAGAGAGAGCCGCAGGAAGGAACGTTGGTGTGTCAGCGTCCGAGACCTTTTGGAGTGTGTGTTTACATGTGCTCATGTACTTACCGTGTAAAACCCAGAGAAGTCTGGGACGTCTCCACATCTCCACTGTACAAACTGCTGCTGCTGCTGCTGCTCTGTTTACAGAGGCATCCGGCAGTGATCAAATATTCATCTGCAAAAACAACTCCTGCTACATACGTATCTTTCACCTTAGACTCTCACTCACGCTCTCTTGTGATGATGAATCACAGTGTGGGTATGAACGAAGACACACACACACACACACACACACAGCTTTCTCTCTCGTTCTCTTTTCATTTACAGCTTGAGGGAGCCCTACTGACTGACAAGAAAGAATATCTTCCAGGACGCGAGCATAACTTGTAAATATGGATTGCTGCGACGTGGGTCCAGGGATGGAGATGACATTCAGCTGATCCACCACTTCAGCCCAAAACTGACCCTTCAACAAACTGTCGGATGGATTGTCATGAAGTCGGTGCAACACTTTCATGGCGCCCAGATAATAAATCCTACTGACTTTGGTGATCCCCAGACTTTCCCTTTAGCGGGTTTTTCTTGACTATTGGATGGATAGTCTTGGGGTTAGTTCCATACATCTCTTTATATCCGTGGTGCATACATTCATGTCGCCTTCAGGATAAGTCATAATCACTGTAATCGCGTCTATGGTCAAAAAGCTGCAGAACTACTGACTTTTCTTTATATATTATATGCCATCTTTTAGGTGAGCAAGCACGCCCTTTTTTGGAGGAAGAAAAAGGTTCAAGGCAAAATTGTGACAAAATTATTTTTCCATATGTGCTTTTCCAAATATTAGAATAAAAAAAATGCAATTACTTGCAATTAAACCAGACTTCTCTATCAGACAAAAACTAATAAAATGTGCAATTACTTTGTTAGAAAAATGCAAATAAAGTTCTATCTGTGCAAAAAATAACTAATATGTGGCTGTAATTAACATGTTTTGCATTAAATATCTTTTCATGACAATAAGAACGTGCATTCTGTGCAAAACAAAACAGACTGAGTGTATGTGTCAGCCATCAAGTTGTATCAGTACTAATGGCTTCAATGAGCTGCTCTACACTACAAATCTTTTTTTAAACCTGGTTGCAGGCTTGATATGGTCGCTCTAAATTCATGCTCAATGTTGAGCTTAGATCTGTATTTTGTTTTGAGAGACGCAACAGCAGATAAGTCAACCTCAAGGAAATCTTACAGAGATCTGCGGAGTTAGAGAACCACTGGCCCAGAATAAGATGGGAAAAACTGCACACATCATACGGGCCAGTCACATGTCGGTATTGTCATATGTGAGCACCCTTGCTTGCGTCAGCATTTCGTTTTAATGCCTTTGCAGTGCAGCCCATTGACATTGCCCACTTATATTTTGACTGTCGCCATCTTGTTATTTTTTTGCAACCAGTGAAGGGAAGCGACCATCTTTGGATTGCTGAATTATGGTACTTCACAACCTAAAGCAGAGGTGTCAAAGATACGGCCCGTGGGCCGGATCCGGTCCGCCATGGGGTCCAGTCCAGCCCGCCGGATAATTGTTAAAATGACAGAAGAAAAAAGAAAATTAAAACCAGCAGAGCTGGGATTCAAACCATCGATCCTCTGATTGAAAGACAGGTGTGTTAACCACTTTTCCACAGTCACAATTGATAGGAGCATTGATATTACTAGAGATATTGACAAACTGGCCATATTCATTTGTGGTGTTGATGAGATTTTGATGATTGATTTTAACATAGAGAAATATTGTCCTTATTTATGCGTTATTATGTCATGATTTTACTGGTCCGGCTCACTTGAGATCAAAATGGGAAGCATGTGGTCCCTTAGTAAAAATGAGTTTGACACCCTTGCGCTAAAGGATACCCTACTTTGTGGTCTGGAACATTAGGCTGTATTAAAGAAGATGTTAAACTAGAGATTGAAACCATAAACTCACGTTCACAACATTCACTGAAGTCATAAATCAAGAGAGAAGTAGAGTCATTTTCTCATAGACTTCTATACAATCAGACAACAACAACAACAACAATTGCTATCGTGGCTGTAGGCTTTTGGAGTAGCGTTTACCAGAACGATAAGCGCTTTGCATTTTTCCCTTCCTTTCCTTTAAAAACCCTCCATAAGTCTTTCAAGTGTTCAGTCAACAGAAACATACACTCTGACTTCTCAGCAGGAACTCGTTTTTTTAAACATTCCTTTTACTAATTTGTCTATATCCCTGAAACTTATTGTCATGAAGGAATAAATACGTTTAAGTTTTGAAAGGCAATAAAATTAAGAATTCCAGTTCATCTGATATGTGGCCTTGCTGTATATAATATTAATATGTAGAATTTATATAATAATAGGCTTTGGACACAGTTACAACAATGTTTTATATGTGTTTCACAGTTACATTAAAAACTATATGTACTAACATGTAGCTGAGATGTTTGTTTTGTACAAACGGATAAAATACACCCATATATTAAATATAAGAACACATGTGTAACATATGTCGTTTTAAGTATTGTGAAATTGTTTTTTCTAAGAAATGTATACAGCGGTAAAGACTGTTACACAGAGGTAAAGAAAGAATAAAAACTATCTAGGAAACTGAGTAAAAGGTTTATCAACATTTTAAAAAATGCATAAAGACAATTTAATGCAGTTTTAAAAGCACACAGTAGAAATATCCTGGTTATATTCTACAAGCTGAATGGATGAATGTTTAAATAATATACAAAACAATATATTTGAGTATAGTTGTTAAAATATATTAAGCATAGGAGGGTAAAACTATCCCTGTGGTGGTTTTGTATGAACATGAGGAGGCAACATGTCAGAATCCTGAATAATATTTTCCTATAATGCGCAAAAAAGTATTCCTGGAATCCACTCTGAATATGAACCCAACAATGTACCTGGAAGAAAAGACACATGTTGTGTGTCATGATTTGGTTGTCAGAGCAAGAGAGGAGATGCGATCAAAGCGAGGCCACGTGTTCAGCTTTGGTTCTCAAATCCAGCAGCTGAAACAAGAAGCAACATTTTCTTTCTAGCTGGTGGTAGAAATGCTGCGAGTCCACTTCCTTTGCTTCATTCTCAACACCTTCGACCAGAACTTCTTGATAGAGTTTGGTGAAGTAAGACCTCAGAATTTGACTACAAATTACCTGTAAAACAGTTATCTGCACTATGTATGCAGTTTTAACAAATATTTCTTGTTTAGGAGAATAAGTCATGGAGTTTGGCTGCAACAAAGAAGTTTGTCCCGTCCCTGTGAATTGGAGCAGATTCCCCGTGTCTACTAAAATAAAATCCTACTGTTGCATGTGTTGACTCATCTGGCCACAGGAAATGAAGAATCCAAATTTAAAAGTGATATCCAACCTGAACCCGACACAGCAGAGAGAGCAGCACTCTGTCCAGATAAAAAAAAACAGCTGCACTCAGCAAACATTTTCCGCTTACATTACTTTGCTCTCCTCACGGATGATTGTGCTGCTTACTGATGTCACCTTAAAGGATTCCTGGGTGTTGAAGTTCAAAATGTTCAAACACTTATCTCTCGCAGCCATTTGGGCCTGCAAACACGCTGAGTTGCCCAGTAAGGCTTTAATCCAGAGTCGTGAAATGTCACGAAAAAAAACAAAAACATAACTTTTTTGGAGACATGTTGCGTAATTGAGTCTCGCATAATCTGAATTATTGTACTTTGTTTCATCACCAACGGTGGAACAGATTATTTAAAAAGTAAAACGTGAGGGTGGTGATGACGCAGAGTGCGTTACATCAACAGTGTAGCAGCGTTTTGGGAAATATTAGTTTTCTTGCTGAGAGGAGAAGATTGATACAACGCTTATGCCTTCAATTTGAATATGAAGCTACGGCCAATAGCTGGTTAGCTCGGCCTAGCGGGAAAAAAGAAGTGTATGAGAGTACAAATGTCATGTTACATGTTAATGATGGAACTTTAAAGGTACTGGGAGGTATATTATGTTTCCTTTGTATAGAGGCAGGCTAGCTGTTTCCAGTCTTTATGCTAAACTAAACTAACCCGGACAGATATGAGATTTTGCCTTCTGACCTGGCGCGTCAAGGAAGCAAAATAAGCACATATTCCGAGTTGAACCACTGATTTAACTGTTTATTTATTCATACGAATCCTTAGAGTGCTGCAGGGATGACGTACATGTTTTTGTAGAAGTTAGCGTCACACTATTTCCCTCAGGATAAAAATCCTCACACTTTCGGTCCGGCAAGATAATCTTCACAAACTAACACCCCTTTTAGATACCGCAGATACAATCATCAAAATTAAAAAGCATGCGGCTATAAACAAACGGTTGCATTGACGTCAGCACCACTAAGCAAAAGTGCTAATTCAGTCACTTAATAGAAACCACTGTTTTTAAGAAAAGTAAAAGCTGGAGCGGTGTTTACCTCTTGTCGATGTGTTCTTGGGCTGGAACCACAATTACTTTCGCATGCTGTGTTTGCGGTGTGGGACTGTTAGCAGGTGGCACCTTGCATGGTTGACTCCTGTCATCAGTGTATGAATGATGACATAAGTGTTGAAGCGATTTGAGTGGTCGGAAGACTAGAAAAGCGCTTCACAAGTACAGTCCATTTATCGTTTAACCACAAACCTTCTCGACTTTGAGGCAATGCTGACTCATTTCCAGGTTTTAGAGCTCCTGCAGCAATAGATGCAAAACTGGTGAAAGCAAATTTGATGCACTCGTTCACACCTTTTGGCTCACATACTTTAACAAAAACTATCGTTTGTGTCATATCTGCCTTCATTTTGCTAATAGCCATTTGTAGGAAGTTACATTAAGACGGGAACAAGACGCCATTGTCACCACAAAGCACAACAGGGTTAGAAACATGAGCCATCGGACGATCAGTCAGGTTGTAGACAAGCTAACAGTTTAGCCAGGCTACCAAAAGTACTTTGTTTGGAGGTCAAAATGAATCTGGGTTCACCTTTTAATCCCTCATTTCACAGAAAACATTTTTAAACAAAGTTTGGGTGATAATTTTACTTCCACAAATACATTTGGCTTATCTAGGGTCTTTGTTTTAAACCTGTCAATTTCTTGATCGACTGAATTCTTTCTACCTGGGCATGCAAGGACTCCCAGATCTCTTGAGTTCAGTGTTGTTATTAATAAAATGATGAGTCATGGGTGCCATCCTCTGTTTCGGTCAAGGTTTACTCTTCTCACACTTCAAATTTGCATACAAGAGAAACAAACTACTAAAACGCAGTGCACACAGCTTTGAAGAGAATGAGTGAAAGACTCTACTGTACTGCATGAATTAATGAAGCAACACTGTTCCTTGTCTTGAAAGCTTGTATTTAAGTCAGAATTCTGGCCTTTACTTTCTCCTGAAACTTGTTCTCAGCCACAAATTTGTCCTTGCTCTCCAACGTTGACTTGCAGATGATTTTGTACACAATGCCTTGTTTTTGATAGGGTTAATAAAGTTTACTGTCTTGGTGTACATTGTGAATATGTCCGTTTCGTACAATGTGATTGGTTGATGCCTTTATTTGTGGGGCCAAAGCGCAGAAAAGTCAGACAAAAATGTGAAATATTTGCGTTCTGAGTGGAAAATCAACAGTTCCAAAACTATATCATTGTGCAAAAGCCCTTAAGTAACCTTTTTTTTTTAGCCCAAAGCATGCCGGAGACATTCATTGGAACAAGTGCAACATAAACACACTCGATTAGTCGGTCAGTCAGCACCAGTTTAATGTTTCTATAAAGGTAGCAAAACCTACTACGTGTAGATGGATAGAGGGATGGGGCACAGAGAAAACACCCGAAGGAGAAGTATAGAGATGAGAGTAAAGAAAAGAAGAGGGAAGAAATGGGAGACAAGCAGACATTACGAAAAACAGCTAGGGACAAAATACAGAAATTGAAAGCAGAAAAGGCTACGCCTGCACCGTTTGTAAAAGCCTCTCGGCCGCACACACTAAGTTACAATATAGAGCGTTTGTTACTGTCCATGGTAAAAAATACAGCTACGCGATCTGTATGTGCAGTGTTGAGTGGCTTCCCTCTTTCATCCATGGAAATGTCCATCCATGATCCAGATGTTTGGATATCCATTCTGTTTGATGGCAAGCCTGCAGCAGCAGCAGCAGCAGCAGCAGCACTTGAAAGACAACCTGTGGGTTTTTTTTCATTGAGTCGCATTCTCTTTGACACTCAGCGTGTGATGTGTATGTGGAGTGAACATATGTGTCACAGGATCATACATATATACACATTGGCTTTAGTCCGGCTGTTCCGTTTTCGCACATAAAAAGGCAAAGACAGAGAGCTCAGAAACACACGCTATCCCTACCAACAAACAAAGTAAAGGATTGCAAAGTACTGGAGAGGAGCATTTTAATCAGTAATAATGAAATGTAGAAATGTGTTGTGTGGATGACTGATTTTAACAAGCCAATTTACACCACAGTGAGATTGTTGATCTCCCTTTCGCTCTCTTTCTCTCTCCCTTTCTCTGTCTCACACACTCGCACATAACCTTAAACACAGAAAATCACCATCTGAGGTACAAAAAACACAATACAGTGAGGAAAAGCGTTACATATCAATTTACATAGCTCAGCAAAGTTCATGTAAAGCTTCTTTTTTTAATTTTTCACGCGACAGGATAGCCCTCCCGTTAGACTTGTGTACTTGATTCTCGTCGCCCTGCAACACCAGGCGTGGATTATAGACAATTTAAGACATGACGTCACACCCTGACTAGCATCTGTAACTTTAGTTCTGACTTGGTTTCGTCAATATCCATAAAATCTTCTTCTCAAGCCACGTTTCATTTGATTTTTTTTTTTATCAGAGAGCCTCTTTGACCTGTTTTGTTTTTGCTAGCCACAACCCCTCGACTCGCCCACGGAAAAGCTTCTTTTGTCTTAGTTATGAGAATTATGGGTATATTAAATGTTACAAAAAACAAACTTCACAATAGCATGACCATTAGTTAGATATATAAAGAATAACATTGCGAAAGCTACTCAAAGGCTGGATTTTCAGTTATTAGCTGTTAGCAATGGGATTGCTGACAGCTCATCTTGATGTGAGTTTGATCGAGGTTGGAGCTGGTGTGTGCAAGAGCTAATGACATGCTACGCAATTTAACAGATATGCTGAGCTGGCTCGGGCCATTTCTCCTGGTCGTTCTCACATCTCCGTGTGGTGACCAGCAGAGTGGTGATCACAAATGACCAAGTTTAAAGTATTGCTCGATGATTCATTTTCAAAAGAGCTCAAAGAAAAGACTGTAGGATATCGTTAAGTCTTGCAGACTCCGGTTCGCGGTCCGTAGTTCACGCACGGCATGATGGGCCTACGGATAATGCAGATAGGGTGTTAAGCACAACTAATAGAAAACATTAAAGCTTTTAAAAGTAGCACTTGCACTGTCGATATACATATGAACTATATTAATATATTACTGCTATATACATTGATAATCATTGAGCTGTATTTACACTATACACAGAAATGTGACCTAACTCATTGACAGTCTGTGTGTTTCTAGTAATAAAACATCATCATCCTCCGAATCGATCTTCACAGAACGTATCTTCAATGACGGAGTTAGTTCATTGCCGCACTTATCTTCTGCTTCGCTTTCCCAAGTTTGCAGTCTTGTGGTATTTCTATTTTTGTCAGTAATTTAAACTGGGAGGCCGCAGATTTGCATCCACTCGCTGGAGGCAAGCATAGGACTCTGGTACCCTGGTGGGAGTTTGTCGGTCTGTCCGTCTCTATTCTGATCCTTGCTGTTCTACTCAAAGCTCAGGTCAAAATGTACATACATTTTTCACTACTGACATCTGCTGCGTCGTTCCCAGCTGATCTTGTTCACACTCAGAGTTGCAGTGCTGTCTAGTCTGGGTTGGTAAGCGGACATGATGTTCATGCCTTCTTAGTTCTTCCCCCTCTCTCTGTTGGTTTAGCCACTGTATTAAAGTTGTGTGCGCTTCAACATTTCAGGAACTATCACGAGCTTGAGAAAAATCAATACCTCTCCGTCCCAGAGCTTAGCCTCCAAAGCTAATTTATTAAAGAAATAGTTACCCAACTTCACCAGAAACGACAATTTCTCATTTTTACATGTGTTTTTCTGTGCGGATTTAACAAATGATGTACGAGTCTTTGCGAAATTCAGAGACATATTGACACATTTTCAGGCGTCGCAGCTTCGTCGCTAACGAAGCTCCCTCACACAACAATCTTGTCTAAGAGAAGAATGTAGAAAGCATTGATGTAATACATTTTTTTTAGCCCACAGTGACAGAAATATCACCAGCAGCAGATAATATTGTCTGTAGCTAACTATGAAGCGTAGCACCGACCCTGCGCTTCCCCCTCGCTTTAACATTATTAGCTCTATTTTGTACTGTTTGCGCCGTTAGCTGCGAACCGCCCACTCAGCTGTTGCCGTGTCGCTGTGTTGTCATTGTGAAGGAAAATCTCCTCGATAGCGCCTTCAATGCACCCGCTGACTTCACTAAGATCGCGCGTTAGCTAAAGAACCAACTCTATAAGACCGATCATGGAAACAGCGTGCAAGAGTGGGAATCGTCCCATTGGATGTCAGGAGATGGATATTTTGATAAGGGATTTGAAAGAATTTTGATTCTCCAACTCTTTACATCTTTTAGACTTTCAATAGAGAGAGAAAACAAAGAGTCTCGCTGAGGAGCGAGGCACTGAAGCGTCTTTGTTGCGTCACAAAGCAAATGTTTATGTAAAGCGTCGTCTGAATGTGAAGGAATGTTTAGCATAAAACATTTAACATAAAATGGGTGGCACAGAGGCTACTATTGGTCTCTGCCATTGGTTCACAGTATTAACACCAAATATACTGCACCATTAATGTGACAATGATGTATTGTTGTTAGAGAATGTTACGATTTCTCCCGCAGTTGTTTCTGTCCAATTTAACCTATTTGTCAGAGAACCGAGCTGGAGGCGAGGAGATGTACGGTCTCAAAGCGCAGTGCTGGTAAATAATTCCCAGCTCCGGTCAATAACGTTGCATTTACCCTGCAGCATTATTGAAAACCGCTCTGCAATCGGATTTGTCCACGTAACTTACACGAAGCACATCGTCTCATAATTACATTTTCGGAGTGTTTTGTTTTTGGGTGTGTGTTTTGGAGCGAGATCTTAAAATGTAATCGGCGGTAGTTATTTTCCCATAGGTCAATGCTGAAATCACTGTAGGCCAAACACATGCAATCTGATTTCCTTACGCAGCCTCGAGATTGTGATTTAGTCACATTCAGCCCACAGTGACATCATCTTATCTGAGCGCCGCCGAGACTTTTTTTCAAATGACTGCACCTTGGTGAATTAGCCATTGAGGCCTCTAATTGCTAATTCTGTCAGTTTAATTAAAGTTCAAAACTACAGCAGCCTCTTTAAACCAACCAAGCATATCTCTGGGTGAAGTCCCTAATGTAAAAAAATAAAATTGCCGTGGGCTGATTGGAGTTTTAACTCTTTATTTCTGCTCACTTCCCTCAAACTAACACTTAGATCTACCTGACAGTTTATTCTGCCGATGTAGCTCGGTGTATTTTAAACATCCCAGGGTCGAAGTGTTGAGTTTGTGTGTGTGCGCGTGACAAGAATGACACATTTTCCAATGAAACGTCAACTTTTGACATTGAGGTCCCAAACCAAATAAGACTATAACACAATTGCCACTACTGTATACAACTGTCTACGGATCTGCTTGCCAATATTCTCTGTTTAATTTAACCCTGTAGGTGTGTATATAACCAACTTGCCACTGGCGAGGCTGACGTTCAATCAGTTCATAAGGTGAACCAGTTTTTTATCCCTTCCCTCCTCTCTTAAAGTGTGCGTACTGTTGCAGCCTTTGAGGATTTCTTTTTGTGCCATTTCAAAATTCTAGTGCAACTCTTTAAAGTCAGCACGGCTTTGATTTCTTGTTTGTTTTTGCGAATAAACAAAGTAAACCTCCAACCTAAAGCCCCCCCGTGTAAGACACCCTCGCTGCTAGACAGGTGGATTCAATCTTCAACACAGCAGAACAATATTTGTTTTCCAGGTGTACTCATCTCTCTCTCGCTCTCTCTGTATCTCTCTCTAATCTGGTAGTATTTCTGATCCTGGGCCAGACAGAAACAACTGTTACCCCGAGCCACTTAGAATAACAAGCAGCTTCGGCAGGCCTGCAGGGCCAAAACCACGGCTCCCGAAGCAAGGAGCACGCTTGGCATGCGAGGGGGCCGTGATTCTGACTGGTGAACATATTGGTCCCATACTGTAGGGTCGCCGTGAAGGATGCCAAGGAGGAGCCTCAGAGGTTTTCATACCTGGACGAGCACCAAATAAAAACAACTTAAGATACGCTCCGACTTCACTTTAACTTTGGCTCGAAACTCGCGTTGCTGCAGAGGAAGCTGAAATCCAAAGACTTTTCCATGACATTGTTCTTATTGTGAAACTCCAGCATTTTCCTTCCAGAATTACGGTTTGAGACTGCATGCAAATGTTCCCTCAGTGTCTTTAATTTATTCAGTTGTGTGCTCTTGTATGATCCTGTGGGGCGACAGCACACATCCGGTATAACGACAAATTTGCAGGATCCATCATTCCCAGTTTGATCCCATTGGTATTTTGGATTCCCTTCGACGATGTTGTTCTTCAAAGGCAGCAAAGAACCAATCGAGCTTTTCATACCAGCCGAAACAACGCTCCTGCGTGCCAAAGCATTTTCAGACAAATCTCTACTCCCAAATGCAATCGACAGTTCTGTATGTACCTTAGCTAAGAATGTGTATTAGGAAACAACGTACGCATTTTTTGAGCATCAGGTTGGCGGTTGGGGGAGAGGTATCGTCACTGGCAGGAGTCTGACAACATTTTTGTTCTTGAGTTTTTTTCGCAAGGATTCCCCAAACAACAAATGCATTTGCACACCATACTGAGCCAGGATTGTTGGGAGAGGGAGAATTTAAAAAGCTCTCATAAAATCAGACAATACATTTGTGCATTGCTAGCAAATGACAAAGGTCTTTAATTGTTGTTTAAACCTCTTAAACCAATGAAAGTCATCAAGGACTCAGGATGGTTATTATTAGGATTTGATCAATACTAGTACTCTTATCGATGCTGCTTATCGGTTCGGTTCTTTATCGATACTCTCATTGGTTCTTTTTTATTATATTGTGAGAGAAAAAGACAATTAATTAAGGAAACAATCGATATTGCTTTTTTATTCTTGTTTGCACACAAATAGTCTTTCTTGAGCAGCAATACAAGAATTTCCAAAATCTTTAAAATACATTGCCAGCTAAACAATCAGCTAAGCGATTAGCTTTCATTTATTAGCCTATTCTATTGGCAAACATCGTACAGCATCCCTAACGTAACCTGCAGAGGACCAGGGCGGACGGCTGCTCGGCAAACCGTCAACAACTTGGCAGATTTATGTTCCGCTTGTTCGCCAAATGTTGTGATAACTTGCTGGTATGACCTGTCCTACTTGTGACTGGCATTTGTGACAAGGAGAGTTCTCAGCATCTACTCGAGTAAAATGTAGCCACACTTTCCTCTGCATGATGTCTCACGCTGTAATGAGCCTCCGAGCCTCCTCCGCCCTTCGTGCAAATACTTGGAGACAGAGGGAGAAGGTTAGTGAAGCTGCTGTTTTCCGCGGGGACCTGACTGATATCCAAATTCACACTCCCACTAGCTACGAGGCTACAACTTACAAGTTAACACGAGAGCTAATGCAAAGTGCATTTTATTGAAGGTGGCCGGTGTTAGCTTAGCTTACCCCGATACCGTGAATTTTTTTAATATTTTATATAGATTTGACAGCTAGCAAGGTACGATTAGATTCCACTGTGTCTTTACCTTCAACTGTATGTCCTGTGTGTTGGGCACAGGTATCTTGCTTTGCTTCCAAGTGTCAAATTTAAAATGTCTCCCCGAAGAAATGTCCTCGAAGAAAACAAAATGAACCAATCTATAAAGAAAAATGTGTTTCCTTATTCATATTTCTTTAAGCTTAATGTCGTTGGTCACAGAAAGGGAGGCTCCAACCGAGGCTGCGTGTAGAGAGGGAAGCCAGTGGGAGTTGAAATGTTCGCCAATTGAAGACTTGACGTGCAGTAGTACCTTCTTTTCGCATCTCTTCATCAAACAAGCAAGCCAGTTATATGTTAGATTTACATAATTATCAAAGGCTTCACGCTATAAAACTGATGAATGAACAAGTATAGCTGGTCGTGACATCGGGCCTCTTCATCACTTAGTTTTCAGGTTCATCAAGCGGGACGTTCTTTTGTCCCTCTTACACTTAGGAACTAGATAAACGATGTAGGGGGGTGGGGGATAAAGACAGATGACATGAGGCTGCTGTCTGTTTAACTATGTATGCGTTTTCAGTTCTCTTTGTACAGTGGTTGTGCATCTCTGTATGAATTGTGTGTGTTTCCAACAGAGAGACTAATTAAAAGGCAGAGAATATGCATGAAACAGCACAGTCAGTTTTAAAGACGCATCATCAAAAGGACTGTCGGGCCTCTGAACATGCAGTTAGAAATATTCTACCCTTTGGCAGCGCGGAGGAAAACAAAGTGGAAAGTCGACGGACTTGTGGAAGAGGAAAAGAAATAAATACACAAAGTTAATATCTATTCACAAGAGTCCCATTTCTTTTAGGCTAGCTACATCCAACACAACAGCAGCAGCAGGGGAGACAGTAGCATGAGACGGTGGCGGTCGCCTGCCAGGTGATCTGCGCGGCCCCTGAGAGACTCCTGGTTGAGCTCCTCCCGGTTGGACGAGGCGCGTGGGGAGACGGCGGCCGCCGCGTGGTCGTCGCGGTTGGAGCACATGTCGTACAGGTTTCCGGAGAACTGCATCTTCTTGGATTCCTGGCGGAGGGATTCCCAGACCGCCGCGGCTTCGTCCGGACAGCCGGCCATCGCCAAGTTGGCGCAGTCATGGAAGTCATCCCACGACCTGCAGGGAAAAGACACGTGGACAGATTCAGACGCAGTGGTGTATCGTAACAAAGTAGAAATACTTCGTTCCTGTACTTAAGTCATTTTTTTGGGATATCTGTACTGTACTTTTACTTCACTAAATTTCGCAAAGAAAACCGATACTTTTACTCCGATACATTTCCCCTGAAACCTTCATTACTCGCTACAAAATCATGCGTGAAAGACAATATTTTGTGCATCGTGCCCATTTGTTAAACAGCTGATCGAGACTACGAGTGAAGGCGCAGGTAAGAATTCGACAGCCTGTCGCTGGACACAACAACACCCGACGTGTGTTCTCTATCACCAGTCTACTCTGCTTTATGTGCAGTCTACTGGTGAACCGATAACCCGCTGCACAAAGACAGGATGTTGGAAATGGAAGCAGGTTTTCAGAGCTTTTTGGGCAATCTCAGGATATTCTGCCTTGATTTTAATCCAGAACACCAACAGAGTTGAAACAAACTTTGAAGTTTCATTTTTCGGTTAACGTTTTACGCGACCTCTTGACATGTGTCAAGATGTTCCCTATGAGGTCACACACAGACGGATGTATCCGGTCATTTTTCAAAATCTTTCCAGAGTTTATTTTTGGTCATGGTGGCCAAAGTCTTTTATACACAACTGTGCAGATGTGACTTGGGACACATGACACCAGACAGTCTCCAGATGTTAGGTAAAGGTATGCATGCTAGCAATGAGTGTGCATGACAGGTTTTTTTGTATATTGAAGTGCATTCTCCGAGCACATAGCCTACCATGTCTTGGTTTGTGGGTATGGTTTATGATTTTCATAAGGATGGCAACGTTCTTTTATAGTGCTCTTACATACAATTACAATCGCCTTTTTTTAGTGTATTAAATTGCAGATGTGCACTTTGTCAGTTTAGACAGAATCACATTACAGATCCTTTGTACATGCGTCCATGATTCCCAAAAGATGAAACTCGCTGACTTTGTCCTTATGAGGGCACTGAAAGAAAAGTCAAAGTTTTGAATTCCTTCCAGCCATCCTGTAAAATATCTGCACAACATGTTCATGGTTCCCAGATGATGTCTTTTATTTCAATGCCATAAGGAAGTTGACATTTGTGGTTTCCAGTGAAATGACTTTGGTCCGGACATTCATGTTCACCTCAGGATGAATTATATTACTTTTGGGGATTTGCTAACTTCTCATCTATTGCCATCATCGGGTCAAACAAGCACAAGAGCACCGCAGTGCTTCAGTAACCACGAGCACGGCTGGAAACTCTTGCTCGAGCCCAAGTGTTCAGACATTTCTTGCCAAGTAGCAAATGTACGCACCAGCCTTGTGCGAGAAAGGGGTCAAGTTTTCTTTCCTGAACTTTCCACCTGCCATGGATGTGTGCTATTAACACAATCAAACCACGTCTAAAATTCACACCTTGAGCAGGAAGCGCCCGAGTCAATAATCTCCCTCAGACGCGTGATTAACCAGGCCATGATTTTACTAATAATGATCTCAACCCGAGAGCTCCGAAAATAGCTGATGAAGATGCGGCGACAGTGCAGCACAAGTCCTTTCATTGAGTAAATCTAATTCAATCTATTTGTTTGCTCCTTTGACTTCTTCTCGCAGTTGCCAAGAGACCATCTGCTGATCTTCACTTCTCCGAGAGCAAAGGTCGCAGTGCGAGTTAGACCGAGAGAGGAGGGGGTCGATTGAACAGGGAATGAAAAAGCTGTCATGAATTGGGTGAACCACTGCTGTGTTATATCCATCCACTGTATGTGACCTGAGAGGAGTAATACGGGGGGAATACTGTGAAGAGAAAAGAGGAGAGGAGGAGGGAAAGATGATGGAGAGACAGAAGGAAGTAATCTCACAGAGCTTTTTTGGTAATGGACATCTTTTAGTGAATCACAGCATTACACTTTATTGTAATAACCTACAAGATGCACATCCAAAGCTGAGTCTATCTGACTGTAATTGGCTGCTAATTCTTCCCCTCATGGTGAATGTGTTGGCTAAGTTGTCTCTGAGGAAATACAGACTGAGTGTTAAGCAGAAGAAGAGGAAAAAAAGGAGGGCCGGTGGAGAAAGCAGAAGCAGATGGCTCTGTTCAAATTGAGCCTGACACAAAGCACTTGAAGCACTTTGCCATGAAAACCATAAAAGTCCATATTATTGATATCAACATGCCGCTTTCATAACAGAGGCGCTCTGTGTATGTCATCCAGGCGCCAACACGTTCTCACTCCAAACTTGTCAAACCCCGACGCCCTGGCGGCTTGTTAGTTTCCACTCGTCACATGAAGAGTGTCTTCTCAAAATAAACTCCTGTTCACAGAAAACATACAGTTTCCGGTTGTTACATACCTTTTCAACACACACTTTGGTATTATAAGGAAACGTACAGTCGTGTTTGTTTGGGCCCCTCCGACCCGCCCGAAAGGCCACTGACCAGGCGTCAGTGTTTGAAGAGTTGGGAGGAAGAAGCTTGACAATACACGTCATGCTACGACTGTCTCGTCTCGTCTCGACAGCTTTGCAAAGCGGTTGTTAAAAAAGTTAGCGGGTTGGCGCGCGATACGTCGCAGCCGAAGCTATACGTTCACACAAGAGAGATGAAGAGCTGGTGTATCGTCGGCGGGTCCGGCTGCCTCCGAACGGAGCGGTTCATCGGTTTTGATTCATCACTGTCGTTGGAGAGGGATTGATCGCTGCAATCTAATTCAGACAAATAGGATTAATCGCGACGAGGTTGTTGCAGTCCCGCGTTGTGACGCCCTGAAGGCTCCATTACGGATCTCGTGAAAAAGTGTCGCTGTGATTCTCACCTCAACTGAACTCTTACAGCCCTAAACATAGCAAAATACTTTAAATAAGTAGGAGGCGACAACTTGTCTTCTTTGTACTGTGTGACACACACACACAGACACACACACACACACTTTCTATATCCAGCTGACAGATCCCAGCACACACATTCACTCTGTGCTCCCACATACTGTACATGAAAATTATTTCTCTAGACCCACTTGTTTAATGAATTTTGTGACTGTGTCGACACAGCGAGGGACACACTCTCCAACACTCACATGCAGCTTTATACAATTACCAGGCACCACCACCACCACCACTGCAGGCCGGACCTACCTTGATGACTCTGCATCTGTGTGTGTGTGTGTGTGTGTGTGTGTGTGTGTGTGTGTGTGTGTGTGTGTGTGTTGATGGGGAGGAGGCAGCATCTGGCTGTTGTCGGAGTGTGAGGTTAAAATGAGAAAAACAGAAAGAGATGGCATCATGTGCAGCGGTGCAGGGTGTTTAATGTGTGTCTGTGTGTGTGTGCGTGTGCGTGTGTGTGTGTGTGTGTGTGTGTGTGTCCCTGCTCAAGTCACAGGTGTTGCAGAGACAGCAGAAACACAGCGAGGACACTGACAGACAACCAGCTGCTTTCACAATAATAAAACCTCTTGAGAGTGCGTCTGCTCTGCTGCTAACATGCTGCTGCTGACATCCCACAACCTCCAAACACCCGTTCTGAACTTCTCTTTTTGTGTTGCTTTTTGTTGTCGTTGTATACGTTTGACTTGAAAATGGACGCACACAGCGATGTGTTCGTCTGGGTGTTTCCTGGCTTGTTTCCTGGCTGGTGTCAAGAAATGGGAGAAGGCAATGGAGCGCAAGCGAGGAGAGGAGAGGAGAGCGCAGCAGAGCAGCACCAGATATGTGAGGAACGTGAGGAAGAAGAAACAGCCGACAGTAGACGTTCAGCTGCGGTGACACAGTCTGCAATATTGCAGGAGAGTTTATTTAAACTTTGGGGTAAGGTCTCCACATGAAGTCACATGCTATGTGAATGCAGGATGACGGGACCTCTTATTAATAATTGTTAGATGTGTTTTTGCCAAAACTTGACACTGCTGTTCACCGTGAGCTGCTCACTGTCTTGAACTATTCCTTCACATGTCTGGCGGAGGGGACATATTTTGCTTGCAGCATCCGGATGGCCCTCCATAACCATGTTGCCTCTGGAGCGGTTTAAAAGAATAAAAGTGATATATTTAATTAGCCCTTACGTTTTGGATGGATGGAAAACAGAAGATCCTATTAGATATCAATGCAATTTTAGCGTCTGGATTATAATTGGAAGCGGTAATCCAGACATCAATACGTATTTGACTGAATCAGGTTAAGTCTCGTCTGTTAATGGTCTACTGTTTGATCTACAGGCTGATACATAGTGGAGGATAAACACTGTGGTGTTACTGTAGGCCTGTACAGCAGTCAGCAGCCTCCCGCTCGAGCTAACCTTAGCTAGCCATCAGTGCTAACTGTCGCCAGCATCCTTGAGACATTTGCCACACTCGCACCGCTGATGCGTTGCTGGTATGGAAAAAAACAAACAAAGAAGAATGTGTCAATAATTAGCGACAATGTTAATTTTCATGGATAACATGACACTACTTAAAAAATAAAAACACTTCTAAACAAGAATGTATCTATAAAAATATGACATACTAATGATATCATTCCCATCGTATGTCATCATCAACAGCACCCACTTTTCTGGTGATGTTTATAACTTAAAAAAAGAAAGATTTAGTCTGTCAGGAAGTGATCCAATAGTTTAACTAGTTTTAAACCACTACAGCTCCCAGAAAATACAACATATCATCATTATTATATGACCATTAGTCCTGATACAGTGAAGACTTTTAGATGAACGTGTTAACATTAAAAATGTACCAGGGTTTTGCTGTCATCTGAGAGAGCTTTATGTAAAATAAATTTTGTCTGAACAGCACTTTTTTAGGTCCTGCAGAAATCTCATAAAGCCTTGTAACTATTTTGTCCAAGGTTGATCTGCAGAGGTTAAAGAAATGAAATAAATAAAAAATGCCGCAGCCCCTCAGCTCCGACAGATTGCATGATTTCAAAAGCAGCAAAAGAAATGAAAAGAATTCAGCTCTTCGCGAAGAAAAGTTTGACAATCTTTTATATTAAAATCCTCACACTTCCTGCAGTGGCCTTCATCAGGTTACCGCGTTGACGTGCTTCAAGAAGGCTTCTTTCACCTTGTGGAGGAAAAAAAACTAAAGAAAACTTTCTATTTTCCACCTACTTGATCCATATTTTTGCAGCTGTGGAATCTCAGCAGCAGGTTCAAGCAGTAAATTATTATTTCTGTGAAACAACCCATTTCATGTGGAAATCATAAGTAGCAGATCCATACGTCTGCCTTATATGTGATCGCCTATGTAATAGAAATAAAAAAGGAAGAATTCAAACTCTTCCCGCTTGCCCCTTAATATCATTTCTAAATCTACATGATAACCAATAAGAGACGCGCGACTCGTGAATATGATGCTGTTTTTGTTTGGCAGCAGTTTAAGCGCCGCATGCTAAATGAGCTGCAGCGCTGAATGAGGACTTTAAAGTGAAGCCGGCACCGGAATGGAGACGCTGCGACGAGATGCAGTGGAAGCATGAACGGCCTTATCGAAATCTGTGAAGGATAAAAATATAAAAGCAAATTAGAGGCTGCGGGGGGGAAAGAGGCTGAGTGAAAGGAAACTAAACCTTGGTAGAGAGAGTTTTCCAGTGTCAGCCTTTCTACGTTTTCTATAGCTTAAGAATTCATGAACTAGTTATGACAATTTCAGACAAATGCCTCATTGGATCAGAAAAGAGGACATTTTGGACATCACAAAGCACAACTTGACTCAGTGGGGGGGAAGCGACCACGAGGCAGAAAATATAGTTCCTTTATTTACTCTCCCAAACAGGGCCAGTGTCAGGCTTGTTTGGCGGATCTATAAGCAGAAATAGAAGATGGATACCCAAACTTTTATGTATTTGTTATTATTTTAACGCTTATTTAGTCTTAAAAAATATATAACAATACAGGCATCCATGTATAATAGGCTTCACATAAAGGGGCATCTTACAATTCTATTCTAGTCCACAACCCGAGTCTTATTCTTATTATATTTGAATACATATTAGCGGCTTAATGCTATTATTCAAAGTGATTTCAACATGAATAAACGTATTACCGATAACCCTCCAGAACTTTTCCTTAATAAAGCGGTACCCATTTTTCATCTGAACCTCCCCTGCGCCTGTCGGAGCTGCAGCAAAAGGTTACTGTTTAATTCTATTGAGCCGAGTAACTCTGTATCTTTAGCCCCAAATATTTCCTTTTCACCTCGCCTCCTCCGGATCCACTCTGAATGATTGCAACTGCATAAAGCCTATTGTGAATATGAGGAATAAAAGCAGCGCCGCACTCCTGGGAGAGCTCTGACAATGGAGCAGCCTTGGCCTAGATGCAAATCATAGCCTCTTATTCAGACTACACTGTAGCATGTGTGTGTGAGTGCGCGCGTGTGTGTGTGTGTGTGTGTGTCCGTGTGTGTGTGCACGTGCTTGCCGATCATCAGAGGGGAGCGCCATGCTACCTCCTCATTAGGTGGCTCTGATAAAAGCGCTAAAAGCTTGTTCTTGGGTGGAAAGAGGGGAAAAGGCTAAAAACACAGAGTGTAGGGATGGAGGGAGGAGAGAGAAGACAAGAAGAGAGAGTGAACAAAGAGGAGGCGGCAGGAGAGAGGGGAGAATGGAGGGATGAGAGGGAGAGGGAAATATGAGGAAAGGAAGAAATTGAGGCGAGGACACGGAGAGTGTAATTTGGGGAGAGGAGTGTATGCGGACATGTGGATGGTGTGCGAGGGCTCTTATGTCCCTGCATTAGGCAACGCTCACATGGAGGTGGCTGGGTGGCAGGATTAGTCGTTTAATTGGTACCTCAAGGAATAGAGAGGATTCAACAACAGTGGAGTGGTACCACGGGTGGGCTGCAGGGCCATGGTGACACACACACACACACACACACACACACACACACACACACACACACACACACACAATGTTGTTCCACTTGCGAGGACTTTTTTTTCTCAGACCATTTCCTTACCCTCATCCAGGGTTGTCACGATGCAATATTTTCATAAAACCGCCGCAGAAAATATCCCTGTGTCACGGTATACTGTGTAAGACTATAACTGTTTTGTTAGTATTATTATCATTATTATTGTTACAATTAGAGAGAGGGACCCTTATGAGAAGTATGTGTGATAATATCAGGTAACTCTTATTTTGACCGACAGTCGATGTTAAAACCAAACTCTGTAACTAAGTATATGAAACCCAGAATGCTTTACCATTAATGCAAAAATAAATTGGTGGAAGATGCTTCGGAAACTCCTTAGTTTTGCAGGTATTTGGTCTGAAACCAAAGTATTGGACAAACCTGATTATTCCGCGAGGGGGTCACCAAAGCGCTAATAGTTCTTCATGACACCAATGGGTGTGATGGGTCTGCAGGGTGTGAGGGTCTGCAGGGTGTGAGGGGTCTGCAGGGTGTGAGCGGTCTGCAGGGTGTGAGGGGTCTGCAGGGTCTGCAGGGTGTGAGGGTCTGCAGGGTGTGAGGGGTCTGCAGGGTGTGAGCGGTCTGCAGGGTGTGAGGGGTCTGCAGGGTCTGCAGGGTGTGAGGGTCTGCAGGGTGTGAGGGGTCTGCAGGGTGTGAGGGTCTGCAAGGTGTGAGGGGTCTGCAGGGTGTGAGGGTCTGCAGGGATCTTTCCAGTCTGCAGGGGTCTTTCCAGCCCGCTTCCTGACTCTGGAGGTGAACAAGTCCAGGATGGAGGGCAGGCTGGAACCAATAGTTCTCTCTGCAGAACGTATCTTTACTTCCAGTCCATTAGTGGGGAAGAATAATCTAGATGTTTGAGTATGAACTGAAAAAAGTCCTGCATTTGAAGTGTCTTGAGTAAAAGTAAAAAAGCATTATCATTGAAATATAATAACAGTACTCAAAAGTACTCATCGTGCAGAATAATGTATACTATTTTAATACATTTCACCAAGGGATCAATAAAGTCTTATCTTAACCTAGAATACTACATCAACATGTAGTTGTTGTATTAAACTTTGTGTTGATAATTTGATCCTGCAAAATAACAAAAGTTCTGAAATAAATGTAGCGGAGAAAAAAACTACTTAAGAATACAACTCAAGTAGTTTACTTCTCCGCTTTCCACCACTGGAATCCATACAATTGTTTCTTGAGATGTTTCACTCAGATTCATCCCTACGGGACCATCGATCCACCCAGTAGTTGTAGAGATACTTCAGTCTGGACCGAAGTGAGCCGACCGACCGACAGACGGACTAGAAAGCAACTAGAAAAGTAGAGTCCAGAGAGCTGAGCAGAGCCCCAGCCGAGATAAGACGAGGCGCGTTGTCGTTATTGGGTGTAAAACACGATGAAATCTTGTTTGGCAGCAAACGTCGATGACGGGCCACACATATGTTTAGGACAACTCCATTAGGTCCTCCTCAAGAACTGTGATGTCACGCTTTGTAGCTTCTTGCGTCTTGAACAAAAATGGGAAATCCTCCCTGGATTCACTGGGGCGTCGCGAGCTCAGCGACAACACTGTCCTGTTGAACAACCTCATGTCTCCGCTCAGCATTATGTTGCGCACGTGTGCCGCCGCTGCCTGAAGGCGCACTCCAGTTCACGCAAGCCTCATTCATAATGCAGGAAGGAAAGAGTGCTCGTCACCGTTCCTGTTATAGATCGCGTTAAATGACTACTTTACCTGTCAGCCCTTTATTTCAACATACTAACCACTTTGACCTCTTCGGTTGACCTCTTTGCCGTTCACAGTTTCGTGTTTACAGTCGGCTGGGATGAGTCTGTGGACTTCAGGAGTTCACGATCATTTTCAGAAGCATACTAATTTCAACCAGCAGACACACCGCTCTCAGATCAGCAGACCTATTCTGAGACCCTTCACACGTTAATGGCTCCCTTCTCTGGTCGAGCGGATACGACTCTGTTGGAAGATGGATGACAGAGGTGTGTATAAATAGAGCGTTGAGCGGAGATGACACAGAGAGAGAGAGAGAAAGAGAGAGGTATGACGGATTGATACAGGATATAGAGAAATGGAGTGGCGAGGGAAGGAAAAAGGGGTTGGCGTCATCAGGCCTCCAGCCCTAACAATGAGGCTAAAAAGAGTGCAGCGGAGTGAAGATATGCTGGGAGAAGAGAGGCGGCAGCGTTGCTCGGGAGTGAGTGTTCAAAGTGAAAAATCAAACAAAGGTTTCTAAGAAATCAGTTCATCCTTGGTGGGTTTTTTTACTTGGATTTTTACTTTTTCCTCGGCCTTTCTTGTTTGTTCAAAATTGACTTTTTTATTGATATATTTCTGCAGCGACTGATAGGATTGTTCGATATATGAGAGAGTGGTCACTAAAAGGAAAATAGCTCATCTCCTGAAAGAACAAGTTCTTAATTTTGGGGATATGTTCATTCGCTCTGTAGCCGAGAGTTACTGTAGATGAGAGAACCGATCTCACTTTCCTGTTAATGTGAGGAACTTTTATCTGGTTATGAAACAGTTCAAATTAATACTGATGCCCCTTAATGACCTACATAAGTAACAGCGATATCAGCGAGATGACTGGCTATGTCTCTATAGTGATTCTTCATCTGTGTCACCAGGTCGGATTCAGCACGCTATCAAATGAACTGGTCCAGGTCCTCTAAACTCCTTCAGCTCAAGGCGGGGGCCGCAGTAGCTCCTCCTCCAACCAGGAGCAGATCTTCGCCTCAATACTGAGGACTTAATGCCAACAGAGGCCGAGGCCGTATTGCTAGGCTCACTGGCGGGATGGGAGGCACAGGAGGACCAGGGCAGACTGTCAGATGCTGCTGCAGTACAAAACAAAGAGAGAGGGGCCACAAGGGCTACCAAAAGCGACACAAAAGCAATGTTCCTCATTGAAGCTTGAACTTAAACAATTGGCCCTCTGCATTTAACCCATCTTTAGCATTAAGGAGCAGTAAGCTGCTGTAAAGTGCCGTGGGGGCAATTTAATTACAAAGCTACTGACAGCCGCAGCATTTACCTTTGAACTCCAAGAGTCACAGGACACACAGGAGTGTGAGCGTGCAGAAGCTGCAGACGACTCAGCAGGTATTGAGGTAACATGAACAAACAGAGAGGACTAGCCTTTAAAGCTAGCTAGCTTCTACTGTGTAAGTAGGGTACTAATTTAACACCTCGATGGGAGCAAATGTTGAACGTTGTAAAGGGACAGGCCTCATGCGTTGTTTACGGTACATGACCAACACTGTGTCGCAGGGGAGATTGAACGAGATTGAACGCTTGAACGCTTGAACGCTCTTTGTATGCTATGCAGAGCTATGACACACGCCAGTCTATAGAGCGCCGCGGATGTTTACGGCGCGTCTTAGCAACGCCGGCTCTCAAATGTCAAAGCTGTCATGGGAAACACCCACCAGGACGCCTGAACCCCCAGACGCTGTCTCCACTTTTGAGAAATGGAATCATTTCGAGCCGTTTAGCCACCGCATCATGGCAGTTTATCTTCTCTTACACTAAAATGGCAAACGTTCAAGACACATAAAAAGGTGCTGTCGGTAGAATTTCTTTTTAGGTAAGTGTCAGTTAAACCCTTGTGTAGAATAAACACACCTCACAAGATAATCGTGCGATTTTTCCTTTACCTGGCAGAGTTGTAGCAATCTCGCAGTCAAGCTGCATAACTCACAGTAATCACTGTTTGTGTAAGTGAAAGACTCAATATCCCTTTCATATAATCCCAGTCAGGAAAATCATTTTTCATCTTATCAGGGGGTTCATCAGAATCCTGGGACGTGTGCTTATGAAAGCCACATCACGAGGGGAAGTCCTAATGGCAAACGGAAATTTAGTTTGCAGCAACGGACGGAGAAATGAATAAAATACCACAACATTCTTCATTGCAGTTTGGTGCACCAGAATTTTCCACATCGTGCTGTTTATGAGTTAGAACAGGACAAATCTATTTTATATTGTATGTAGTATACAGTGTAGACTGTATAATTCATATATATATATATATATATATATATATATATATATATATATATATATATATATATATATATATATATATATATATATATATATATATATATATGAATTATACAGTATTGTATATACACTATACAGTATGCAGAGTTCTCCATCCCTTACACTAGTCTCACAGAGCCATCGACATGACTGAGTCTTCTCAACAGAAAGCCTGCATTACAATGAATTGGCGACATTGAATTGCTGGAGTTCCTCTTTAAAGCTACGATGAGGAACTCTCATTTGGCATTGACTTTGGCGGCCCCTGTGGGCAAAAGCAGTAGTTATTCCGAGCACCAGAGTCCCTTTAGAAAACTTCCTCTTTTACTGCCGCAGGGTGTGACAGTCTGCAAAAGTTACACTTTTGCACATGCTAAAGCTCCTGATTCTCCTTCACAACAGTCATGAAGCTTTCATGCAATGTTTCAAACTGTCGATGGCAAACTACTCATGTGTCTCTGGTAATTATGATTTATTTATGTTCACACACAGCTATTTTATAGCTATACAGCTATTCGTGTAACTGCATGTGAACAGGTCATGGGTCAGTCCAGTGAGGGATTAGATGGAGAAGGCTTCGATCTGTGGGATTCTGCAGATGTACGTGTCCTGTTAATATTGGATAGAAAACCGACTTTGCAAAATGCTTGCCTAAACCTTTCTTCCCAAAAGCCTTGTATACTCAGTTACAGCTAAGATAATGTGTCCTGTCTTCTTGAGAGAGCTGCTTTCTTTGTTTCCTCAGCCCTCTCTCATAATGTCACTAAATTCACATTGATATGGACCTAACTGCCCTGGAGGATTTAATAATACATATTTAAATACTTAAAATCTGTTATGTGATTTATAGTGCAAAAAAAACCCGTCTTTTTTTTTTGCTGAAAACCTTTGTATATGGCTATTTAGTAGTGTTTTTGATGGATCTTGACATTTTATTTCAAAGTATTTGATTCACATATTGTGAAGTTGGACTGCCCTGGTCCAAACCCGGCTATTGCAATTTCCTTTTGCAGTTGGCAAATGACGTCCATGAAGCCAGCTTTCATCACTAAGTGTCCCCTCCTCCCTGCCCCCTCTCCCAGCACTGCAGATTGTGGAGAGGAGTAATAATGAGTAGCCATTACCCTTTCAATCAGTAATAATTACTAGCATGCGCGTCATTAGCCCTAATGCTAATTACTAGCATACACAGATCCCAGCCTTGCATGTGAATTCAAGTACATACTGTATTTTGTCAACTTGACTGACCCTTTATACTACTTGCCTGACCATAATTGTAACAATAGTCCGCACACTAGCAATTACCATTAGCGCTAGTTGTCAGCACGAGCTAATTTAAAGGGCAAAGGCCATGAGGAACCGTGTTTAAATTATCTGGTTATCTACATTAGAGTAACGTAGACCAAGCCCAGTGGTCCGTGTGGCGCTTTTCATTTTCTGTAACTGTAGCTTGAAACCATGATGAAGTTTAGCAAGCAAGCTAGCCAGCTAGCCAGCCCCTAATTGAGTCTCGGACTAGGAAAGCACAATGCTATTGGGAGATAATCATCAATACTGATTCGCCAGATTTTGGGACGTGCTGATGTCTTCATTTAAAAGTCCACAGAAAGGTCTTGCGCCGTGGCCGTGATGCCACATTGGTTACTGAAAATGAGTCGACAATAGAGGTGTCGTAGCCCCCTTCCCAGCCCTGCCGTGTACTTTTTTTACGCTCTAGAGGCGCTTTTGTTTTTTAGAGGCATTTCAGCCAAAACTCAAGCTTGTCTTTAACTTGCCCACTGAATGTGCTTGTTCACACCGACCTGCAGATGGAGTGTATCTCGTGTGTGTCCTCGTCCTTGCGGGCGCTGTCGGCGAGGCTGTCTCCCAGCGCCATCAGACACTGAGCGAAACCTTTGTAGATGGAGTGACACCTTCTGGCAGACGACGCAGCAACAGGGCACGGGCTGAGCACTGGGAAACACGCACAAGAAAACACACACGGACAAATGGATTATTCAAGTCGAACTCGCAGTTGACAATAAATGTGTTTCTGTTTCTCTTTGTTAATGGCTAAGGCTATTGGACCGGAGTGAGATGAAGTGTGCATGTAAAAAGAGGAAGCCAAAAGGAGCGTCTGTCAGTGCAGCCTTTTGTTTCAATGATGGACTGAGAGGTTGAGCATCATCATCCATCATACACGAGGAGCTACAGACAGCTGTGGGTCCTTTCCCCCTCTCGCTCATTCGGCGTTTGAAGTTCGCAGCTGATCGATGGCTCACATCAAAGACGAGAGCTGTCGAGGCTCGTTGACCAGGAAATGGGGATGCAACAGAGGAGAAATGCATTTATTCATCCTCAGTGATCCGATTCTGTTTGGAGCTACAACACGCACATTCATACATGTTTGAATGCAGCCGGGACCCAATCACCTTGACACGGCTTACGTTTACTGACACTTTTGATTTCTCGACAACCCCCACAATTTCACTAATAGACACTTTAAAATGTTAATAAGTGCCTCTAAACTTTGAACTACAGATCATCTTTCAGAAAAAAAGAACCAACCAGAAGCAACAACATAGCTGTCAGGTGTCAACCTCCTCAGGTTGTCAGCATGGATTGTCAAGACAGTTGCTGACAGAGAACAAGCAAGAAGAACAAGAAGAAGTAGAACAAGCAAGAAGAAGAAGAAGAAGTGCTGCATACTGTCAGTTCTTATAGGTACAAAGATTAGGGGAGGAACTGAAGGACAGAATGTCATGTCGGAAATGCATTTTAGGGACAGGTGTCAGGTAAAAAAAACAACAGTTACATACACCTACGCTGTTCTGTGTTTTGTTTATTGACTATCTGGGTACGGATAGCTTTCGATTAGAGACCAACTGTCCACAACATGACGGATCATTTGTAAATGTGACTTATTACGGTCACACTGAATCCATAAAAAGTCTCCAACAATGATGAAGGTAAAAACCCAAAAGATGAGTACAATTAAAGGCTCATTTGGAAACCTAAAGTATACACACACACACACACACACACACACACACACCAGAGAAACCAGTCTCACAAGTGGTATATTTGTACATAGCTGTTAACAGCATCTCACCAAAGCTGTTTGTTGAGTCAGACTTGAGATGAAATCTCAAGAGATGCATATTTGGTTGATGTATGTTAAAATAATTAGCAGCATTTGTTCAACTGTTTTGCCGGTGTACCATCGGTTGTATAGGGATTGAAAAGACACGGAAGTAAGCGTCATTGTGCACACTGCAGAGACCTGGAGCTCTTCTGGGACGAGGGCACCGCTGTTTGATGAGGCTGATCCTTTCATGTCTATTAAGCAGCAGCCGCAAATGAATGAGAATCAGAAGTCTGAGAAGACTTTGAGGAGCGGGTAAGTGTCATGAGAACAGAAGATGCAATAATTCCATCAAGGGCTTTTACATTTTTCAATCTTCCTAGTTCCTGACATTTCAAATCTCCAACCAACTCCAGATTTCTCCTTGATTCAAATAGACCAGAAGAGACCTCACAATATGTCCCATGTGGGATCAAGTGTGGGCACTAGTTGTGGTTTTGGAAAACACGGTTGTGCCTCAAGCTACCAATTGTAGACTATTCTATATTAAACAAACAGCATGGTTACGATCCTTAACGTCACGGGACGGAGGAAGTAAGGACCCAAACGCCGACATCTTTTAATTCCAAGAAAAACTAGAAAATGTTTCTTAAAAAAAAACAGATTCTGATGGAACGGAGGGAAAAAGCAGGAACTGGGAAACGGCCACAAGGCGCAGACACACAGTTTGAACCGACAAGGAGGCAGGAGACAAACGGGGTTTAAATACAAGATGGCGGTAAAGAGAAACAGGTGGACACAATGAGGGCAGCACAGGTGCAGGGAACACACAACCAGGAAGCAGGTAGACAGACAATCCCAGACAATCACCAGGGCAGGAAGTGCAGAGACACCGAGGACACAAGACTCCAAAATAAAACAGAAAACTACAAATCATGACACTTAATCCTTCAGATTATTATCAAATCAAACTCTGTGTTCCTTGCTCAACATTTAATCAGCAATAGCCATTCAATGTATTTTCATTCGGCACTGACCTGTTTGTTAGTTGTGGCGAGGTCTTATTTAAAACTCAACCCTCTCGCAGAACACAAACGCCCCATGTTGCTGACTGGCTGGACAAACGTTGTGTGGCTCAGTTCAAGCCGCTTTCTTTATGTATGAACATCAGATTACTTATCAGACGATGGGGAGATATTGCAAAAAATAGTACAGCTGTAACGTCAGAATTAAATTGTTTAACTCGCACAACACTCGTCACAAGAAAACCAACATATACTCGTACAAAGGTGAGACTAATATCTCCCTAAAAAGAAGTAAGTCCACTCTTTTTTGGTGAGTTTTTCGACAAAAGTCCAGCAACTTTCGCTCGTGAAATGCATACAGTCTTTTTTTAAAAATAAACTTCCATCTAAAGTTAGATTTAAGCAACAAAACAACCAAAGATCGTGATGAGTAAATAACTCCTGAAGTAACGCTTCTCAAGGATGGAAGTTACGTGACAAATAAATCAATATTGACTTCTCATCTCTCATGAGGAACAAACAGCGGTCTCCTGTGGTAAAGACCGTTGAGCCTCTCAATGCGACTTTTTGTGGTCTTTATACTTCCTGTTTAACAATTACATGAATTACATACAATTATAAATTGGCATTTTCTAGTCAGCGGATCATTTGAAATGTACTGCGTCCTGCTAACCACGACCAAAACAACCAGGATTGTAGTCCTTTGACAAGCTGCAAAACACAATCACAATAGATCTAATAATAGTGTATTTGCTGAGAGTGGACATTGTATTGCAAGAGTGGATATTTTTATGGGGAAAAAGTGAAATACTGTCAGTTTACATTCTACTGATACGTTTAATATATAAAACCATATCAGTCCAAGCGGCATTATATTCCCTTAAAACCTTTCAAATAAGCATGATACACACACACACTCTCTATTAATCGATGTTGAGAAGGAAAATGAAAAGAATATGTCAACAAACCTGGATGAAATCCTGTTATGCAGCTTGTATTTCATCAATCCACATCAAATAATGTTGCTCCTACAGCTTCCATGTTGACTGAAAATGATGTCTGGGGGACTGATACATCACTTGATTGATTAGAGTAAAGTACCCAAAAAGAAGTCGGCTAACGAGCAGGAAGTCAGACTGAATGATGCGGCGCAACAGAATTAAGTCGGACTAGCGGGCTGCGTTTCCTTTCCATCCTGATTTTGATGTAGGTGTGTCAGCAGTGGTTACATCCCTGATAACGAAAGAGGCGAGAGAAGGAGACAAGAATCATCAATCGCCCGACGCACATCGAGGTAAACTGTCAATTGTCTGAAACAGAAGAAATATAATATTCTACAAATGATTGACACAGACCTTTGTGAACTATGTTTGCTTTTTTAAAGGTTATACATGTATCAACCCAATTGTGTGTTCTCACTCCCATCCTTTCTTTGCTTACTCCGAGTGATAGAGGAGGTGGAGACAAAAGGAGTTGCAGTGAAAGGTTTTGGCAGCTTCTTTCTCTTGCCATCTGTTGCTTCTATCCTGTCTTTCTTCTATTTTAATTCATCTCTTTACTCATTCATCTCGAAGCTCCCATGACTCATGAAGGGTAAATGCCTACCAATGAAAAGTCAGTGACAATAGAAGTTGATGGAAACTGTGATCTTAAATTTAGAAACAGATCTGTCACTAAACACAATAACAACTTAATCCCAGTTGATTTCTTTCATCCTCATCTTTACCATTCATCAAAACTCTGTTGCCCTAAATCATTCAGTGTTTCGACTGGCATGAACACTTACTGTTTGTCAGTTATGTTAAAGACATAGTCAGATGCTTTAGTTAAGAAAAAGTAACAGGTACATCTGTGTAAAAGTACTTAATTACGAGCCTTGCATTTAAGATTCTTCTTAAGTAAAAATACAAAAGTATGTTAAATGTGTCTCGCACTATATATCAGCCCGTAGATCAAACAGTAGACGATGAACATGTTTGTTATTTACATACGAGTGTTAACAGGATTCAATCAAATACATATAGATGTCGGGATAAGCAAAAATCCACAGTGTGGGAATGATGGAGATCCACCATAAGTCTTGAAGGTATTTCTATGAAACAAAAGATAAATGTATCCAAACTTGTCAATTTTACGATCCAAACGTACGTCAAATATCATTGACATCTATGGGATCTTTTACTTTTTATCCCCCAAAAAGGGTCATGACTTTGGCGTTTTTCGCAAAGTACCCGTATGTGGCGGTCTGATGTGCATGTCATGGCTCAACAGAAGGAAGAGAGGCGCAAACACCGTAAACAATTGTTGGTGAAGTATTGGGGCTATGGACAAAACTCTCATGTGTGTCTTGAGCGCTGAAGTTGTGTTTTCTTTGCTCACTAAATGGTGTTAAACATTGTTCAAATTGAACCACAATGGTTTTGATTTTGGCAACTGCCAATTTGACTTAAAATACACTTTTGTTTAGAAAGAGAGATTAAAGAAATCCTGAGTGAGATATTGCATTGAGTTACAGAGAAGCTGGTGCAATAGAAGCTAGAGCTCTTTATAGGAGAGGAAAAAAGGAAGGAATAAATTCATTTTTGGGAATATCTTCTAATCTGTGAAGTATTTGAAGAGCTTGCCTCTTTGAGCCTCAAACAGTTATTTAAATGAAATAGGTTTTAAGAAGACATTTTTCAGTGGAACCGCTAACAACTTAAAAACCAAAACGTGACAAGGAGCCCTAATTAGACCTGGAGACGAGCCACAAGCCCAAAACTGCTCTACTCTTTAATCATTCACGAACAGTACTTAAATATATACGTAGTCGCTTTCCACCACTGAAGACTGATAAATAATTGCGTATAGTGACAACCTGAATTCACTCAATACAGGCTGAGCTTTCATTGTCTGTGGATTGACATATTGATCAGTGCGTAGGCTTAACTTAAAGGATAAATGCTCACATCCATGCAGAAGTGAACCACAAAACAGGACACGGAGCTGTGATGATGGACGTTTATGAAATAGAACCTGTGTTTAAGAAATCACGATTGTGTGGATTCATTTATTTATTCAAACTGTTCAATTGAAATAGGAAATACTTCCCCTGCAGAGGTGTTTACGTGTCACATGTTCACACGCAAACGCAGCTGAGCTAAGCGACAGCTACAGTTAACGTCGGCGACATTTTGAACAATCAGTCGATCGAGATGCGAATCTGAGGATCTTCCTGAACTACCGCAGGCCTCATATGAACTGTGACTTTCAAGATGAAGGAACAGCTGTTTATAAACTAAACAATATGGCTGGATTGTGAAGAATCACTTAAATTGGCACATCAATCGTTCATGGTTGAAAATGGCTCAAAACACCATCTACTGTTTTAAATCAGTCTTAATCTTGCGAGGCCGAGTCTGAGATAGTCAACAGTTTTAACCTAATCTACGTCATGAAATGAAAGAACGTCAGCGCGCTCTCATCGGACTAATCACCCCAACTCTTTCGTCGTCAACACTGTGTAGCATTACGATCACGGCACAGCTTGTTTGGCAGCTAGCTAGTCAGCTGGCCAACGTCATCTTGCTAATTCTGCTAGCTTAACGCTAGCAGTACACTGGTTAAAGTATGAGCAAGCAGCAGGCTGGAGGCCGGCAGCAGCGCCCTGTTTTCTCTTCCCGCCTCGAGGAGACAGTCGAGGGTAGAGCAGACGGCCGCTACGGACATCGAGGCGCTAGAGTTTGTGTTGTCTAAATTAAGTTTTGGGACACTGCCGCGTTGGCTTCACTCGACAGAACTGGAGGTTGCCGCTTGTTCAGAACTGAGGTGAAGTTTCCCTTTAAATACAACATGTCTCTTTCTTCATCTGTCTGGCATGGTTAAGATTTTATTTCAGAGGACAATTTAACGGTAACAGTCAGTGCTAATGCATTTATAGCAGCACAGAGTAACGCTGAACAAAGCAAAGTGTGTCATCGCCTTAAGAGGCCGCCAACTAAATGTTTCAAGAATGAAAAATACACTGTTTTTTATATCGGTAAACGAAAAGGTTGACTCTTCTGTGAATGTAAAAATACGGAGAAAACTAAATGTTTTACGCGTAGGCTAAGAGTGACGGCATCATGAATGGCAACACAAAAAGCTGAGACAATGTTCGGGAAGAGTTAGCTCATCCTGGAGGGGCCTCGTCAGGACTTAAGGGAGCGAGATCCTCTTGCAGCTGGTGGCGACCGATTTATACACGGAGCCAAGATGGCCCTCTTCAAGGGTGTGACAGGCACAGATGCATCATGTCGTGATTAGTGTACAAGGCGGCGAGGCTAACGCTCCTGAAGAGTGTGACTGTCCCAGAAGTGGCTTGTCGTGACGAGTAAAAGTCAGAGCGGAGCTGCGGCTGGAGCTTGGCAGGTGAACAGGAGATGCTAATTGGGTCAGACAATGCATCACCACAACTCTCCCCCTCTCTCCCCAGAGACCTGCTGTTTAATATTTAATAAACCAGAACCCCCCCCCCTCCCCTCCTTACTCTCATTTTATTTCTTCAGGAAAGCTATTGATTTCAGGGAGAGTTGTTCACGGGCCCTGAAGATTATTGGCTCCACTCATCTCCATCAAGTTTTAATGAGGAGACTTGAGGAGGAAAAAGCGTCTGGAGAAAAGGGAAGACAGGTGGGAGAGAGAAAATGAGAGATGGAGGTACGGAGGTGATGGAGTTGATGGAGGACGAGAGGACAGAGTCACCGGGAATGCTGGGCATATAGTAATAACGCTGAGAGCAATTTAAGAGATTGATTTGGCGAAGTATGATTGAAAAACAAGGAACAAATATTCTTTCATCACAGGTGTGACGTCACCAACTTCCTCAACAACGATCCTTTTTTAATTTAAAAAAATTAAAATCCATTGGCCAGCACTTCTAAAGATAACATCTCAAGAAATGAACTGACTTTCTGCAGCGTTTGGCTAATCCGGGCTAACAGCATCCTGCCTTTCCTTTTGCACCAGACTCCGACTGAAATGGTCACATATGTGTTTTTGGGGGGTTTTGAGTGGAAAAAAAATTTACAAAACAATCCATGTAGCTGTTACCATGTTCCATAAATGAAGCAATCTATCGCCGATTATTTAAATAAAAAGTGAAACGACGGGAGAGAGAGAGAGAGAGAGAGAGAGAGAGAGAGAGAGAGAGAGAGAGAGAGAGAGAGAGAGAGAGAGAGAGAGAGAGAGAGAGCGAGAGATTGCAAATCAGACTCAACTGATGACTAACGTACTTCTTCCATCACAATGACTATGGAAACACAAAGATTTGTTACATCAATACAAAAAAGTATAAGACCTGCAATTAAAAACTTAGTAAAATGATGTCAAGAAAATATAGAAGTAAAAGTACTCACTACAGTATGCAGCCAACCGGGCTCTTTACTCTTCAATCATGTATTATTGTATGAGATTTGTAGAATTGTTTTATGCTGCAGCTTTACTTTGCTGCATAACAATGGATTGTATTTTTATTTTATTTACTCATGATTAAAAAGTTTTTTAAAAAGTTTAAAAAATCTATAAATTTCCCTCTGTGATGTAATGGTGTCAATATTGTCCTGAAGTACAGTACTGTAATAAATGTACTTAGTGACGTTACATTCTGATTGCTGTGCCAAAATAAAGGTTAGTCTGGTTAGTGTGGAGTCCTGCTGCAAGCAGCAAAGGTTATCGAGTTAAATAGAGTTGCATTCAATTTCATTTTGACACTTCTTAAAAAACAGTTATTCCTAAGAGAAACTATTCAAACAGAGAAGAGTTCTTGGGAAATCAAAGCAGGGAAGAGCATCTGTTCAACTGGCAGGAATGTGTTGTTCCTGTTTTGGCTCGTCGACTCAGGATCTGTCTGCCGGGCTTGATTGAGCCTCACGCTGAGGGGCAGAGGGAGTCTGGTGGGGTCTGACATGCCGCCCTCGTTTAACTCCCAACGGCTCGGGGTTTTAACACTGTGGCCTTGCCTGTATGGAGTTCATATGTTCTTCTGGTTTCTATTACACAAAGGCATGTGAGACAACCTGTTAACTATCTGCAACAAATCTTTTGTTTCATGTATTTAGGGCCTTTTAAACTTAAGTTTTCCAGGATCGAAAACGCAGTCAAAGTTGAAGTTTAGTCAGCGGGATTCATTCTCTGGAGAGCATAAATCTCTGTACATTTTAAGTTAGGATCAAAGAGGTCAACTTTCTGACATTGACACACCTACAGAGCAACAACACAGATGTTCACTTATTTGCTTAACAATCTTGAGGCTTTTCTTAAACCAATCAGTGCTTTTCAGCACCTTTTGTTCCTCGAATGTCAAAAAGTGCTACTTTCAGACAAGCGGCAACCTCTAGTTCTGAGAAGTGAATGTGGAAGTGCCTTGAACTTGCTGGGGGTGTTGTTGTAAACAATGCAACTATAGGCCGTAAGGTGAACCCCGTTATCACTTCATCCCGCTCCCTAGTCGCGCATCTCCGTGATCTTTAGCTCATAAAAAAGAACGAGTCGTGCTAAGCTACCAAAAAAAAGTTTGTTGCTGAAATTCCAGTCAATTATTGATGCGGCGATGTTTTATGCCGAACTAGTTTCTTCAGAGCATAACAAGATATTTGTCGCGAGTGGAGGTGACGAGGTGTTCAGTGTGGCCAGATTGGAAATGGAGAAGTATCGACCGATGGCTAAAATGATTGTATTTGGAGGATAATTATCATGTATCTGGCAACACTGAGATCGGTCGACCAATGACGGTTCTCTCGACAGTCAGAGCTCGCGCAAGAAGGTGAAACGTAAGAGAGATACCGTTTCCAAAACATAATAACTAGTTTGTGAAAGACCCAGAGAGACACAAATATCCAACGAGGCAAAATCCCGGACGTTTTTGGAATCCCTGCCGGACGCATTTTTTAGGTCTCGAAAAGAGGACATGTGGTCATCCTACAATATGGTCACTCCCTTCAGTGGATGCAAAGACAAACCAAGACGGCAACGAGCAAAATGCCAAACTCAATGCTTCAAAAACCGGAGTGCAGAAACCAGTGGGTGACGTCAGGAAGTCCACTTCTCACATACAGTACACTCCCAGACCAGAAACAGTTCTTGGGTTCAAACTCCGGCCCAGGAATCAAGACCAAAGCTCGATTCATGCTGTCAAAATGCAGTTAAAACGCCTAAAAAGGTTCCTGAAAAAGTGTCAACTCAATGTAGATGTGGTGCGTGTTCAGGATGTTCAGGGTCTGACGCTGAAGGGCGATGTACACTCCTGCAACTACAACCTCTTCAGGACCTCTTCAGCCAAACGTTCTTCAACGGGATCCATTGTTCGTGTTTCTGCTGTGGCTTTTAAAAATGGCGGTATTACGCTATGAAGCCAGAAATGCCAGACTCAGAAAGGATGTGGTTAGCGGACCAATCACAGCCTTGCGGGCTGCACGCAAGCACGCAAGAGGGCTTGCGGGACTACGCGAGGGGCCTTCGCGGGTCTTGCGTCTCGGCGTAAAAACCCGAGTATAAAGGACCCTTTACTCCTGCACAGAGCACACTGGGGAGGGCTTCCTTTCCCTCTGGAGGGGACAAGCAGGTAAAGAAAATAAATCATTGAACCCAAGAAGACAGAGCCAACTCAGAATTTAAATCATTTGGGTCCGTGGAGATTTTTCCTCTACGCTCTTGCAGGACTTTCCCCATTAGTCAGTGGCGAGAATCTGCCAAGGTTAGTGCAGATGTGCGCTCACTGACTGAATTTGAATGGACTTCCTTAACACCGGCCGAGCCGCAGGCGGCTGGTTTGGAATTGAAATATCGCAGCTTTCAAAAATGTTTGCCGTATGGCACGAAGACGCGACTTAACGAAGACGGGAACGCTCGGCAGGAAAGAAACTGAAAATGTGGGCATGAGCATGAAAATACGGAGAGAGAGAAAAACACACACACACACACACACACACACACACACACACACACACACACTTGAAACTAAATACTTATAGAAGTATCTCTAGCTGCTGGGACACGTCAGTGGCTGAGGTGAACAGGCAGATCAATGAAGGGACAGCTGATCAACTGCTTCTCAAGCTGTCTTGATTAATATTTGATTTCTAAACTAAGACTGAGCCCAGAGAGAGAGAGAGAGAGAGAGAGAGAGAGAGAGAGAGAGAGAGAGAGAGCGAGAGAGAGAGAGAGAGAGAGAGAATCAGTAAGAGCAGAGAGGTGGAGTGACTGATTGATATGGATGGTGGGAGAAATCTTTGCAGACTTGATTGCGATCGAAAAAGAGGATGAAGTGGATAACAAGAGATGAAGAAGTGCAGAAAAGCTGAAGGGGTTTGATGAATTGTACTGATAAATAGTATTTATTTGGCAGAATTGTTTTAGCACTATTGATATCGGGGAAATGTTGCTCTCGCCGGCCTCCAATACAACAAGATTTCCAGGTTTAGCCTCAGTGTGACAAATGTGAGCGCGTGAGGCCGGTGTTTTCTTCTTACCGTCAACCAATCCCAAGGAGAGACTAATGGTGCTGGTCCGTCTCTGGACACTCTCCTCAATACCCATCAATACTCTGTTTCTGCAGCCTCTTTATTCCCACTGAAGAGAAACATCGTTATAAATGGGGTCACAATTTCATTGTTTCATTTTTCAAAAAGAGGAAATATCACCAAAGAGGCAGCGCTCAGGAGGTGATACGAAATAATCCACGTTCCGGGTGAAAGAAAAGCACTTCATTTTTTAATATCAACACTTCCAGCGCTATTGTTTTTTCCACCCAGCAGCGGAGCAGCAAACCCAAACGCTGCGTCGCTGTAAGTTATTGTCTCTGCCTCGCTTGTTTCTGTACCCTCACCTCTCTGATTCAGGAGAGGAACACGCGGGTCTGCAGTACACTGGTTTTTATTTTCATTTTTATGATGTAATCAGAGAAAATAAACTTTCCCACCCATTGCAGAGTCTTGCATGGGGTCACCTGCAGAGGTGAAAGGAGAGGAGTTTTTTATCATCATGTTATTTGTTTGGGTAAAATCAAAACATGTAACTCAGATCCCTGTTGGATAGTAACACACATTTAGGCTATTAACCTTTTGGAAACCGTTTGAAAATTCTCCAATGCCAATTTAATGCATTTTAAGCCATTCTTTTGGCATAAAATGCGTAATTTTTCCATTTTTGAACGGAACAACACAGTTTTTTTAACTGAAACTCCTTCATAACAGGCGAGCAGGCAGGAATGAGATCAGGCTTTGAAAACATATTCTTTAACGGGATCGTTCATTTTGTCGGTTTAATGGTTTCTGTTGACAGAAAAAAGAAATGTAAACTCTTTCTAACCTGAACACTTGTGACTGTTTAGCTGCTGGATTAAAAACTCCCTGACATCCAAAAATGGAAATTGTAGTTATTCATTTCTTTTTCTTACCCTCCAAACACATTTTTCTTCTGCCCTGAGTGTAATTGGTGTTTGCATTTTCAAAGGATAAAATCTCAGTGGTCAGTGTGGAATTCCTCTGCATGAAACAAAACGAGATGAATAAAATGTATGCAGGCGATATGCTGTGATACAGAGCCATGTGATTTATGATGTTGTTTTGAAAGACGCGACACGTTGGTTGACCTTTGTGAGGCGTTTACATTTGTTAGGAATGTTTGGGGAACTCAAAGAGACTGTGTTTCTTTTTCAGTGCCTTTGATTTGTTGTCTCCGAGATGCCAGACAGCTCACCTCTTCTCCTCGCACGACCCACCGGTACTTTGAAATTCACCTGCATTTTCTTGAAAAAAAGGATCTGAGTGATTCTGCTCTCTTTTTTTAATTCAATTCAGTTTATTTTATACAGCCCAAAATCACAAATACAAAATTTGCCTCGGGGGGCTTTACAATCTGTTCACATGACACCCCAGTCCTGGGACCCCACATCGGAAATATCTTTTGATTTAAGTTCCATCCTGACATGAACTGACATGGATACAGTAGGATGAAGCTCCCACAGGCACCTCGTGTGCCTGAAAGCCTTAAATGCATTAACGGCGTACATCTATTCGCTTCTACATGTAACGAGATGACTGAGCCATCCAGCTCAAGTGTTGTTTACATTTGTGCGTGCAGACGGGAAAAAAAAACAACATTAAAGTTCTTGTTTCCCCGTCTGCTCCACTTTCAAGGCGGCGTTCTGCTCGTGGAGCCGCGGCGCCCCGCTGGCAGCACGCGGCGCTCACGGAAACATCCGTACATGACCCGGACTCATAGTCGCTCTGATGTAAAGACTCTGGGAAAAAAAGAATGCAGATGGCATTCACTGACACACACACACACACACACACACACACACACACACACGATGCACTGATCTATTCACGAGTATGGTTGTGCAGAGGCTGGCAAGATCACACTGCTGACTGGACTGAAATGCTGCTGATGCCTGCTGCTCACCTCACCTGAAACACACACACATGCATGCACACACACACACACACACACACACACACACACACACACACACACACACACAAGGACCAGCGTCTCAGGGGAACCCAGTCAAATTGATTAGATGGGCAGCTATTTTTTTCAAGTGTCAATCCACTGGTGATTGATGCACATCCTCCACACACACACACACACACACACACACACACACACACACACACACACACACACACACACACACACACACACACACACAGCAGTGAGTGTTTTCAACTGATGCTATGGTAACTTCCACTATGGTAACTTTGGCCCCTGATGTGCCTCCTCTTGAAAACACATGGAGAGCTAATGACAGGACGCATTGCGTGAGAAACAATGTCCCAGTGAGACAGCTTACTTCAGTGTGTGTGTGTGTGTGTGTGTGTGTGTGTGTGTGTGGTAGACGATATGAACTAAATTTATACCACAGATGTTGTTTGTTTTTTTTAAAGCGACAGCATGACATCACTGTATTATAAAATCAGAGATACTCAACTGAAAACATCATTTTAGCAATTTTTCACTCGGATGGCAATGTAATTGAACATATCTTAAGAAATAAAATACATATATGAACATGTGTTTATGGAGGAGGAGCCTGCAACTTCATTAATGTAACTGCAATGTGATTCATGGGAGTTGTGTCCTTTTGGGCTGTGAGTGAACTGTACTGCTGAGCAGCCTGGAGAACCTTAAGAAACATATGTATACTATATCTACTGTTGATGGATTGTTACATGCATTTTTGTTATTTTTCAGCCAAACTGGGAATTACATTACACTTGAAAGTATTCAAATCTGTGAAGTAACTGAAAGCAAAAATAACCTTTTACATCTCAACCAACTTGACGGGAGAGTTTGAACATATCTAAGTGGATGCTGTTGGACGAGTAAAGTGTTAAAAAGATGGTTGTTGCATCATCCGTGTGTGTGTGTGTGTGTGTGTGTGTAAATTCCTGGAATTTATTTTAAAAAAGGAAAATAAGGGCAAATTAGTATATGCGTATGCACTCAAGTGTACATGACGCGTACATATTAATGCAGGTGTGTGTTTGTGTGTTGCTGTGACTTCCTGTGTGTTCATAGGGCCAGAAGTGAACAACAACACCTTATAATTAGACCGCTGCAGGTCAGGTGACTCTCCAGCGTGACTGGAAAACCCGCTCGACAGCGCCTTTCCATTTACACCTCTGTGTGTGTGTGTGTGTGTGCGCTTGCGTGTGTGTGTTTGCATGTGTGTGTGTGTGTGCTTTTTCCAGTGCCTCATATCACTGCAGGGAGAGGACTAGATCCAAGACAGTAGGGCAGAAAAAAACAAAACAAGAAACGTAATCTTCCATCTTCATTCATCAGATGACAACCGTTTAAATTACGGCTCATGTTTGATCTTCTGCCAAACTGTGTTACACAGGTTTGAAATCAAATTGTTCACATGAACCGTGTCTACCCCAGATCATCATGTCAGCGTCACTGATGTGGGTTTTTTTCCCTTTCCAGAAGGTTTCCTCTGCTGATTGCTGACCTTTGTTCGTTTCTGTTTTACAACACATGTGTATGACCTCTGAAAGGTTTTGTGAAGATCCTGGACATGTGCATCTCAAAGTAGCGCATCAGAAAGGCTGTATAAGGAAACGGTGAACTCAGATGAAACTTCCATTTGCCAGAAAGAAAACGAGGGACACAGAAACACTTTTGCAGAATAAATTCTGACGTGGTGAACATGTAACTCATTTAAATCACATTTGACTGTTTCATCGCTGTCGGTGACTTCCTGGATATTCACAAAATGTGCAAGATGACATAACATGAAAGAACAATTCAAACTCGCCCAATTGAAACACATTCCTGATGACTTATTTCTATTTTTCTCTCACCAATGTGTTCGATGGCCATGCGGACGTTTACTTCTTCTACTCTATTTACTGGCAGTTTACAGCCGTGCACAAAGCGTAGCTTATTCTACTTGGAAGAGACATTTTTTTGACGACTATTCAACTTTAGCCGTAGGGTCCAAATGGCCAGCAGGAACGAGCAGGAAAGGCCACCGGCAAACTGGAAACCAACAAAGGAGAAAGGAAGTGGGCTGGTACAAGTAGAGACAGACTATGGGAGTTAGAACAGGTGAGCAGGCGACTGCAGGGCTCATGGAGGACAGGTGAAACTAATCAGGGGCAGGGCCGACAATAAAAACTGTCGAGGAAACACACAAAGTCAGGAAGTGACGTGACAGGTCGACCGGCTGACGGCATCGACCTCTGCAGCTCATCCAGAAGGCAGCAGCTCGACTGGTCTTTAGCATCTCTACTCCGCTCCTCCGCGCCCTTCACTGGTTACAGGCGTCGACCCGCTTCCACTTCTAAACATTGGGACTGGCACACCGTGCTACGAGCAGATCGGGTCCGATCTACATCCAGGACATGGTAAGACCGTACGCCCCAGCTCGTTCACTCCGCCCAGCTTCTGCCAATCGGCTCGGAGCTCCGTCACTGCGAGTTAGACACTCAACAAAGTCACGACTGTTTGCAGTCCTGGCTCCTCATTGGTGGAATGAACTCCTCATTGGCATCAGGACAGCAGAAAGTCTTGAATAAGGAAGGTAGCGCAGTAGTAGCACTTCAGCAGCACTTAAATGGCTCTTAATGATAGCACTTTGTAGTTTGACTTACTTTCCTGATTCTTGTTGTTCTGAGTTTGAATGTAAGTCACGTTGGTTAAACGCATCAGCTAAATGAAATGTATTGTAATGTAAACGAGAGGAGAGGGAAGGGGAGGGGAGTGACAAAATAAAACAGGAAACACAAAACATGAATGAAAGACATTTAACAGAGGAAGAAGATGACCCATGAGAGCAGCAGCAGATTATTATTAACTTATCTGGGTTAATACTCCAGTTTGCAGGAAGACGTTAGGCTTTGTGATCTCAATGCCCGCACGCTCTCTGGCATCAGTGTCATCAGTATGCAGACGCATGTAGAGTTACGCATGATATCACCACTCCCACTACCTGACCGCTTGAATGCAATTAGCCTTTTACCCGTCAAGTGGTTTCAGGACCATGGACAGTGCTGCTTTCCATGGAGGCCGCTGTCCGTAGTCCTGAAACTGCAGCCGAGGAGAGTGATAGACAAAACTCCCTCTGCGGATTGATCAGAGGACGGTTCATAAATTCCAAATATATATTTAGCGCTCTGCTGGCGCTACTTTTCTATGCGAGTGCTCTGATTAGTAAATTTATTCTTTCAATTTTGAAACTGCAGCCTTCTGCCACTGCTGTTATTGAGTCTTTCTGAAGCGATTGCATGGTTAAATCAATGAGCTTTATTTTATTACCCCCATGCAAATTTCTTCCTGTGATCTGTAACTCAATATTCATACATCCGCAATATAGGTCCAATGCATAAGCCCTAAGCTTCCTCCTCTGGCCATGAAATGATCCCCCAGTGTCACCCACTCACACGCAGGTACAAGGGTAAATGGACTTTCAAGAAGTATAACAAGTCATTCGTAGCAGGTTGCGTGTATCTGTGACAGGAGGTGAATGAAATCATTTCCACTGTGGTTTCATAACAGCAAAGTTAACCCAGAGACAAGTTGTATGACTGCGGTTCAGTTTTTGACCTCGCCCACGAAGCTCACACACGACGCTCACTTCTTCAAAAATGCATTCTTGTGATCCCACAGACTACGGGACACAGGTTTGTCCCATCAGAAGTCATTACTGTCATCATTTTTCATGAACTTTCCAGTACCGTCGGCAGCAAAGGTCAACGTTTTCACTTCTTCCTGTCTGTGAAATAACTAAATGGATTGTCGCCATTTTAGTACGGACATTTATGTTTCCCAGCTGATGTGTCCGACTGTACTTCTCCTCCGGCATCTCCAGCAAACCTTATGACAATTTCCGTCAGCCTTTGTGTTTAGCATTATGATGCTAATGTGCTAAACCAAGGTAAGTAATGTACCTCAGGTCAAGATTATCATCTTGGCATCAGCATTGTGAGCATGTGAGCCAGCGCTGTCAAGCCTACTTAGTTTGGAGAAAAGAATGTCATAGTCAGGGTCACCCTGAACATGTTTTCAGTGAAAAATAAGGATATTTTCAGTGTGTTACAATGTCATTTGAGCAGTCTGTGGTGTTCTCGTGCAGTGTGTTGAGACTCTGGACTAAACACCGAGTTAAACCGCAGTCAATGAAGTAATAAGTTTCACCCATTTACTGAAACTCTTTCCTCAATCATGCTGGTGAAAACTGCAAACAAAGACGATACAAACATTCAGTCCACGTTCTTAACATAACATTTTACAGTGGCAAATATAAATATACATTGCACATCTATATATGACAGCACTCACGACATTGCTTCTACGATGCACGCGGTCCACTGACCAAATGTTTACTCAGCCGGATGTACTAAAACCAGACACCATTCAACAGGAAGTTGCTAAACCGGAAGTGACAAACCAGAAGCCGTCCCCTCCCCTCCCCCCACACCACCAGAAGTGACACAACCGGAAGTGATGTCATAATATGGCACAACCAGGAAAATCCTATTGCCAACCATGTCTTGAAATAAACAACCATTAATTAAAGGAAAATGAAGAATAGAAAAATGCCATAAAGACAGCACACGGACTGAACCTTAAATAATAATGTAGAGTAAATCTACTTCCTTTTGTATAAGGTCAAGGGAACATTGCACAATCCGTTGCGCTTCACGACAAACCTAATATGGAAACAGTTTTATCATGTGAGAACTTCTTGGGTGACATCACATATTCAACAAGACGAAATGATGTTTAATGAAGGATTCATGAAAAGTCTTCCTCTGTCCTGCTACGTAGCAGTACTGCAACGACGTGAAGAGACGTGCATCTAAATCCAAGAGAGAAGAGTTATCAGCCCTGTGTTAGCATTTAGCTCAAGCCATGGTTGTGCATAACAGGTGGAATCTGCAGCACTGGAAGATTTATTTTATATGAACTCAACACCCAAACAAATCCTAACAATAGATTTACAGTCTCTTCCGCTCCCACTGCCTTTGTTTTGACGCGGTCATGGACAAGAGCTGCGTGGCTCAGCCCGATGTTTTCCTATTTACAGAGCTGGAGCTGTGTATGAACACCAGATGGGTTTTTTTTAGCACTCAGATCGGACAGCTATGACCATGAGGAAATATTAGCTGAATTGGACAAAAGGTGTACTGCACCTTGAAGTGCGGCCTTGAAGAGCCGCTAGCGTGGCTCATCTACTGAGATCAAACATCAATGAGGTCTTGTTTTGTTCTAAACTGATTTAAGTGTAAATTTTATTGCCATGAAGTACTCAAATCTATTAGCCTACATTTAGTGGAAAACTATGCCCTACTTTTCCTCTGTTCACCAGAAATATTGTTAGTAATGAAAACAGCAGGAAGAATTACTTTGTCACAATTGGGCCAATGCTGTATTTATACCAACAAGCCGTCAGCACAACTCTGTAGAAGCCATTGCACCGTGAGCCAGCTCTGATCTTCATACGTTTGCTGCATTGGATACTTGGCGGGAGCGAGATGTTTAATACCAACTCGGCAAACTAACTTTCCCTCTCAAGCAGAGATGAAATGAAACGAGTCTCAGGGTTTACGCAGGCCTTTAGAGTCTGATAAGGCTTGTGATCACTGATTAAATTGGCTTTAATAGCAGGGAGGTCTGAGCATGTGCGTGCGTGTGTTCTCCAGTTTGATATAAATTGCTCAAATTGGAGCTTGTAGCGGTTTTTCTGCAGCTCCCTCCCCTCCCCCCCGCTCCAATGCGATGGCAGGTGCTCATAAAGGACACGTATTTGAAAGAAAATCCTTGCAGTCTTTTATCCCTCGGACCGACGCTCTTGTCCTCGCGGCTCCACGAGCAGACGCCTTTCCCTTCTCTCCACCTCGGGATGATCTTGAAAGTGTATGAAAGGTAAAGGATGAAACAGTAAAAGTATCAGAAACGGCGTCGGCCCCTGCTGGCTGGCTACCTGTGACCGTAGGTGAATGAATATTCATCGGTACGCCACACAGTTGAGGTCACAGCTGGAGCTCAACCCCCCTCCATCACCAGCCACATTCCCCCTGCAGTGAAATATTCCTCCTCATTCTCCTCATGGGACGGTTAAATCCTTTACAGATGCTAATGAGCCCGCGTGACAACCCATTGCACTATATCGGGGCAAACATGAAGTGCTGATTCGGAGAGTTTCTTCACCAGAGGAGCGCCGGACACGTCGCTGATTACCATAATATGATGTCGTAATGTGACACGCGATTAAAGGCGTTTATATGGGGTAAAACGTTAAAAAGAAACACCAGAGAATGTCGGCCTGAAGGTAAAGCAAGAAATTGCGTTTACCACCTTTGGTCTGTAATAAATGTTGCTATGGTTACAGCATGCTATAGGGTTACACTCAATACGCCATGTCAGCAGAACATCCGCTTCCACTTTGTATGCCGCGGTAGTTATTCCTCCGCTGCAAACATTTCCTTAAAAAAATCAATTCAGCTCTCCACCAGGTGTGCACTCAGGACCCGGCACAGTGTAGCCAGAGGGTAACAAAGGGATTACCTGCTGCCACTATTAGGTACGTTACAATCACTGCACAAAAGAAGAAGGAAAAAAGAAGGTTTAACAGAACATAAAAGCTGGCTACTCTCGTCACGTACTCAGACCCACGGTGAGTCGTTGCTGCTCCTCTGGAATCTTCGCTCAAGCAGACTGCTTTCGTTCCCTTAATTGATCGCTTCATACTGTCAGTCGTTATTTGTCGGAGCAGAAGACTAATATCTTCACACGCTGCGGCTTAGCCCCGCCCAGTTTCTGGTCCACTGGCAACGAATCAGGCCTCAACTCTGCTGCAGTTTGGTGCTCGTTGCGGAAAAGAGATGTTATTCACGGATGTCCCGGGAGGCTGACGAAGGGGACCGGGGACTGCCTGCTCAACAAGAAAGCTCATCTCACTCCACACTATAATAACATGTGAAGCACATTCGTGCCATTTACTCTAACGTACCTTTGCACCTCGACTGCAGGAAGTTCTATCAAGCTTTTAACTCCATTTTGGAGGGAGGAAGCTGTGGAGGAAGTCGGTCATCCTGTCCACGTACTGACAAACCTCCTCCTCCAGGACAGGCAGAAGAACACAGGAGAAACGATGGAGCCCACTGGGACTCGCTAATTGTTGCCTGGGCTGCATCCTCCACTCGCTCTTGTTACATGACGAGGGCCAAAGACTTCTTGGTAGATTCAGAAATTGTGTTTTTTGCCATTGGTTCCCAAACTAAACTCAGGACTCTCGATAAGGAATCGCAAGATCTTGTTTGAACTGGTCCCAAACCGTGTATATTGCAACATATGACACAGTCACAAGATTGGAAACCATTGCATTTAATGAATCCCCCTACAACAGTTTGTATAGTACATTTATTTTTAAATTGTGTATTTCAGCTTGTTACATGCAAGCAGTCTCTTTTAAAAAATAAACTCTGATTTTCACAGGAAGCAACGTTAAGGTTAAGGAAATGAACTTCGTTAAGTTGAGGAAAAAATTGTGGTTTGATTTTAAATACTTGGCATTATGTAACGACAGCAGTTACATGACAAATAAAGCAACGTCAACAATCCGAACAACGGCCTCCTGAGAGAAAGACTGGCTCACAATAAATCTGCTGATGTGCTTCAAACTCCCGGCTTATGAGCTACACTTCTATTGTTGTTCACTGAAGTGCGAGAAGCTTACGTTCATGTATGTGAGCATTAATGGAGCCTTTTCCACCCAAATGTGCACCATGTTTGCCATTAAGATCCATTCTTTGACTGTATTGGATCAAATAGATGAATGGGTAACAGAAGCCAGTGTCCAGGTGGTTCCATGTCACATTTTCTTCTCTGAAATAGTATAACGAATACACACAAAAGACAAAGCCATACTTGCCATCTTTGTGATATGTGGTAATTGATACTCGCTCAAATACTAAGTGGAATGCTAACAATGAAGAGAAGACGTACATCCATCTACCTACCTACCTAGCCACCTACCTTCCTGTTTATTAATTCATTATGCCAAAGAAAAAGAAGTCCTCCATAAGGCTGGGTCTACAAAGTCATTAATTTTCAATGGCGCAGCTTCACGGAGTGTCTCTTGATGACGTCACAAGTGTTGCTGGCCCCTTTCACACTAAAAAGTTAAAATTGCTTCATTTACAAATGCAGTGCCCCTGGTCTCTGAGCCATTAACGCGGCCCTGTGCTGCATTAGTGCTGCAACATCTTCCAAACTCTCAGCTTCTGCTCCGTGCTTCTCTCAGTTCACCAAGCAAATCTGCCGCACCGAGGCCTCGTCCATCCTCCTCTTCGTTCCAAAGAACAAGATGCCACGAGGACACCCGGCTGACAGACTGAGGTGAAAGGACTGCATGTTGCAGATGGGTGTCGCGTGTCTCTTGCAGGTGATACAGTATCTGTCTGTGGCATTTGGATCGATCAGCGAGTGTAAACGGCTGCAGGCGGGGTGGGAGGGAAATACTCTACCGCAGCACTGGGTCCCTTTTCTTTTATTCATTCAAAATATGTTTATTTCTATAACTATCCCATGTGCATAATCCATTATTTAAACACTAAATCACAACACCAAGATCCCGTGTATATCCTTACTAAATATCTCCGGATGAAATCCCACTTTGGCGTGGGATTTACAGAGTAAAACCTGCGTAATAAGGCCCCGTCTTGGCTTTAAGTTGCTGGTGCATAGCCAATTACGTTGAGTGGCTGCCAAATCTATATTTCCCACTGACAAACAAACATCCAGAGTGTGATTAAGGTGGGTTGAAGCCCAGACGTGCCGGCACCACTGCTAACAAAGTAGGACAGATCAGTGGGAGTCTCAAATGAACACCAGCCGATACTGTTGGATTTTGGCAAAGTGACAGTCTCAATCAGATACTCTGGCGGATAATCAACTAACAAGCTGACTCGTGCAGAAGAGTGGTTCTAAAAATCTGGTCGGGCCTTAATGAGGGTTTAACTATGCATCTCCGGTAAAGCTTGTGAACAAATGGTGTAGGTTAAAAAAAAACGTATCCCTTTTCGTCACATTTTATCCTTTTGATCAACGCGAAGTAATAAATGAAAGACATCGTAGTCTAGTGTTTAATACATGTTTGTTTAAATGCATTTTTATTGTTATTCGTACGTCTACTAAACATCACGAGGTTACAAGCTGCTCAATGTCTGGGTTTGGCTTCAGACCAGCAGCTAAAACATCAGGGAACAATAAACAAGTGATATTTCTTGAAAGAAAATATCTTGGTTATTTCCAACATGATTGCACCAAAATACAACCTCTTAATAATTACGTGATAGGATGACCTACCAAACCTACATCATTTAAAATAAGTCAACACTGATTTTTGGTTTCACGCGGAACTGAAAGTTCAGTGTTTGACCACCACATTATACACCATTGACACCATTGAGGCATCCAACATTCAACTTTCATTCATCAACTTGTCAAGAAAAGACAGTTTGTAGACGAAGGGGATACCTTATAATCAGGAGCTGCAATGCGTTACTTTTTGGATCCATAAGGCTGCAGTAATTACTTCCTGTCTATTTCACTACTGTAACAGTCGGGTTACAAGCTTTCGGTGGGTGTCCCCGCTGTAACAAGCTAGCGCTGCTGCTAGCTCCCCGCTGTAACAAGCTAGCGCTGCTGCTAGCTCCCCGCTGTAACAAGCTAGCGCTGCTGCTAGCTCCCCGCTGTTGCTACTGCCCGCGTCCCCCCTGCCCGAGTCGGCTGTCGAGCCGGGGCTAGTCCCGGTACCTTCAGTGGTTGTCGGGGAGCTAGCAAGGAGCTAGTGAGAGTTAGCGGAGAGTTAGCAGGCGCGCTAGCTGGCTACTGCGGGGAGCTAGTGGGTACACTCACCGAAGGTAGAAGCGGCTTGTAACCCGGCTTTTACGGTAAATCATGTTTTTATTTGTTCACAAAATGCCAGCATGTTGCTACTGCTAACGAGGATGTAAACAGTGAATCTACAGTTTATCTTGAACATTTTGACATCTGCCTTAAAAAATAAATAATGCCAAATAGTATTCCACAAATACGACAAGAAACTAAGTTCATAGGTGGCTTTTAACTTCCACTTAGTCTCCGGTGCTGCGCTGCATCATTTGGCACGTAACATCGCTTAATAAAGTCGGAGAGGAACACATCAGTCTTTCCACATTTTTGGAAATACGGCGAGTTATGTCGATGAATATGTATAAGGCTCAGTTTGAACCGCCGCAGCACATGCGTAAAAGTGAATTCCTCCAGAGAGCGACTCTGATGGGTACAACCTCACTCTCACACAAGACGATCTGACGAAGGCAATCCTCTGAGTGGGAGTGACTGATGCACTTATCTGAGGAACAGAAAGAGGGAGAAAAAAAGAAGCCGGGAAGAATTCTAAGAGGACAAAAAAAAAAAAAAAGAATTGGAGGAAAAGTTTGAGGAGGCTCTGGGGAAAGTTGTGACGATGGAGCGAGGAAGAAAGGTTGGTGTGGAGAAAAAAGAGGGAGACGTGGGCAGGAGAGGAGAGGAGAGGAAAACCTTGAGAAGGCGAGAGACGTGGAGTAAATGACAGCGGGGAGAGAGTGTGGTGGAAAGAAGCAGCCACTCAAATCCTGTGTTCTGTCTGGAAGTTAGTTAAACTGTTCTGAGATACAGCTGTGGGAGGAGGAGGGGGGGCCAGACATGAATAGATAAAGAAGTAAAGGAGAAAGCAGCGAGAGAGATGGAGATGGACTGAAAGACGCCGAAAATGAGACGGAGACAAAGTCGTTCTGCCGTGGTAAATATCTGTCAGTCTCTCCTATAAAAACAAAAGAAAGCAGCGATGTGTGGTCATGATTGTTCTTGGTGATTTCCCAACTGGTCGTCTCTCTCACACACACACACACACACCATTGTAAGTAGCGACAACACACACACACACACACACACACACACACACACACTTCAGCCTCAGTTTCAGTCCCCTCAGTGTAACACCGAGGTGATTAAAAAGCCCTTTTGAACAAACGTCATCGGTTGAGGAATGTCTATCCGGCTTTCAAATTGTGCATGCGCGTGCACGTGTGTGCGCATAAGTGTGTGTATGCGACAGTGTAAAGTGGTCGGGGATCCTCCGGGCGTTTAAAAGCCGAATGCATTCCCCGCGTACACACACACCTCAGTGACTGTTGCACCACAGGAGCTGGAGGATCTAATCATTTTGGCAGGAGGCTTCTAACATCAGCGCACCTGGCCACAGGACGGGGGGGGGGTGGGATGTTTTCTTCCACCATCACATAAAGGAGTCAGCTGTTTGTTGGCAGAAGGACATCTCATCACGGAAATGATGTTCGAAGCTTGAAAACATTTTGGATTAATATGTATAGTTTCCCCCTCTAATGCATTTTAAAGTAGTGAATGAGAGACAGAGTAGCAGACAGTGCTTGTGCCTACACACAGCAGTCCAGCAACCGCTTCAGCCGGGGTCATTTTTAGTCATTTAAGTTGTTTGGGGAGACATTTTGAGGATATTTGTGTATACACCTCTCACTAAATAACTACCGCCTTGGTGCATTGAAGTCCACTCGGTTGCACTTTAGCCTGTTTCGCCTTCGCTGCCCTCATTTGCTCGTCCTCTCGTCTTTGGTCACTTTAGATCCAGCTGCCAGGTAATTAAAAACTAATTAGAAAGAACTTTCTCTCCAACCTATTACGGCCGTTTGTCTCGTCTGATGACTTTGTCAGCTCTGTGGGTGCGAGTGCGAGCCTGCCGAGCAATAAACTACAGTCCTCGTGGTAACGTAAAAAAAACAACCCATTATGCTTATGAAAACATTTGTTAAAAATTCAAAGAAATACTGACTGACTCCACCGCCGGGAAGTCCATTTTGGGAAGTTAAACACAAAGTTAAGTATACTTTTGTTTGTATTCCTTCAAGCGCCACCCTGAGATAATTACCTTGTTTATAATCCGCTGCTGAGGTTATTTCTGATTCTACTCGAAACTCGGCGTACCAAAAATAATTATCACAGTTTCTGTCACAATGTGTGCTTTATTCATAAGTGCCCATGTAGTATTATGAGGTGTTGTGTGCGAGTACGCATTACATAACAGACTATCAGAGAGCACTGAAATGGCACAAATTAACGCTCCAGAATCACAGAGTCCTCATCTGTCGCCACACAGATTTGGTTTATGTGACAACTGCGCAAAGTGGCTTTTCACAATAAAAGAAAGTTGTTACTGAATACTTTCCCTGGATAACATTGAAGCATAGATCTAAGTAGAGGAGTGTCATAGTTGGAAGCGCGGGGCCACTGAGCGTCGCTCTTTGACCAGTTGCAAGTGGGAATGTGTTGATGCATCGGCCGCTTATGTGTCAGCAGAAGAACATTTCATTGATTAGTTCAACATTTAACTAAATATGTCCAACTGTGACCTTTCTAATCCTCCGGAGCGTCTCCACAGCCACCGTACACAGTGTTTTCCCTTTTCTCTGGAGGTGCAGGGCATTGATTTACAATAAGCTAACACGTCTGAGGAAACAGATGCTGGATCCTAATAGGACAGAATGTAGATCACGGCGCTCATTTGTGTCCACTGATGATGAGGAGTCACATTAACCTTCACACTTTCATTTGACTATTTAACCTAATGTATGCCTGACCAAGTGAGACGGAACAGTTGACAACAATTGTCAGACAATTGTCAGACGTTGTCTTCAAGAGGAAATTCCCCTGATGTCCCACAATATGCCCTTGGGCAAGGCACCTCCGACCTTCCCCCAGGGCCACGGAGTTGTCCGCAGCAACACAAGCAGCTGACGGGCGAGTGAAGCGACGAGACCTCTCTGCTATGGAAATTAATCTGACCTACGAGAATGTGAATCTGATAATACCCACACACACTTTCACATACACACTCGCACACAACTGGTGTTCACAGACACGCAGCAAAGGCCGATGGCCTGCCAGCCGGTGCATTATTCAGCCTAAAAGCTTGTTAAGGAGAGCTCACAATGGAGCGGTAATGAAAGATTGATGTGTATAAAACTGTTTAGTTAGCCCGCGTTATGTAAAGCAATAAAGCGGCCGTTGAGAGACGGGGATGTGAAAGCACAGAGGGAGACGAGGGGAGAGGAGTTGCGGGAGAATTTCAGCACAGACACAAGGACAAACAAGCACCGACGAGGAGCAGAATGAATGAGTGACGATGAAAAGCACCATCAGAAAGAAGAGGGAGCATCCCAGCAAAGCAGGGCGAGAGATGGAGGAGCAGAAGCAGAGCAGCCAGAGAGAGTTGATGACGTTCTCTCGAGGTCTCACGTCTCCAGACGAGACGCGAGGCACAACCTCTCCAGACCAAACACAAGTCAGCAGAAAACAGCGCAGAGTCAGTCAGCAGCGCGCAGCACGTGTAGAGGAAGCACACACGATGTACTCTCGCTGCAGGTTCGACGCCGCGGGAGGAAAAGCTTCTCGCTCTGGTCACAGCTTTTGGGGAAATAACAAGGTGGTGAAAATGGGAGGCAAAAGTTAAGCCGAGCTTTCGTGTTTTTACAAACATGCGTTTGTAAAACGCGTTTTCTTGAAAAATGTCAACTCAGGAGTTCATCGTTCATCATCTAAAATTGTCTCCTGTCTATGCAAATGAGCGTTATAATGGAAAAAAAACAGCTAATCAGCAAAGATCTGCGCCGATAGCTAAACGCAGTTAGTGAAATGCTTAGCGTTGACAGTTCGGTCATGGAGAATGATCTGTGGGATCCTAAGAAGAGAGGAGAGGCTGAGTGATCTGGCTTTTTGAAGAGCGTTGCTGCCACCTCAAATACTGTTTGTCACACACAGTTGTAACATCTTTAGTATTTTTCATATTGTGATCTGAATGAGGGAAAGAGCAACGGGGTATAAAAGGTTATTTTCGACTGTGGCGCAGCGGTGAGCAGGGGTCGTCCTTCAATCAGAAGGTCGGTGGTTCGATTCCCCGGCCCCGCTAGCCATCGTCGACGTGTCCTTGAGCAAGACACAAGACACTTAACCCCCAGAATTGCTCCCGTAGCTGCGACGACGCCGTATGAAAGTTAGATAGTCCGCATGTGGCACCTTGCATGGCAGCTCCTCTCATGCTCCGCTCACCCGATGTAAAGCGTTTGAGTCTTCAGAAAAAAAGCGCTATATGGAATCAAACCTTTATTAATATCAAACAGCGCTTTGGGCTCAGGGCTCGTGAACTTCCCACCGGTAGCGTCATCAGTGGGCCCATTGATTCCTGCAGCTCCGCCATGCACTCGAGTGTATGGGGGAGAAAAACACAGCCTCTCTCTCTCTCACTCACTCACTCTCTCTCTCTCTCTCTCTCACACACACACACACACACACACACACACACACACACACACACACACACACACACACACAGCTCCCCTGTGATGAAGACAAAGTGGGAGGTATATTGTGGCGGACGGAGCCACTGACCCCCTTGTTGAGTTAATGAGCTTTTATTGACTTACGCACCTGAAGCTGCTGCGGTAACTTATCACCGTTAGCGCCTCACTCCCCAGACGCACAACACACAGGGGAGCGCGCACGGACAAACACACACACACACATACATGTTAACCTACAGCGTAGGTTTACACACCAAGAGGAGAGGAAGTGGTGGGGCTCCAGCAGGAATGTTTCGTTGTTTGTGCTTTCCACAAGTGGAGGTGGGCGAAGACGACGTCGCTTTGACTTCAGGGTCAAATCAGGAAGCCCGGCGAGCCGCGACGGTGTGTAGACAGTGAGCCGGTACGCACAATGTGTCAATAACAAGAGGGCATGATACCTTCAGGGGCCGTGAAACGGAGGCGTCACTGGTTTGATCATTTTACACCTGCTCCTTTCACACTGCGACATGAGGAAGCATAACTTTCTCTGTCTGCCGCATGACGTTCTCTCTCTGAATAATCACAGTTTAGCATAACCGTCAGTGTGAAATCAAGTTGTAGTATCCGATTGGTATTAGAAGAATTTCAATTCAAAAATATGAAAAATTAACACGTTATGACGGAAATATGACCCGTTTATCTTTCTAACACGAGCTCTAACGGCTTATAAAACATTATTAAAACTGCCAATGCAAGGTTTGGTTTTTTCATTTATGCCATTCAATCTTTTTTTTTCCTAATAATTTGAATCGGGTATTTTTAGGAAGTAAAAATACTTTACCTCTGATGGTTTGCACTGGCGTTAGAGCAGTTTGAATACAAATGGATCCGTTTAAGGCCAGTATGGATCATCGATGAAGTCGGCAGTCTATCGCAGGACACGTAGAGACAGACAACCATTCTCGCTCACATTCCCACACCTGCAGGGCAATTCACAGTCCAATTAACCTGAGCTGCATGTCTACTGACTGGGAGGAAGCCGGAGAACCCGGAGGGAACCCACGCTGACGGGGAGAACATGCAAACTCCCCACAGAAGGACCTGCCAGCCTGGGATCTGGACCCCCCCGACCCCTGTTGCTGGGAGGCGTCAGTGCTACTCGCCACTACACCACCGTACGGCCCGGAGCACTTATCAATGAGTTGTAATCCAAAGACAACCAAATCTATTCAAGAGGCGACACCAACACACACACACACACACACACACACAGTGGTGGAAGGCAAACAACTTATTCAAGCAAAGACAGTTTCATAGACGCAGTCCATCACAAATCATGCCTTGAAGGACAGCAGCTCAGAACGATGTGTTTGATCAGCGTGTGTTTTATGGATGTATGATTGGGACGAGCATGTCTTTCTCATTATGGTGAGCAAAGTAGTGACAGCTTTGGATTTGCTGTCGTTGAAATTAAGTGAAATTTTTTTTTTAAAAATCACAAAAAAGATGAAAGATGTTCCCGTTGTTCTCCCCGGCTCTGAACCTGCACCTCTAGTTCCCTTTAGGGCCACATGGACTCACACACACATGACACTACCGTCCTGTGGAAAAAAACAACATCTCTAATGTACGCAATATGGAAATCTAACCTTCCACTTCCTGTCCCTCGGGCTGAATGTGCTGTTGTGTATCCATAAAGAACCGAATGTACATGTGTGCATGAATCATTGCACAAGAATCAAAGCAGGTCCTTATAAATGCTGTTACTCCACTCACAGTAAATAATTAGGTCCATGTGCGCGTGTGTGTGTGTGTGTGTGTGTGTGTGTGTGTGTGTGTAACCTGGGGATGTGTTGGTAAGTGTGTTAATTTGAATCCACATTTACATTTCAGAGCAGCACTTGATTGGGAGTGAACCCGTGTCTGTGCCACATTGTCAGCACATTAGCATGTGCATGTATTTACAGCGTTGTGTATGCGTTTCCCGTACGAACGTCAGCAGCGATTCTTGTTTGTGCTGCAAAGGAAGAGATGAAGAAACTCAGACACTATTGTGTCAAATAAAAAAAATCAAGGACCAGACTTTTTTGTCTACGAAATGCAAATGAAAAGAACTTGCGCCTCACAAGTTCTTTTAAAAGTTTAGGTTATGGAAAGGTGAGGAGTTGTTCAGCTGCCTATATGTGTAAGTGGCTGCGGAGTTTGGTCTTTGATGGCTTTGGTTTAATTTTCCCGTCGGCTTGCTTTTCTCTTTCCCTCGACTGCGTCTGCTTTATCCCCTTTGTCTGCTTTCTGAAGTGTGTGAGTCTGTGGTCGATCGGGTTCTTTTTTTGTCTCCGAGCCTCAAAGCCCTCGGCCTCGCAGCCGCAGACCGCCGCTCCGTCCACTTCCCCCTCCGCCCCGCGTCCCACAGGCACACGGGGCGTTCATGCACGCGAGCACACACACAAACAGATGCACACACACACACACACAGCCAAACGCACACACACACAAGTGCGCAGGGGCCATTGCACGCCTGCATTTGTGCTTATCCGCCGAGGCACGCCTATCTTTTTTTAATGCTCGTGTCACTTTACATCCTTGCAGGTTGAGCACATTCATTCAAACAACTTCCTGTGTCATCTGCAGCAGAAAGCGGGTAAACAAAAACACAAAAACAACGCTTCAAACAAACGGAGATGCTCAGGAAGCTGCAAAATCCAGAACGCACTTCAGTAATACTGATCATCTTAACAGAGCTGTGAAGCCGTTTTGGGGAATGGGTTCATTTGTTTTCTTTCAGAGAACGAGATCACAAGTTTGACATCGATCTCAGTCGGTGGAGCTAATGGAAGATTAGCCTAGCTTAGCATAAAGACAAGAAAGCTCTAATATCTTTAAAAGGCTTGCTAATCAACACCTTGTGTTTCAGTTGTGCTTCACGCACAAGATTGGTGCTAATCCTCTTTTCTTGCTCTCAAAAAAAAACTAATTCCCCGAAATGTTGAACTATTCCTGTTTAAAATATGTCTGATAAGCTGTTGTTTTTTGT
>NW_027176218.1:19910811-19960811 GCF_023055335.1 Clinocottus analis | reverse complement strand
TTGAGACGGAGGATTCCCGCTATCAGATTTATCAATATGTGTGAATCTCTGGTGAGAAGGACGAAGGGAGGACGGAGAAGACGGGGAAAAGAGGGAAGGAAGGAGATGATGAAAGGAGCCGAAGCAGATGTGAGCAAGTTTATAATTTAAAAAAAAGGAAGAAGAGGAGCGATGGAGGGATGGCAGAGAGATATCGATGACTGCAGAGACACGAGAAGTAAGAGAAACGAGGAAAAGCGTTTCGCTGGAAGTAAGGAAGGAAAGACGAGGGGGACGAAGGAAGTAGGGAAAGACGAGTATGAGGTGGGGGAGAAAAGTGTGCAGTGTGCTGGACACGGCTGCGTGTTCAAACTGTGATCGCTGAGAGTCGGGTTGGGAGGAGGATGAAGAGGAGGAAAAGGAGGAGGAGGAGGAGGAGGAGGAGGAAAAGGAGGGATGGGCGAGCACAGGCAGTTTACCATGAGACTTTTAAACCTATTTTAATGAGGAATCTTTCACTTTGTGTGTATGTGCTGCAGAGAGAGAGAGAGAGAGAGAGAGAGAGAGAGAGAGAGAGAGAGAGAGAGAGAGAGAGAGAGAGAGATTCCTGGGGAAAACAATTAAAAGCTAAATATATTCTGCCTCTCGCCTATGGACTGCTTTTAATGTGATTATTGGGGTGCTGATGACGCAGAGAGGAGACGTGCACCCAGGGGAAACCCTCTGGCCTCCGATACTCTGAGCTTTCTGAGACGAGAGAAGAGGACACAAACAGTGAACCCGATACTCAACTGGGGAGAAGAGGAAGAGGAGGAGGAGGAAGAGAAGGACACTGCATGAGGCTCCCTGTGCTCTGGTAATAACTGAGGCCTATTCATTACTCCCACTTTCAGACCAAGTTAAAAAGATGCTAAATGCGAAATTCAGAGCAGATCTATTGCCTCCACACGGCTCTCAACATGGCGACGGCTGAGCGCTAGCAGTGCTAACAACGGCAACAGCGCCGAGGGGGCCAACGGCGTTAACCTGAGGCGCCGCGCTTCCACGGCAACACACTGATGAGCTCATCGTACGGGGAACGTTCAAAGGAATAGTTAGACATCAACTTTCTGTCTGAGAATTTGATGATGAATTGATACCGCTCTTCAAATAAATGACGCTGGAGCCTAGTGACCAGTTAGCTTAGCTTAGCATAAAGACAGGAAACAGGGACACAGCTAGCCTGGCTCAATAAATACGTGATGTAGTTTTTGTTTAAACCGTAAAACACAAACAACAAGTGTGAAAACGGCAGAGAGACAGTCTGACATTGTGTCTGCTGGGCTCCTTGATGTTCTCTACACCGACCGGCTGCTTCATTGCTGGTGGACGGTTTCTCACACCATGCGTCTGACGGCAAGGGTGTGAGATCATTAGGCCTTTTTTTTCCACTGCGGACATGTTTTTTTTTACTTGTGATATCGTAGAAAAGGCACAGGTGTTGCTCGTAACATTGACGACGGCTCTGTTCCACTCGAGCGTCGAGCCGAGCTGCACGGCGCCAGAACCCCGAAACCCGACACGGCTGAATGGAATTTAACAGTCGTTGGCTTCATTGTTCACCTTTTGATTGGGACGTTTCCTTCTTTTTCTTTATTCCGAGAGACACGTATACAACCACCCTCTTGATGAGGTTAACTCAATGTTATCCTTTTTTTTTTGTTCCACCATTTGCAGAACTTGTACAAACATGGTGAGATTCCTCCCCCGGGATGGAGTACAGACGTACACGATCCATTGAAAAGACTTTCTCCGCTGTGTTATGACACACGGGAGCTCTGTGTTGTTCAGGCCCCTATTGATCAAAGGCAGCTAAAAATACTAGTCCTAATTATAGGCTATTTTTTTTAAATCCAAGCCAATTTCTGCTTTAGTAGTTGACTGAGAGACACAGAGAGTGAATGAGAACACAGACAGTGTTCCCCGGTCAGGTTCTGGATGCTGGTGCTCAGCGGCGTCTCCAGAGACTCTGCTGAGTGAGAGGAGGGGGACAGATGCGAATCATTCATCATTTATCTCCATCAACTCCACTTTTTTTTTTCTCTCCCCCCACCCCCATACTCTCCCACGGGAGCATCCCCCGACCCATCCACCTCCACATCAGCCCGGGGCCAATGATCTATGACGATGATCTGTGATGACAATAATGAAGATTAGTAACATATATACTGCTTATTTTCTTAGTGCATCCGATGTGATTTCAGATCGACAATTCAGTATTTGTGTGTATTTAAAAAGGGGCACCCCACTGATTTTACACAACAGGTACTAATAATATTACATAGTGTGGTGTCCTCTGCCCAGAAAAGAAACAATCCTGATGATGTCACAGTGGTGTAACTGGAGTATCTTCCTTACACACCGTTGGCATGGCTGGCATGTACCAGGCCGGTCTAATGACAGGTGCTGTCGAGTTGCATTCTGGGAAATGTTGTAAGGTCCCTGCAACTTTACGGAAAACCAGTTCAAAATAGCGGAAGTGCCCCCTTAATTTACCATCCGTCACTTTAATAAACAAACGATTTCATAGAGTTTAAGGTGGAGGTGGAGAGAGCCTCCATGGCATAAACTCTCCATCATCTGTAATATGAATGAATCCACCGCGGCTGCACTATTAATCAAAGTTACCTCATTGCGCAATGGTATCAGAGGCTCCGGGGAAAGAATATCACATTTCGCTCTCACGCCTTTATTCTATTTTATATTTCATGATCTCCTCCTGATCTGATCGGATCTCATCGCTCCTGCAGCGGCAGCACGTGGAGCGGAACGTGGGAATAAGCTATACGGGATCCTCTGTTAGAAGTTGCAGACCTGTGCGCATCGATGCAGGGCAGAGGGAAGACTGGGAGAGGCGCAGCAGCTCCGCGCGCTCCCCCGGACATCCCCGGCGCTCCGCGGCGGTGGAAGTTACGCGCCGCTCGGAAATACTCACAAGTTCAAACAGCAAGAAAACACAACGTGTAGTTTTATACTCACTCAGGAACAGAGCAACAGGCAAGAGGAGCAGGCACGCAGAGCTCATCAGGGATGCCATGCTGACCCGACAAGTAGTCCTCCGCCCCTCACAAGTTTCTGGGTGGAACCGGGAAAACCTCCCTCCCCCCCTCCCAAAACTAAAAAAAAAGTTGTTCCTCCAGAAGACACGGTGAGCCCACGGTTGTCCCCCTCCCCCGCTCCTCGGCGCTGGTCGAGAAGAGAGATCCCCTCTCCGTCTTTGGTGCAGCTCTGTGCTCCGATGTGAGCGCAACCACGGCGCGCTCATCCGCTCCGGAACAGGAGGGGAGGGCGCGTCCGAGCCGGGGAGGAGGGAGGGAGGGTGTAAGGATGGAGGGAGTGAGGATGGAGGGAGAGAGAGAGGTCTACAGCAGCTCAGTTTATTGCCGATGAGCTTCCCGCGAAGACCGGCCCGGACAGACCGGATGGGTGGCTCAGATCCTGACAGGTGAAAGTAACGCGTTACAAATTAAGTGCTGCGTTCAAAATGCTACTAAAGTAAAACTACAGTGAGGAAGTATCACCAAATATGACATCTAAAAATACACTTGTAGATGATATTAGATGGTTGTAGCATGCATAGACTACATTAAATATCGTTAGGAAGTGAAACCCAGTGGTTCCCAACCTTGGGGTTAGGTGCCATCAGAAGGGTCACACAATGAATGTGAAGGGGTCGTGGATTATGAATGCGAGGAAAGACTGGACAAAAAAAATAAGCTCTGCTTTTGAGAATTCTTATATTTTTTTAAATGTTTACATCTTCTATGTTGTTGAGCTTGGAGAAGTTTGAGAGTAAATGGTAAAGGGACTGTACTTTATCACTTTTGTCTTCCGACCAATCAAAGCGCTTTCAGACAACATGACATCATTCATCCATTCACACACTGATAGGAGGAGCTACCATGCAAGACGTCACCTGCCCATCAAGCCTATCTACGCATTCATGCATTCGTACACCACCGTAAACAGCTCACAGGAGCGAGTCGGAGTTGATGTGTCTTGCTCAAGGACACGTCGGCATGGACAAGCGGAGCTGGGGAATCGAACCGTCGATCCTTTGATTGGAAGGACCCTGCTTACCACTGATCCCCAGCATGGAGGTCACCTCAACAAGGGGTCCTTGAGCAAGCGGTCATAAGTGGCCATCCAAAAGTATTGAGCAGTTTTTTTGCAGCAGAATGAGACGTGAGGCGTGGACAGACAGCAGTCACTCACTCACGCCAGAGATTACACGGGGATTATCGGACATGTGAAATCTTTCCTTGAGAATTTGTTGAACAAATGTAGTGGCGTATGAACGACATCATAACCCTCTGCACTGCCGTCCAGCCGACGCGTGGAGGAGCATTCAATGCAAATACTTCAGTAAAGTACCGTTGATCTTCCCCAGGAGGGAAGCTGCTGGAGGAAGCAGCTCACCTGAACGTTTAGGTCAGGGCGCTTTTTCTGAAAGTACAGAACGAATAAAGACAAGAGAAAGTAAACAGGTCTTTTTTTATTTTTATTATTCCAAAATGTTTAGGGTAAAATAAAACTGTAAAAGATACAACATAAGCATCCAAGCACAATGGAAAGAGAAAATAATAACAGTGAGTTGTTTTCCCCACACAGCTCCGCCCCTCTGAGGACAATAAACCGGGGTTCTGGAAATGAAACGTGAAGGTGGTAGTAGTCAGAAAAGTAGAGTAGAATAGAATCCCCTGTGTTGCATGATCATTTTAATGTCCGTCCAATTCAGCTGTCATTAGAGTCAAATGTTCGGCGTTCAGATGCGTTGACTTTTTTCTTTTTTTTTTCTTTTTTAATGACAAATGCTTGTAAAAGTAAAAAGAAAAAAGGAGCCATTGTGGGATGATGCTCAAACATTGCAAGTTGTCTAAAGGCCCAGACGGATCAAACATGAATACAATAAGGCACTTTGCTAGACAAATCCAAACTTAACAGAACTCTAAACACGGAGGTCAAAAGGAACAGAACTTTTGTTTTTACAAATAGTCCAAAAAAAAACGGTGCAGCCACCCTGCAGTTTGAAGAACAACGTGTGCGGTTAACGGGCTGTTCACAAATGATCCGACAATGCGCTCTAGAGGAGGAACAGACCGGCGCAGGCGTTCTCAATGTTAGGTACAACAGATACTGTCAGAGCAGGAATGATTTCTGAATCTCTCCCCAACCCACAAAAAAAGGACAAGGGTGCACATCTGCAGTCCAACTAAGTGGCGCCTCCTAGAGCCTATGAGAAGTAACCGCACATTAGGTTTACAAACATTATTTGGAATAACCTGATAAAAGAACGTCATCGGTAACAATTTACATTTAGGAAGTGTTTTATTCGGTATCATAACTAGTTTGACAACTCCTAAAGCAAAGTATACAAGTCTTACGAATGCTAAATGTTTTTTTTATATATGTATATATATATAAAAAAAAAAGAAAGGAAAAAAAGGGGGACAGAGGAAAACATGGGGAGAAGAAGTCTGACCAATTTACATGACAGAGCTGTACACACATGGACGGCTGCCAAAAACTCTTTTCAGCCCGGAGCACCTTCGCAAATATTTGTTCCGTTTCAAAAAATGTTATTTCTCATCCTTTAAGCCATCGGAGACCTCTCGTTAGAATGATTTGTGAAAAAACAAGGCCAGATGGAGAAAGAGCGAGACTCGCTTTCCACCCTGAATAACAACGCGGGAACAAATTCAATTAACTTTCAGCGAAAAACAATTCAGCGTGTCGATCCTCCTCAAAGCACCGAGACACATTCGGCCCGGCAAGGTTGTCATCACCAACCCATAAAGAAGTAACTGAAAGGAAATGTGCCGCCGACATGAAATGGTTTTGAGTGTTACATACTTTTGGTTGCCGGGATTAGCTTGGATGTCTGAAAAGAAAAAAATAAACCGAGTATGCCAGAATCCTGCAGCAACTGAATTTCAAGTTCAGAATGCTGGTCTGTATCGAACCACAAAAAAAAAAAAAGAAAGGTGTCCAAGCCTGCGTTTTGCTCTTAAGGCCGAGATGCAAGGCGGCGTATTGTTTGAGCGCACCGTTGCTCCTTCTGCTGCTCAGAAGAAGCCCCTGCATCGCGGCCTGCTCAGCGTTCCTTAAAACTCAACGCGCCTCACTGACGGGCCAGAGGAACGTGGCAGAATGAAAAGGAAATGGGTCTTGTGGACCGCTCAGCTGAACATGCTTTGAGTCTTGTGCACATCTCAACGAAGTTGGCATCAAAAGGAGTGCCGGGTGACGATGTGTCTGGGAGACTAACAGAACATTTCAGCCCCTCTGGCTGTCGGTACCATTTTTGGGTTTTCCGTGGTGGGGAATAAAACAATGATTGACGACCAGAATGCCTCTGGATGGTGGTGATGGGTAGTAATGAAGGTCTTCAAGAATCTAGAGCGGACTAAAGAGTTGTCCAGAGCATTATTGTCTTTGCATCAAAGCTATGTCCAGAAAAGAAGAAAAAAAACAAAACAGAAACAATCGCTTCCAGTTCCTAACTTCACACGTCACTGGTGCAGGTGGAGCAGGGGGGAACAAATGGAACGGAGGAGACAGAGCTGGATTTCGGGTTGTGTGTAGGCGTGTCTGGCAGGCGGGCTGGATGGAGCCGTCATCTTGTACCAAGCAAACTCAGTCATTTCAGAGCCCTTCGTCTTTTATCCAACAAAGACAACTGCTCAGAAGGGTTGGGAAGGTAAATTGGCGTGGACTTGTAAAACAAACATAAACTTGCGACGATCAGCTATCTATAAAAAGGGGACGACTCTCCTGCACCGCTCCTTAAACGAGGGACTAGTGGCTGACGAGACCCTGCAGCATCATCATCAGGCGCCGCGCCCTCTTGCTGAGCGGGCTGTGGGGGTCCTGCTGCAGGAAGGCAAACAGCTTCGGTCGCACTTGGGCCAGCACGGAGGACATGTGGTCTCTCGTCAGCGGGTCGGCATGGTCCAGATTCATCACGGCGTCCTCCAGGTAGCTGCACAGGGACACAGAGGGACAGAGACGTCACACATCGAAGACAAAAGCGCCATTCCCATTCAAGTTATTTACCATCGGTAACAGCGGACCAAGTGTAGTGAGGCTGTAGAGAACCCACCAATCGATTGGTTGATGCAAAGAAAAAAAGATCAACTAAATTGCCCACAATGCAATCTACCCGGTAGCCTGAAGGAATTATAAATAAACCTAAACTCTATTTGCAGTATATTAAATTATCTTTAACCTGATAATTCCACACTTAAATGATAACAGACTCAAAGCCGACCAGCGTCTGTTTATCTCAGAACCGAACCAGCCGTAGAAGCTGTCCAGGTATATTTCAATCAGAACAATGAAGCTTTTTATGAGACTAAAATTATCAGAATACGCGTCGTCACAGAAACAGAGCGCCCGCAGCCCCAATTCTCCTCAGGTGAACACGGTTGGCTCCGTCAGCGCTGCTGTCACCGTTTTCACTGTTGGTTGCGAGCTGCCGTCTCAGGCGTCTCCCTGTTAAAAGCCGCGTGGAGTCAACAGATACGCACGGAATTTCGAATTGAACGCCTTTAAGGTCAACAGCATCACACAACAGGCATATAAAATTAAAGAAGTTATAAGATAAGAGAATAGAAAGCAGGACGTGGTTTGCTATTGGCCTCTTGGAGCAGCTGCAGGGCACAGAGAGGAAGGCCGCCTCTGTCGCTCATCCGTCTCTCACGGTTTGAATGACGAGCGCCGTCCTTCGTCGTCTACCTGGCTGCCGGCCCCGCTGTGCGACCAGGTACTTTGTGGTTTTTGCTCAAATATCACAGCAGAAAATGTAGTTAAGCCACCTGTCACCTGCGCCCTGCCCTCCCACTCTGAGCACGATGTGGAAACTCTCCAACTGATCGTTTCAGTCGGACATCTGGTGGTTGGACCGTCCAGCGGCGCTCTACTTCTGTCCTGCTCTCACGTCTCTCGTCTTTACGGTTTAGATGGCTGACCCCGACCTCCAGTCGAGCATGAAAGCTGCTCCCCATATCACCCTCAACACACATTATACGGGTCCACCAAATGCCCATACACTGTTCACACACTCCGTGACTTTTAATGTCACTGCACCGGACACTGAGCGGCGAGTTAATGTCTCACAGGAGAGTGTGTCCGACCCATTCCACACACAGAACGTCGCTCTTCAAGCGGGCTGTTTGGACAACAACGTGTTCGTCAAAAGTCCCAGCAGTCCTCCCGTTGCTTTTCCTCCCTCTCTGGGAATCTTTTACGGACTATTCTAAGATACTATCCATCAAAAATAGAACAGAACAGGAAGGGTCCTCCATCTCGTGCAAAGCCTCAGAAAAACCCGCTGTGCAACTGCTGCAGTTTTTGCATGGTCCCCAATATTCCAAGACTTTTCCTGCATGGCTCAAAATCTAATTCACCACTTAAAAGTAAGCAAGAGTGAGAAAGTGATTCATCCCGTTTTATTTCTCTCAACTGTGATCCGTCCTAATAATGCCTCAGACTGAACCACACCCTCCTGGCCTCATCGCTTCTTCTCCAGATGGTACAGAGCCGCACCGCAGGGCCGTGTTAGCAGTAGGAGGCAGCTGCAACATAAACGCAGAACCAAACAGGTGATCCAGACACAGCATGGTCTGTAAAGGGACTCTGACAGAGAAAGAAGGGTTTTTTTTTTGTTTTGAGAACAGCTCTCTGAGGAGACACATACAGACGCATCTCGAGAGCAACAAGCCAACACAGCTTTTTCTGCGAAAAGCATAGGAAGGAAAAGCGACGGTAGTGCAAGAGTGAACATGAGCGATAAAAGCTACAAGGACAGACAAAAGAACGGAACGATGGAGAGCATCTAAAAAAGACCTGCTCCCCGGGCAGCCATGTGAGCGAGGCTACAGACGGAGCAGTGTGATGGGGTCAGCAGTTTAGCACCGCTTAGCACTCGGGAGACGAGGAATAATGGACGTACGATGGAGATGAGATGGGGAGCAAAAGTTTAGGCAAAGACTGATCGATGGAAGTCGTGCGATGCGTTCACTGCCATCGCGTCGAGAGAGAATTAACTTAGAATTAAGACATTTTTGTAGTGTACTTTTATACCTCAAATAATTTTTTATTTAACCAAAGCTACGCCTGCTGCGTAGCAAGATTACATCAGACCGCAGTGGTGTGAGATGATATACTGAGATGACAATATATAGCAGATCATCAATAACTCTGTAATTGTTTTAGGTCTCCGTGTGGTCCTTTATGTAATGACTGCTGAGTTGGGCTGGTTCAATGCCTTTTATGCTTACCAACATTATTATTCTACGATATCTCAATACATTGATATGAAAGTCTATCAATGACAAAAACCTCATACATTGTTGCACAATGTCTTTTGACTTTCATTGTGCAACAACCTCACCTTATTTTGAGCTCAGAGCGTGTGGTGAGGTTGGAGGAGAGCTGCTGGATGAGCGACAGCAGCACGGGTTGGCTGAGAGCGCAGGGGTGCTGACCAAACACTTGCTGAGAGTCGATGGTCTCGCACACGTACAGGACCAGGTTCAGATCTGTTGCAGACAGAGCCTGGAAGAGAAGTGAGAGAGGTTAAAACCCGTGAATAAAAGGATCAATGCAGCAAATTAAAAGTGAGAAAGGTTTTCTACCTCCACCTTAGTGTTGTATGTTACATCTTAAACTAGCCAGAGAAATGTCTGTCAAGAAAGTACAGCCGTGTTCCTGGTTGATGTCTAATTGTAATGAAACTAAAATCTTCCAAGCATGGAAGGGATTCTATTAAAGCTATTTTTATTTTTCCCGAATGTCAATCAAAATGTCTTTGGGTCAAGAACGGAACTCTATACACATAAACATGAAAGATGACAAGTAGCCAGAAATACTGAACAAATGGGGCTGGAAAAAGGTCGGGGACAAGAGTTCCTAGTAGCCACTAGGTTCAGATTATGGACGACACAGGTCGGTTCAGATCGGGTTTAGGAGTCACAGTTCGCTACAGGGCTGCCCCCCCCCCACCCCCACCCAAACTTATAAGATAAGAAATGACTTTAAAGTAGTCGCAGTATATTGGCTGTTTGGGTTGTGTAGTCCAGGCGGGCCTTTGCGTGCGTGTGTGTGTGTGTGTGAACGTGCATGCATTTATTAAAACTTAAGTACAGCTCAGCTGCTGAGAGTGCAATATGAACAGCGCTACACCTGGTGAAGTGTAACTGTGTGGGTTACCTGCTGGAAAGCCTGGTTCAGCTGGCCCTGCTGGAGGAGCTGCAGGATGTTGGCCTGCTGCGTCTGGTAGTCGAGGTGTGCTGTGGGGACGGGCGTGCCGGCCGCTGACCTCATCGCCTGCATGATGCTGGAGGTGACCACCGCCTGCTGCTCTTTCATTGCCATGCTCACCTCCCCTTTGACGATTCGCTGCACATGGCTAAGAATAGACTCCTGCAGACTGCGGAGTAAAACCGGCAGGAGGAGGAAACGTGAGCTAGAGGGTCATCCTCCACAACCACTTTACTGCACTATAGCAGTAAAACTCATTGAAGCTCTTTTTGAAAGCTTTATCGCCTCTATGTTGCAATAACCCAGTGGCTCTCAAACTTTTTCTGTCACGCCCTACTTTGGTGGGAGCAAAATGTTCGGGCCCTACCGCCCCCAACAATATTGGAACAAAATGGTCCAACTTTTTGAGACTCTTCCATCCGTGCTTTTTTAATTAAAAAATTAAGACAATTGAAAATCCCTTTTAAGTAAACCAGATTACTCTATCTGACAAATTAATAACATGTGCAATCACTTTGTTAAAACAATGCAAATAAAGTTATATATGTGCAAAAAATAACTCATATTTGGCACAAAAAAAAAATGACCAAGAAAGCCGGTTGGATCCCTGTTTTCTTCCCATGGTTTCATGTTGAAGTGTCCTTGAGCAAGACACTAAAGCCCCAGTGCTTCATAGCAGCACAAAGCTCCTTAATTACTAAGGATGGGTAAATGCAGAGAATAATTCCCCCACTGTGGGATTAATAAAGGATTCTTAAAAAAAAGATATATATATTTTTTAGGAATCTGCATCTCCCCCCCACGCCCCACCTGTAATACCTCCGCACCCCACTAGAGGGTTGCACCCCAAAGTTTGAGAACCACTGCCATAACCTGTGATTGAATTGATGCATGTAATATTAACGCCATTGCTTCGCGTCTGTGGAGTTTAAAAAAAGAAATAACAAAATATGGGTCTGCACAGTTTGCTGTTGTCGTTTCCTTTTCAAGATTTGAAAGTTTCAGATGGCCAACTACTTTGTCTCTGCTCCACCCTCCCCGCCGACAAATCTATAAACTCCAGAGGCCATGAAATTAATTGCAAAGGGAACAGGAGACTTGATCGAATTTATGTTCTTACATTAGCCTCAGGATTAAGCCTTGCTTGTTTCTACTCTCCAGCCCCATTATGCACCTGCTCAATAGGCAGTGAATAAGGCCAGGACTCTCTGGCCGAGGCATCTGCTGATATGCATATCCGATATTCAAAACATCCACTTGGAACGTCAATCAATGCTGTGCGATCAATCACTGCGCATATTTACAATTAACCGCAGCATGACCGTATTTAGGGAGATGTGTAAATGTAGTTGAATGACGAAGAACAGCAGGGATTCTATAAAAATGTGAAGGAAAATGTTAAGCGACGAACAGTGCGTTCTCGCCAGGATACATACTTTCCCACCATCATCTGGATCTGGTGCTGGACCTCAGCGCGCACGTTGGCCGTGATGTTAGTGGCCAGCTGATCAGTGGAGCTTTGGAAGCTCTCGATCGTCTGCTGAAGCTGAGTAATCACGGGTTCCCGTGCCTCCTGCTCCCTCTGCTTTCTGTTCTTCATGTGGCTCTCGAGTTGCTGGATGTCTACAAAGATGAAAGTCATACACACATTAAATTACTCAGAGCAATGGGAATGGGAAGAAGTAATGCAAAACCCACTGGGGACCAACAACCGGCGCAAAACTCTGTGATTCCTTAAAAAAAAAATCCTAAAAAGTGTAATTTTAGCCAGTAAACTCAGTAACAAGCTAGCAAAAAGGTCACTGGATGCAATCTAAACATAATAAGAATTCATTCATATTTTCATGAAACAGAGGCTTGTGGATTTTCTTTCTCCTGTTAAGTTTTCTCAATTATAGCGTTCATTTTTTAAATTTAACGACTAGGTTTTCAACATACAACCGGTTCAACAGCATCTGCTGCCAGGAAGTTCTTTGGCAAAAGCAAACATTCTTAACCCCGTCCCCTGGTTTTAATAATTTATCTTTAACACAAAACAAACAACCAGATTCTGAACAAGATTTAATAATTCAGGTTTGAATTAATCGTAATAAAACACGACAAAATTGAAGTATTTTTTCCTCAGAAGAGTAGTCTGTCCTGCTCCAATTATTTTAGCTATTATTTAGTTTGCTAGCATGCACCTTTCATTAAGCTCAGCCAATTTCAAAAGAATTACACAGCGTTTTCCTCAATACATAGCATAACGTTCAACCATCGCACATTAATACGACTAACAAAGCACCAATAAAGAGGAGATCGGGGGCCTACACAACACCACTGTAGGTTTCCGCTGTAGCTGGATGGCAGTGTGGCGCTTAACGCAGCATTCACAAAGCTACATTCAATATTTACACACAAAAAGCCCAAACTCTGAATTTGAGCGAGGATTACATTTAAATTGGACCAAGCTCACAAGAGCACACATGCTCAGAGGAGTACTGTGGCCTCCCTATTTACTGCAGGGTAACTGCGTCTCCCCTCTGTACACATTATGACAGCCTTGGTAAATTCCAGCCGCCAGCTTCCAGAGGTGGGCATGAGCACAATCGCAGAATAAATAGACTGCTTATCAACACGTCCGTGTCCCGACTCAGTCTGGAAAAGCATCCTTACAAAAGATGTCCCTGAGCTTTCCTTTTTTTAAAAGATGGTTATTTAATTAGACTTCCAGATAAACAGACCCATTTCAGACCAAGCTAAGAGGAACTACCAACACCAATAAAAAGTATCAATAAAAAGCGACTCAAACAGGACATTGGCCAAGATGCGCTTCAAGAACAGCTTCAAGTGTCTGGACCCCCAGTGGCCGTTTGGAAAGTGCATTACCCCACACCCCTAAAAGAAAAGACTAAAAATGTGATCTTGTCCTGCCGCATTTCATTCTTGATATATTTTAGCACTTATTTACAAAAAACCCCACATATTTTGATGTTAGATAAGACTTACATTCTTGTGTGCCTTGTTTAAAGCTGTCGTTGATTTGTTGAAACATCGATTGGCAGCCTCTCTCAAACACGGGCAGCACGATGCCCTGGAAGGCGTCTTTGTAGGCTGCCTGGATGGGCCCCTGTATCGCCTCGGCTGCTGCTCGGCCAATAGCGTCCGTTGTGTTCTGTGAAACGGGAAGTGGGTTCGGTGAGAGGGGCAGGAGAGAGTGGTTAGCATTACCGAGACTCGTGATAGGACAGGGATAGGCCAGGATACGGGTCCAGCCACTTGCCTTGGACTTGACCACCTTGCTGACATTGTCCTTCAGGGTGATCTCCACAGCGGTCAGCTTGGCAGCGATCGTGTTGCTCAGTTGCCCCGTCACTGGCTCCAGGCTCTTGGAGATTGCTAAAGAAGGATGGAATAAGTGAGACAAGACTAGCAAGAATACACTAAACAGACCAGATTCCCTATAAGTATCAAGGAGCTGCTGATTAGGAAATATTTACAGCTAATTTGAATCAGAGCTGTCAGACTGACAAGCGCATAGACTGACCGTGACTGATCCACGTCAAATTGTTTCATTGATAATGTCCTTGTGTAATTTAAGTTGTCAGTTATCTGTTGTCATCCACACCTCACCCCCCGCATCGGAATGTCATCTTATTTGCCAACGGGCCGATGGCAACCGAGGCAAATACAGGCCGAGACCGATGATCGGACAATAATTTGTTGCCTCTCAAACAACTGATGCTGTTCAAAACATCTGCTTTGTTGCAAAATGACCCAGAACAGCTGAAACTCTGAATGCACCTTTCTAAACTGAATGCAGAGAGCTAACTGAGCTGCACAATGAAATAAAAAAAGAAACAAGAGAATCTTTGTATTGACAAGTTAAAGAACTAAAGAATGTAAAAAAATACAAAATAATAGCGGGCACCTTCTGGTGTCCCTCGGAAATGGCCAAAGTGTTTTGAAAGTACCTTGGACACAGCTACAACCGATAAAGAAATAAGACTTGGAGGCGTTTGTCTCCTGAACGAAGCAAATGCATTTGCAACAGGATGTCAGAAAGACTGGAGGAGAAGCCAAGGACAGGACACAGCAGTAAAGATTTATACGCCGTCTGCAACTGCCAAACAACAAAACGGAGCAACACCGCCACCGTCTGGTAACGAACGTGGACGGCTGCTCTTCGGCGCGGTCCGTCTGGCCTCGGCACAGTGCAGCTCCGCTCCGTCGACTCTGCCGATGGCAAAGCCGGTTCTCAGCGCCGTGCGTTTGTGTGCATGTGCTCACCTGGCGGGACCGTCTTCTTCATTTCCTCTCGAAGCACTTTGTCAAGTCGGTTGGTCAGCACTGAGCTGAGGGTGTTGCTGAGCTGCTGGCCAAGTTGTTCCTGAAGCTGCTGCTGGTGATTCTGACGCTCTGCTAGAACTCGCTCTAGTCGGCGCTCTGAGATCACCAGGGGTCAAGGTTTGCAATAATATATATAGAGGGCCGCTCATCATCGAGACCTGCGAGGGAACCGTTGTAACCACTTTTTAAACATTCATCAGAAAAAATAAGTGCTGGCGGTTGTCTTTGTAGAAAACATCCTTCACATATATAATCATTTTAATTTGCCTTAAGATGTTACTGTAAAATTTTAAATTTATTCAGTTTGTGTGAGCAAAACATTTTTTTATGTTGCTACCGTTTAAGGCTTTTTGGTAAAAATCCTAATTGTAAATGGATCTTATAGTAGTGGCATCGCAGTTGTTCAATAAAGCCTGGGAGCAGAGGCTCAACTACTGAAGCAAGTGCAAGATGGAAATAGCCGGAAGGATACGCTCTTGTTCCTGGTGGTTGGTGAGGACGTGCTCTACTTGGACCATGATGGTGCTTTGCATGGCTTCAATCTGCCCACGCAGGTCAGTTAACTCCCTCTGCTGGCTGCGCAGGAGCATCAGCAGCTCGTCCTGTACTTCGGCATTCATCTGTGGAATGGAGAGCGCGATTAAAAAAGGAGGACACGTGAATTACACTTCATAATCAGGCATTTCAAATGGTGGCCACAAAAAAAAGATTAATAGTTAGGCCTTCTCAAAGAGAATATTAAGAGAACCAATCATTTAAAATGAATCTTCTTCCATTTAGAGTAGCATAGTGGCAGTTAATGAACATAAAAGATCACCTTACCTGACCAGAGTCCATTTGCCTGGACTGAGACAATTCACTGAGGAGAAAAGAGAAAGAATGTGAAAGAACCGTTAGCGGTAATATTCAAACCAATGACTCAATGTAACGAGCAAAATATTTAACACAGCTAAACGTTAGAATTAATGATTGTCATTGATTCTTACTGTGATTGTATAAAATTAACTGTTGTCAAATAACCCATCAAATGCTACTAACGCTAACAAAGTATCTGGGAGCTACAAACACATTTTTGACTATGTATACAACACCGGCTGCTCGATGAAGTCGAGATGGATTGAGAGTCCTCTTTGATTATTTTGCTACTTGCTTGAAGTGAAGAGTAATGGAAGTAAAACGGCACTGAACTGCAGTCTCACAGTAATTCTAGTGTGACTAATTGCTTCCCTCTGTCAGTCAACATGACTGTGTGACAATCTCCTGATGCACACACAGCCAGGATCAGTCATAAAACAGAGCTTAAAAATACAATACAAATGTGGATACTTTTGTTGTCCCGGTGAGAAAATCTCATCTATCTTTTTGTTGTTTTTTTTACATTAAAAGGAGCTTTATACAGAATATATGATTGAGGGATTGCCTTCAAACTCTTAACCGGGGGTTGATGGAGCTAGTGGCCAGCAGCTAAGACATTTATATGGCATCTAGCTCACAATAGTGATTTCTGCTGCATTCACAGTATAAGATGAGCCCAGCTGAAGATTTTTCTCATTGTCACTTTATTCTAAATTAGATTGTAGCTAAAATCATGAGAACCTTTTCCCAACCAAACACACTGAAAGGTACTGCAAATGTTCTTCTTTTTAGCGCCCCCTCTTCCCTCGCCCTCATCTCACTTGTCATCTTTCTTGGTCTTCCTCTTCACTTTTGGGGAGGCTCGCGGCGAGGTCTTCCAGTCCTTAACTGGTAGTCTGTGAGAGGAACGAGAACCACAGTTTCCTGAGGACGATGCCAGGCTGGCCACCTCGTCGTCAGGGTCACTGGGTCAAACATAGACAGACACACAGCGAGTGAGACACTTTGCGCGTCTTATTTGCATACACAAAGAGCGGCGACGTGTTCATTACCTCTGCTCCGCGCCAGCATCCTGACTGTCATTCTGTGCTAGGTGATAGGAGCGTCGGTGGTACGGTGAGCCCAGGTGTCTGTCCTTTGACTCCTCTCTTGAACTACAACACATCAGACACATACTTCATTTTGCTAAATGTTTCTCACGTCGCTTCATTTTTGTTAATGTCATGACATCCCTGCAAGACTTCTCTGTGAGCAAGACTTGGTTTGGCACAACAACACGCAGTTAAGGAAAGGTAGGGTCCTCTTCATAATGTCCTTGTTTTATTCTGCTATGTAGCACTTTGAGATTGCTAAACTATAAAGTGCAATACAAATAAAAGTTATTATTATTATGGTCTGACACTTTTGAAACGATCTGAACCCGTCAGCGGCAAAAACAAGCACTTTTCGTAGACGCTTGATGATGGCGAGGAATTCACTTTTGTACCCACATAAATTAAACATAATTTACAAAACTGGTTAACCAGTAACAATATTTAATTATTCATGAAAACGCAAATTTCTACAATCTTACAAAAAGTCATGATAAGTTTGAGACTTTTACTTTTTTATCAGTCATAGAGTAGAATTAGTGTACATATTTTGCAAGTAAGATTTTTAGAACTTTGTGAAATCATTCATGGAAATGTTTCTAGTTTTAATTGTCAAATGTTTTGTGCTAATTCTTACCAGTCTCCAAGGCCGTTGTCCCTGAGACTGTTCCTGGTTTCTCTGGTGATGTCGGGCGCAGCCGGCCACGGTGTGTGGCCAACGCTGCCATCTGAAGACCCTCCACCGACCCCGGGGTTGTCCTGCGATAAGGCGTTCTCCAGTAGCGATGGGGTGTGACTGAGTCTGGGCTCAGACTCCACTGCCCCGCCCACCGTCCCGTCAGCACCTCCGAGTTCGAGGGGCAACAGACTGAGACAGAAAATAATTTTGTCAATTTAAAAAGGCCCAAACTGAAGTCTTCTGGAATTTCTGTATGCATTGAATTCCTGATGAACATTTTTGAATGTATGCTTGTTAAAAAAGAAGGAGATATATGGAGACACTTTGCCAACCGCTTCAGAGTTGTATGTTTGCTGCGAACATTAAGTCAGCATCGATTTTTGATAGAGCTATCGTTGATCATTATCAACGTACCCGTTGTTGGCTGTGCGTGGTGAGGTGAGGAGGTGCAGAGCGGACGCGGCGGAGGCCATGCTGTCCGTCTGCAGAGCAGAGAGAGGTAGCGGCTCCAAACTGGACACGATGCTGCGCTGAAGCTGCAGGGTCTGGGACGCAATCTCTGGCATTTCCTGGGACATGGCTGTGGAGGCGGAGGAGATGACGTCGGGGGAGCGGGCTCTGGTCGGAGAGGCCAGAGGGGGCAGGAGGGGAGAATCCAAAACCTGAGGGCTGTCGAGTGCGAGAGGGCCGCTCGGGGATGCTAATGCCTGAAGGTGGAAAGGAGGAGTGTGATGAAACAAAACCAAAAACGCTACTCCATGTTGAGTATCAAGAGAGTGTGTCTTACCTGTATGTTGTCCAGTCCAGGCAGAAGCACAGCAGACACAGCTCTCGGGCTGCTGGTGGAGGTGGAGAGTGTCAGACTACTGCTGCTGCTGTTAAGGATCTTGTCTGCTCTATTAGGACTCTGACTGACTTCATCCATAGCTCTGCAAAGAGTAACAGAGGCATACACATTCATATGTGACCAGGAGAGCAGGAGATTATGTGAGTACATTAATCTATTGGTGATTTACAGTCTATTCGTAAAACTGAATGGAGAGGAAAGAAGCTGATAATCTGTAACAATCCAATTCAATTTTATGAGGAGATAGATGAAATTGATGTTTCCATCATTACCACATTCGAAATACAGATGATGGAGACTATTAATCTCATTTTAATCCCAATAACAATTGTATTCCTTCTAAACTGTATGAAGAAGCCCACCTGTTAGTTGAGTCAGAGTTGCTGCCGATAGCCGTCACGATGGTCAGACTGCTGGCGCTGCTGCCAGGAGATGCCGGTACCTGGAATGAGACAAATAAAAGGGATTTTTCTTGCCATACTTTCTGATGTTTGTCAGAAAACATTTGGAAGGAAAGCCCCATCAATTCCCCAACCAAACTAAACTCGAGCCACATGGAGAAAACTGGGATTGGCCACATCCTGACCAAATTATTGTGCCTCTCACATTAAAAAGGTGCAGTCAGAGATTCTAATCTATGAGTACACTTTGTCAAATTTAACTAATGTTTACATTATGAATTTTGTACTCCCCGTTATCTCCCAGCTGCTCATTACTTTATCTCTGGATCAGTCGAAGATGAAGTAGTCCACAGTTTGTATAGACTGTGGATTACCAGGGTTACGGCCTTGTGTCTGCTGAGTGCTGGTAGCAGCACAATATGCAGGAGGACAGGACTATTCATGGGGGAAAGATGTTGCTAGGCGACATACAAAAATAGTTTGCTGCATGTTTTTTTGTTGGAGTGTTTTTTGACTATCTTGTGAACTGGTTGATGTCAGAGTTTCACTCCAGCATGCAGGCAGTTTGTTCACCGCTCGTTAATAAAAGAGAGAGACGCAGTGGCCGAGGCTCGGGAGAGACAGTACCGAAGTGCTTGGCGTCATGAAGGCATCGGGAGTCATCAGCTTGGTGCCACTGCTCGCACTCGAGTTTGACAGGAAGTCAGTGGTCGCAGGAAGTGATGGGATCTTCCTTAGGTCAGACTGGGAACCACCTCCTGATTCCTTGTCGGAGCTCTGGTCAGTAAGATGGTCTGAAAACCCTGCTGGACACACAAAATGTTCAAGAGCGCCTTATTTGTGTGGCAGGATTTGGCATACAAGTGTCAACGGTCTGCCTCCAAAGAAACACCAAGGTTGATTTGATTCAACATCATTAGTATGTTAAGAAACCATCATCCACAGGCATTTGTCCTTGTCAGTTGTATTTTGAAATCTTGGAACTGTGACTTACCAAAACCATCCTGAGAATCTGAATTGGGCATGAAGCTGGAACTCAAGTTGGGTTGAAACCAGATCTGGACATCCTGCAGACTCCTGAAAACACACACGCACTCTAATTTATGACTACCCTATTTATCAAGATATGACCCTGTTGCATGTTTCCTGTATCGGACTCCACAAACATGCATTCCAGTATTACCGAAATAACATATTTGTGAAAATTGAAAACACTGTGATTCTCTCAACTTGCCAGTTACAAATGAAAAGCTAGTCTTTGGTAATTTTGTATTTACTAGTATTGACTGTCTTTAAACCCAATTCCCCAACGGAGACAATAAAGCCTGACTTCAGCCAACATGACCTTAACACAGATATTAAACTGTACAACGAAACTTACTTTGTGTGGACGCAGTAGAGTTTAATTTGGATCCCAGACTTCGACTCTGTAGGTCCTTGAATGCCCTCTGGAAGAAAAACACACAGTAATGCTCTGTTAATTAGGATCAAAGCTGGTACACACATACATTGTATGTATGGTGTGTATCTGCTTTTTGTTGTATGTCCCCTTGTTATGCAGCAGTGTTCCCAAAAAGTAAATAAAATAAATTGGCTTGTTTTAAAGTTAGGGTTAGGGGTTAGGGGTGGGCCTTGGAAAACATGCAATATATTTATAGAAAAAATATATGGCAAAAGAAATTATCAAAAGATTGGAGTGAAAAGAGTTTGTGTGTGAGTTTGTGAGTGTGCATGCACACCTGTTGTCATACTCTCACTCTCCTCCTCTGCAGGGAGGACCTCAGTGTGTCGCAATCGGCAGTGGGCGACATCCCGGACCCCAAAGCTGAGCACGGGGTGTGTCAGAAGGAACTCCGACACCGCTGTGAAACTGGCCTTTCCTTTATCCAGGTCCTGCCGGAGCTCCATCACATACAGAACCTGACAAAGGAGGACGTCAGCAGAGTATGAAGCACGGGGCAGGATAAAGTGGCAACATAGGCCCCTGTCACAAACAGACTAGTCCCAGTCTTACGAGGGAGTGGCTTTTTAAGCAATATGAAGTCAAACTGGCTCTCTTAGATGTGACATACCCAAAGAAGATTTAGTTTAATTAGTGTTCTATCCTCTGAGACCAGCACGACCACCGGCAATTCTGGCCCTTTACTGTCTTTAAAAGAAGCGGTGGGGCGCTTAGTCTTAATGTGAAACAAGAAGAACTATTGAATCCCCCAGTACCAACTGGGTCATGCTAGTTTGTCTGGAAAAAGACTGAATAACGCAACCGTTAAGCTACATTTTGGGGAGGGGGAAAACTTGCATGGCGTGAGTAGTCATGGTCCCATGACTAATCACCTCAAGACATCTTTATGAAAATAAGCGTTTCACCATTGCAGAAAGATCCACTTCACACTGATCGAACGAAGAAAAAAAACTAAGCCATTTTCCCCTGAAGTAGCTATTTCATAGTTAAAGTTATAGGTCTTTTTTTTTTTACTTGAGGTCACTGTACCTCTAGAATAATCACAGCCTCGTGAAACCACATAAGACAACAAACTAGAGACTAAGGGGCATTCAGAGGAAGATGTCTTTCAAAATCTATTGACAAGATGGGACTTTCTGAGCAGTTTTCACCACAGAAGTGTTCGCCATCCAATCTGCGAAAAATGCAATTCTCGCAGTAATGTCCAAAGTTGTAGATACCAAAGGGTTTTTTCTATGTTGTTCCTCAAGGTCCTGGAGTCTTAATGGGGTATTTTGGAGGGAGTTTTGTTTATTTCTATAAATTCTTGAGTGGTCAATTTGTTTTTGTACATTAAGTTATTAATTGATAAGTTATTAATTGATAAATTATTTCTGATTCATGCCTAGAATGAATATAAATATATATATATAAAATAATATCTCTAAGTGGCACATCCTGTGGACCAGTAACATTGGCAGTTGATTGATATTTGTAGAAACAATTTTTCAACAACATCAGCTGAACCACACAGCTGAAACCATTGTGCTGACCTTCCTCTGTACGTCGGTGAGGACGAGAAACTCTGCAGCGAGGTCCAGACTGGCCTTCAGACTAGGCAGAACTGATGAGTTAAACAAATCTGGAGAAAACCTAAAAGATGAAAAAAAAAACACACACACACAAAAACACCATTAGTAATGTTAAACAGCAATGTGAATAAATGTGATTAACTTCAGGAATAATCATCCACAAATCTCGACCTGAGAACAACATTTTGACTGGTGCAAGGCACCATTCAGTGGGAGACATTTAGTAAGGGAAGCCTAATGTATTTTATAGTCTATAATACAGTAATACTCATCCCCTGTTACACAGGAACAAGGACATGGATAATGACGGATTGAAGCAATAACCTGATCGTCTGCAAGCAAGTCCAGGAAACAGTGCACCACATTTTCAACTCCTGGTTCTGATCCGCTCCAGTTATAAGGAACCGCCAGAACGGAACACTACAAAGAGTAGACCGGAGTTAGCAGAGGATAGGAGAAGGCGAACGTAAATAAGGAGCAACAGCCTCAGATTGAATTGTGTGTGAGAACCGGTGTATACTAACTCTGGGTCCTGTCTTTTGTGGTTGTCACAGAAGAGCAGGCAGGAGAGGGGCCGTCCTCCATGGGGCCGCAATTCGTGAAGACATCTGGTCAAGGGTAAAGAGGGTAAAGAAAAGTGAAGAGACGATAGAATGAAAACCAACAACCATAGACTAGGTAAGCCGAAAGGTCATTAAGTGACTTCAACATTTACACGTCAGGATAAAGTGTGAAAGCAAAAGCCTCTTTGCGTACCTCGGCTTGTCTTGTCCCCCTTCGATGTATATCTGCCAGAACTTGATGTACCCATCATGGCTGGCTGTGGCTAACACAGTTCCATCTGGAGATAGGGCCCCCTCACTGACTCGCTGGAGGGGCAGACAAACATTTTTTTTCGAATGAAAATCCTCTTAAGTGATTAAAATTGTTTTTAGGTGGTTGCAGAAAATCATCATGTAAATGTACTGCAATTGAATTAATATGTGACTGTTAAAGCACTAGTCAACAATGATTAGTTGTATCCCAACTCCTACCTGGGTATGTCCATCGATTGTGATAAGGCCTTCTTTTACGTCAGTGTCATCGACGGGCCAACTGCTGTGGTTGGCTCTCAAGACCTCCAGGTCCCACACCTCAGCCTGGACGGAGGGGCGGATTAAAATTAGGGGGACAAAGTTTCCAATTTTCTCCCTCCTGATGCGACTGACAACAAATATACTTGGATTTTTTAAAACGCATTCATACCAGGTCTTCATGTAGAAGAGCTAAGGTCTGGCTGGTGTCGTCCTGGTTCTCCTCATCCTGGATGAACGGGCACCAGATGAGGCGGCGGTGGGAGTTCAGCGGAGAGTCTTCTGGCCGTCGGATATGGACCACTATCTGATCACTGTAGCGAGTGTGGGTTGAGGATAATGAGACGAAAGACCATTTGCAAACTTCAGCGATTGGTGTGCCAGAGTAGGTTGTAACATCACAGGGGGTTGTGTTCAATCACCAGGAGGTTTGGGCTGCTGCGAGTGACTATTTGCACTAAAAAGGTACACACACATAAGATGAAGGACACAAGCCAAGCAGTAACTGCTACTACTACCACCATCACATGCCCAGTGGACACACATAGACCTGCACAGCCACCTGCACATTCCTTTTGAATCTCTCCCACATGTCAGGATACAGTATCTTGCTTCCAGTGCAGGTGAGCTGCCAGACCATCAGGTTGCCCGCCTCATCGACGCAGCCCAACAGCGAGGAGTCGAGGTGGGCAAAAGCCAGATCTGTGACTGCTCCGGTGAAGCCCTTCAGTAACGAGCGCTCGGTAAAGCTAACGCTCAGGACGCGAATCATTGCATGGTTGTTGGCTCCTGAGGGAACAGACGTTTACAATGAAAGATCAGAATTGAACAGGGAACCTGTTCTGTCAAAGCATTTTAATTCATAAATAAATAAAAAAAAGTCTACATGGCATGCAGTAATATGATGTCCAATACACAAATATCACATGTAACAGCTTTTTTTCCACTCCTAAAAATGAGGAGTTTTGCTGATAGACACCAGCTCAGAGCAGGAGAGTGCAGCCGGTGAGGTTCATGACCTGCTTTAATCTTCTCTAAAATCCTTTGTTGACTGCATCCTTCTGGGAAACTCAAGCTAAATCCTACGAGCCGCAGTAATGTTTTGACTGCTGCAAAGTTAAAACCGCTGGTTCCTGTGGGATCCAAATCCAATCCTCTAGCAGAGTGCTGCACGCACACAGCCACAACTCATATGATAGGCTCCCATTACAACACAGTCGCACTTAAAGCATTAATAAAATGTACTTTCATTCCGTTTTTTAGCAGCAAAGGATCGCGATACCTTTCCACCGTCAGTAAACTATGCAGCACTAACGCTTCTACACTTTCAATTTCTTTATTAAACGGTTTAATTTAAATATATGTATATGCATATAAATATAATTCAAAGCACATCCATGGTTACGACTTATCAACTACTTTAGGATTAAAACAATCCGTGGGAGCAATTGCTATTTGATGTTTGGGTCTTTGACGGTAGAAATGAAAAGGCACTCCAGGACTCTCACCTCTGATGGCGTACGCGAGGAAGGAGTTGGACACAGCTATCAGTCTGCCATAATAATACTTGTGTTCCCAGTCGTACTTGGCAACTGGTTGAATCTTCACCTGAATGGGGAAAAAAATGTACCATTAAAAATTCATGAAAGCTCTCTTAGAAAAGATTATTTTGACTTTTATCCATGAGGCTGTGGCTTTGCAGAGCCAAGGCCAGGCGATTCAAAATGAAGCATACAACTAAACCAATGTTTACTTCTGTGATAACTTACATGTTTAAAAAAAAAAAAAATCCAGTAATTTCAGAAATCAGACTTTTTTAAAAAAGCAAGGTAGTTCATATCTTGTGCAAAAGCAAGCTTGTGATTTGGCTTACCTTGTTGCTGCCACGAGCCTTGCTGTTGATGCTGGTATCCTGACTCGCCACTATCTCCACGTTGTTGGAGGTGATGGGGATACAGGTGGAGCCATCATCACCAGAAAGGCAGCTGAAATTGCAAATATGGTTTTAGTTTTTTAAACAATATGTGCTTGAAAGAATAAATGATCAAATTGAAATGGAGGAGACAGCACTGTGATTATGCTTAATGTGCTAAAGTCAGTGGCTGATTTTAGGAACAACGTACATTATCTGACACTCCTGAGTGCTGCAAAGGTCTGTGGAGATGGGTCTGGTAGAGTCGGACATGGATGACCGATCTGTGCTTCCCAGAAGGCCGGCTGCTCCCAATAATCCATTCAGCTCTCCATTAAAAGATGGCATTCTCAGGACATCACTTGATGCTTCTGAGGAAAGGCATTGAGTGCAGGGGTTATGGGAAATACTGTACAAGGATACCAATCGAAAAAAGCCACATGATGGTCATTCTGGAAGTTTATTAATGCTCGCTTTATAATTCACATTTTGATGATAGCTTTTCTTATAAGTTAGAGATTCCAACGTTTTTTTTAAAGTCCTACTCGGATATGAATTTCGCTAGTGAGGTAGTTCATTACTCCACAATAATCTTTTAAAAGAAAAATTGGCCCAAAAAATTAAATTAATACATTTTTTTTGGCTAGTCTTGAATGTATATCATTATTTTTTACCTGTTAATATATCCCCTAGAGAAAGCCAAATGGTGTGAGTAGCTAATCCCACCAGTCCACACTCTAAACCTTTTAAATGTCTACCTTCAGGTTACGTTTACCAACTCCAAAGCAGTGTTGCAACGCCTGCCGGCTTAGAGACATTACTTACTTGGACATTTCCGAACCATGATTAATGTTATCAATTACACCTGTGCTTTACCTGCAACGACCAATCAACATGTCTGCTGTGCAAAACTCATGTGGGCATCAAGGAAGAGCTGTCTGAGTAGTTTGCTGCCCTTTGTAACAGTTAGCTATGTGAATATGGTATATTTCCCAAAACAGATATGACGTTAATACAGCAGCAGGTTACAATCGAGCACGATTGAATCTGCTACCCGTTGGGGGGCGGCTATGTTTTCCTTCATTGTTCTACCTCCATCCTCTTTAGACCCAGTAGCTAGTATCCTCGTTACAACACAAACATTTTGACAAGTGAAAGTAAAAAAAAACACGTTTACCCGACTGCAGAAACACACAAAGCCCAAAGGAGTCAATTTAAAGCGGCAAAGAAAACCGACCTTCTACGCAGTTATGGAGGCTCGAGCTAACTCTTGATAGCAGTGACATGATCTTGGCTAACCGATTCGGTATAAAATAGCCGCTTAGACTTTCACGAAGTCACAAATGAGCAGGTGCTGATGAGCTCATTTAGATTAAATAAACATTACGCATTCGTTGCCCGGCAGTCATACACCCAGCTGTCCTACCCCAGTAAACAGTCTGAGACATAAGCTAGCTGAAGCTCGTAACATCAAGTTAGCTCAGTTAACGCTATAAAATGAAACTTGAGCCCACTCAGAGGTAAGCAAGTTGGCGCTCTAACACCGCAACCGCAACACGTTTGCCGCCAGGCGAAAGTCAGTCAGAAAATACATTTGTAAAAGACTTTAAAATTGTGCTTCCACCCGATGGGGTGGCTTTCGTTAGCAGGTAGTGACACTGCTGTTGAGCCAACTCACGTTAGCTCGGTACCAATGAAGCTAACGTTAACTCGTTAAGCTAGCGCTCCATTAGCGTCTGCGGCCTAAGCTAGCGCCGCCGCTTTTCGTTCCCGGTCCGACTTACCGGTGCTGTTCCCGGGTCTGTCGAGCTTGAGGATGTCCCGGAGATGCTGGGTCGCACCTTCCATATCTATTTTAGAATTGGACGCCATGTGTGGGGGGGGGAAGGGGAAACTGGTTTAATTTAGGGGAAGAGAATAATTTCTTGTTTGATGCGATGCTGTCAGTGTTCCCTTCGTTCACCCAGAGCAACCGTCTAAACTTCCGTTATGTCCTCGCCAAAGGCTCCGGGTCGTGTCTGCGTCTGCTCATTGGTTCCTATCTCAGGACATTGGTTCCTATCTTAGCATAAGGAACTACACTTTCATCACACACACACACACACACACACACACACACACACACACACACACACACACACACACACACACACACACACACACACACACACACACACACACACACACACACACTCTCTATTGTCTGGTCTTAAGTGGAGTGGAGTAAACCAACGAGCTGAATATAGAGACATGCCTTCTGTGTGAAATGAATGTTATAAACATTGATCAAAAAGTTGTTTGGTAGATTATTTCTATATTGTAACAATGCTTCTTGGCAATACATTGTATACCATTGGAAAGCCTGTTCATTTCCCTTTTAAATGGTGCCCCATTTTTAAAGAACATGCTTTGGTGGAATGAGCAGCACAGTTGCTTATGTGGATTGCGCCTAGGAAAAATGTGCCAAATCTTCTCTGCCAATGCCAAACAGCTTAATCTGCTGTTGCTATGGACTCTCGTTTTGTGGATTGAATGATTAAAGTTTATCAGTAACAAGGAAGAAACAAGACATATTGGCAATTTTACAATGTATTCATTTAATAAACAGTCTGGAGCTTCAGTATCGTGTGGAAGAACCATCAACAGCCACAACAGCCTGGCACCTCCTCCCGGTGCTGGTCACCAGCCTGGGACCGTATTGTATTCCCAAGCAGGATCAGTCTCAGGTCAGCCATCGTAGTTGTGATGGTCTCTCTATCACGAACAGTACGCCCAAGCTGATCAACAAGTGTTCAGCTGGTTGAAGTCAGGACTGCTGGAGGCCATTCCATTCTCTACTCTCCAGACTCTGCAGGTTTCTGATGAACCCGCTCTGTGGGGACAAGCGTTGTCATCTTGGAGGATGGAGTTCAGTCCCAGACTGTGGAGCAATGGGATTGCTGCTGGTTGCTGAATCTCATCTTGATATCTCTGCATTGAGATTGGCTCCAATGAAGCACCTTTGGGGTACCAGAATCTCAAAACAAGTCAATAGCAACAGTGGAATAAGATGGTTAGCATTGGCTGAGAAGATTTGGCATATTTTTCATGGGTGCAACCCACATACTCATCTGTGCTGCTCATCCCACAAATGCATGCTCCTTACAAATGACGCACTGTTTTAAAAGAGAAATAAACAGGCTTGCCAACGGTTTACAATTTATTATAATTATAATTTACATTATTTATATATTATCATTATTATTATGTATACCATTGCAAGAAGCATTGATAGAATAGAGAAATAATATCCCAAACACAATTTTCTAAACTTTTTGTTCGATGTTTATGTAATCCCCACCTGCATATTTTAAAAAAAAAAGAGAGAAAAAAAAAGGGCAGGCGGCTTGAGGCAGGTCATCCCCCGGCTGGCATAGCCTGTGCCTGTGTGAAGTTAAACTTTATGAGCTGTGCTCGACAGGCTTTGAGGCCCGCTGCGGACGACATACTCGCCCCAGTTCCAAAGCGCACTTGAAAGCAACTTTTTTTTTAGGAATTCATGTATTATCATTTTGTATGCCGCTTTCTGGCCCCCAGAGCTGGCCTCCACAACCTTACCCAGCTGGCCTAAAACTGTTCATACGTTTTAATGGACAACCGTGACGTTACGTTTGTGTTGTGACAGTAAGTTTTGTGCTGTAAATAAAAAAACAAACGTTTAACATCATGATTATAAGCTGAAAAAGCACAAGAGCCTAGAGATGAGAGGTTATGACTAATTACATTCATATAAATATAATTAAGTTTTTTTCCTAGGCTAAACATCTGTTATGCCAGTCTAAGAACCTTCAATTAACTCACATGATTCTTCCTACTCTCTTTTCACAATCACAAATGCATTGAATTCAACAAGAAAATGACATCCGATCATAAGAGCAAAAGGTTTTTTGTATTTTGTATTTATTTTTTGCCACAATCCCGAGTTCAATATCTGTACAATGTGTTTGTGAACTCACTGGATTCACAATTCAAATTGAAAGTTTTTAGAAGCCTCTTGTTGGATTGAATATGTGGTTTTGTTCTGTCGTCGCCGCTGCTGCTTTTTGATTGAACCATTTTCCAGAACGTTAAAAACTCCCTCAATTGTGTCCGTTTCCTGTTTTGATTTTAATCCTTCACTACTAATCTGTAAGTGCCCCTTTTAAAACAGCAGTTATTTTTACTTTGAGAACATTTGAATCAACCTTAATCATACATTCAGAGTACCTCATTGTAAATGTTACTTTCATTTAAGTCAAATATAGTTCTTTCTCCACAACGTCGAAAACAAGATGAACCTTGATGACCCGAAAGTGCCCCCCCCAAAAAAAATGCCGATAAGAATTTCCAAATTAGAGCTGATGAACACCAGGGTGAAAAAATGTATCCTAAGTTTCAGCTCCTAATTTCTCGAGGAAGAATTTGTGATTGATGTACGATGTAGGCAATTTACTGCTGCACTTGACAGTCACAACTACCCATCAAACTCCAGGAAAAAAGGGGGGATTAGTGTGCTTTGATTGCTTGGCTTTATTGTATATTCAAGACACATAATTTTCTTTTTAGAAGTCAGGTAATCCTAAAATCTGCCATCTGTTTCAGAGACAACGAGCTCCACTCATGTCTTTCTTTTCTTCTTCATGCCTCTAAAAGCCGGCACACCTAGAGGAATGTCACTCACCTCGGACTTCCGGTTCAAAATGGTTCCTGCCATCTCCGAGAACTTTCTGATGACCCCCCCGTTGCTGGATGCGCCAACAAAGACAACGAAGAGCAGAGAGTACTTCATGGCGAGCTTCGTGCCATTGGTGCGACAACAATCTCCTGAAACCGAACATCAGCAGGACCAAAGGGGGACAAGAGGAAAAGGAAGCTCCCCTACTCAAACAAGTAGCTTGGAGTCCATCAATAAAAACTGGACTGGATTCAACCTCAGGAACAGTCAGTTATGGTGACTCCTCATACTAAAATGCACATCTAGCACACTTCTGCAACCCAACACATAACGGCTGCACATGGATAGGTAGCACACAGGCCTTCCTGGCCCCAAGGGCTCCCCCTCCCACATCAGTTGCATAGTCAAAGGGCTTGATCATTTTGGTCAACAACACAGCCTACTTAAAACTGAGGTAATAGCCTAAACATTCTTATGTCCCGAGAAAGAACATATGACGCAATTAAAGTATTTATCTATTTGACTTTATGACTTCATCTGGGAATTTATTGAAATATTTTCTACCGTCTCCATAATACTGTCCGTACAGTCTCAACAGCAATAGAGGATAAACACTGGTGACCTTATAATAGTTTGTGACAGCTGAGCTGTGGGCTGACTAGGGATTCACAAAGGCAGTTTTTTCTTAACTCTTATATCTTCCAATAATGAGCCTGATATCGGTGCGCTCTTCTTCCCAGATGTTACATCTGTAAACCTCACAGCATGGAACACCTGGGCCTCATGTTTATGCAACGTGACATGAGAACGGGGCTTTGCCGCGGCACTAAAAACTGAGTTATGACTTAACGAATGTAACTAATAGAGGGAATTTTACAATGCGTTTAATGTGGATTGGTCACATCTGGCTAACACACAATTTCACTTAATAAGGTCAGTATCGGCCCAATAACGAACCAGCAGACGCTTGTGTATTTAACTCGGCAACAACCTGATCATAATAAATCTAAACTTGCTGTTGTTATTTTTCCAGCTAATTCTCTGTAGTAAGGTCAACCAAAGTAATATCTGCAAAAAGCGACGATCATATGCACTGAAAACACTCGTAATAAGACTTACTGTAGCGAGACACATGAAGGGTTGGGTCGGGGACACACACAATCAGCCACAGAGAATGACATGGAGAGACAAGGCCACACCATTAAGAAAAAGAGTCCAGGTTTTATTGTCTATCGTGGCTGTAGTCCATTACTGTCAGACATGTCTGTGTGAGAGAGAAAGACAGATTGAGAGAGCGAGAGAGAGAATATTCAGGAGCCAATCACACAGTGCGGTCAAACTTCATCCTCCATGATTCTTTGGTTTGCGAGAGCAAAACCAGGCATGAGAGTGAACCATGGCAAAGTTAACAGTTGTGTGAAAGGAAGATGAAACTCAGTTAAACACACTAAGGCAACACACAAGTGGCATCTAAAAACAACTTGCAACACAAGAAGTCGGAACTGATGGAGCCACCTTTGAACCTGAACATGGATGTAGAAACCAGTCAAGAAAAAAACAGATTGACAGAACTCATTTGGTAGCAGTGAAGTTAATAGTAGAGTAAAAAGGGTTTGAATTAAGAAAAAGGTGTAAAGCAGAGCAGAACTGGAGTAAATGGCGTCAGTTGACTGTTTGTCTCTCTCTCACTCTCTCTTTCTCTCCCTCTGGTGCCTTGAGTGTCAATATTGTAATGGTGGACTCCCGGCGTCATGCAGATCAGCAAAGTGGCAGACAGGGGCATCTGATTGGTTGGCTGGCTCTCAGCAAAGGAACGAATCGCAGTTCTACTGGCTGGGGCGGTTTGTAAACCCACCTGGATGAGGTTCAGTGATTGACATCTAGAATCCGGTGTTTGCAAGAGTCAAGCAGGCGTAAATGAGACAGCAGAAGGGAGAGGAGAGTGTCCTCTCTTCTCTCCATCCCCAACTCCTCCATCCCCTCCCTCCATACTTCACTCACGTGGTGCCCTTCATTACGGGCGCCCCTACCCACCAAGGCGGGAGGGGATAGGGGGGTTGGGTGGTTAGCCAAAGTTGTGAATGGCCAGCCTGAACATGTCATTGGTGCACACCCACGCACTGTTAATGTTCTTCAGGAGGAAACTCTGATGGAAACCCATGACGGGGTCGTCATCTACCTATGAACACACACACAAACAGAACGAGCAGGGGATCAGGACACAGTCAGCAGAACAGTGGTTTAATAAATTAGTTGTACACATCAAAGTCAGTAGACTGGTTGTGGAGAAACAGTAATGCAATTCCTTCTTTGCCAAGTTAGAAGAAATAACTCTAAACAAGTCACCCAGGTTATCTTGTCCTGGAGGAAAGCAGAGTTGCTAGCTAGTTAAAGCTTGATAGTGTTACCCAAAGGTGTGTTTCTTTGGAAGCAAAGTTTCAGTTCACATTAATTTGTCACTCAGCAAAATAACTTGTGTGCATCAATTTTAGGACCTGTGTATGATCAATTATTTATATATATATGTATATATATAAATAAACCTAGGACCATGACTTAAATGTGTGATGATTTGGCTGTAACAGGACATGCTACACAATGAGATGAATGACATGACAGTGTGACTTACTTTTAGCTGTCCTACTACCATACTCAAGATGTTGCAGTCTGGAGTCGGCTGGTGGTCCTGTACCGTTATACTATGCACTATTTTTGGGAAGGGTAGACTCTGGGACAAAACAGACAGGGGGGGGGAAATAAAAAATACATAAGGAAAATATATACACCTATACCAGACACTGAAAACAATAGAAGAAATCAAATGTGTAATCAACTACTTTCATCAACTTAAAATGAGTATATATAATAATTATTCTTAATGAAAATGTACTGTTGGGTTTAAACTATTGCAAAAAGGTTGGGGAGGAATCACATTATTTGACGGATGCAGGTGTACACAGATTTTACAAAGACAGGTTACAGCAGATGCACGTCAATGTGTTTTCTGATTATCTACATTACCAGATTCCTCAGAACAATCTGGTTTCTTGGTTGAATTTAAAACAGACCGACAATCATTACCAGTGTGCTTTTCACTTGGCCCACCCGCTACACATTTACCCTGCATATGAAATATGTTACCAGATAAACTCACAATTAGTTTCCCAACGATCGCCTTTTTTCCCTGGAACTGTTGTCCTTCCCATGTGAGGCATGACTCATCGATCTGTGTAAAGCAGAACAGAGACAGAGATAATGAGTTGCAGAGGATGCTATTTACAGATGAAAAGGTCTACCGAAAAGACCACATCAAAAAACTCAAAGAGTGGTACAATCATTGCTCCCTTCAAGGGCTATCAGCTTGAAATTGACATAACAGAGACATGAAAGTCCAGTTTTGAGAGCCAGAAGGTTAATAATGACACCAATTCATGACCAGGTTTTTTTTATTTGTTGCATCATAGATAAACCAGTCTGATGTAGACAATTTGATGTGTGAAACTGAATTAAAAAAAATATTTGTTGGTGCAGGGCTATAAACTATGTTTTCCTTTGCTAGCTTTTTTTGCTATCAAATTTGTGACTTAATCACTAAAAAGTGATGAGCAACAACTTAAGCCACTTATTCAGACCATCAGAAAAAAAAGACTACACACTATTGAAATTCATTCCTATGCAAGCTGCTTGAAGAAATCACATTGACCGGCCCTTATTTCAACAGCGTGAGGACTCTCCCCTGTCTTATTGCGCAGTCGGTAGGTAGGTACAAAGACGCCACTCGCCGCAGGAGTGGGCGTTATACAGTGGGCATAATGCACACCCCTGAGCACTGTTGTAAAGGTCTGGAGAGAGCGCAACTATTGGTTGTTGACTATTCCTTTACAACTATATTGAATATATTTTACATTAATTAGAATGACAAGACAATAAAAATCCTGACTTTATATGGCCCAGACTTGGTGGTCATAAAACTCTTGTTTTATGACCACCTTACACTAAACAGTTGGGATCACCAGAGCGCGCAACTACTCTAGTAAAACTCTTGTGATTACTATGACAGTTTAAAACTAATCGTCTGTGACTTTGAAATCGCTTGAAAATTCATCTGGTGTGAGGACAGCAGAAGGTATATTATTTATATTTGATCAATCAGCAGGCCCAGTTGTATAAAATATTACAATATTTAAAATAACATAGCCAAAACACCCTTGACTGAGACAAGTCCCCACATACATAGCCATTCATGCACATCTGGATCCAGAGATAAATTGGAGTTTTTGCTTGCAACACTATAGAAACTGAGTAAATTAATATAAAAATCGGAAGAAATATCAGTCCATCAACTAATAGATGAACGGCCCACTTGATTAATTCATAGATTTTGTGTCTAACGATGTTCATAATTAGTCTGTTGTTGATCAAGTGAAACCACATATAAACAAGTCACACACCTTCCTAAGCAGGCTTTGTCTTGGATTACAGTGCACACCTAACGTTGGACGAGCTCAAGATCGTGTTCGATTTGTGTTGCATTCATTAAAGAAAGTAAAATCATGAGTGCGGTCCAGCCCTGTAGTACGACACCTCGTAACCGGACAAAAGCATTGTTTGTCACACTCACATATATGGTTCCAAGTTGTGATCTGTCAGAGTCAAATAAATGGTAGTAGTGCTGCACAAAGCTGGATCCTATCTGCTCCCACAGAGGCTGGTCCACCATCCTGAATCACCCTGCAACACACGCTGGGAAGATGGAGGCACAAAAGGGGAGCTGTTTAAGAAATGTTCTCGAAACCATTTACAACACAAATGCAATGCAATTACATTACAATACAATAGATTATATCCATCAAGGCAAAGTGTAATTGTATTCACTTACTATGAATACTGAGATTAATGCAATATCTATATCCATCTTATACCCTCACGCTGTACAAACCAAAAGGAAAAGAGGCAACAAAATATTGCTAACCTATCCGGATCACATGCATATATTTCTACTTGAAACAAAACTGTATTCACTTTGTTGACTTACTTTGTGGAAAACTTCCTTGATACTGAACACAAATAAACACTGTCAAACACAATGTGCACCAAAACGTAATGAATACAGCGAGACTATGAAAAAAAACAAGCCTTAAAAGTACTTTAACTAGCACAGTTCTACTAAACACCCCAAACTGCTAGTCTCCCAGCCTCGATGACACTGACAGCAGTCATGTGCTTCAACATAACTATACAGTTGTCCCTGGGACAATCCAAGAGCTCTGAAAATTCGCGATGAAGTCGAAACAACATCCCGCAACATTAAATAAAGAGCAAAACAGTCCCCGGTCCGCTGGAACACAGTTGAGGCCAAATGAGAAGAACGTAAGCTTCTTTAGTAACGTTACCAAGCGGGAACGCTCTTGTAACCGTTTAGCTAGTTGCAGTGAGCTACCTAGCTTACTGTTGCTACTAGCATGTGAGCGGTCTTGTTTGCTAACGTTAGCCTGTGTGTTGCCAAAGGGAGTTCACGGACCCAGCATGGCTCCCCGCCTGCTAATGTTACACGACAGATACATTATATGTCCAGGCGTTAGCGAACTGACTGGCTGGCGTTCGCCATTTCACCGGTTGCTAAAAATACCCGGTCTCCGCCAAGTGTTGACGCTTCCTCCGGGCCCGCGCGCACAGCTCCCCTACATAGGCGTGCCCAACGTTTGCCCTAAACCGGGTTGGAACAGCCAATTGAACTACTTATAATACCTAACATTTGTTCAAATGTCAAACGAAACTATCACTTTTTGCTTTTGGAAAATGTTTCAATTCACTATTCCCTGAGACGGCTTCTCAAAAACAATTTAAATAAACTTACCTCTTACCAACACCGAGGCCTGCTTCACGATGGCACAGTGAAGTGTCCGCTACGTTACGAAGTCACGCATTCAAAAGCCGTACCAGACCCGGTGGTTTGTGGGGATTGTAGTCTAGCCCATTTTTACATTTGATTTGTTACAATCACAAAACCAGAGAGAAATACTTCACTAAGCACACAACACTTTTCTCAAGTATTGGATATTATTCAACATTTCAAACATAAAAATCCTTTACAATAAAAACAAAACAAGTAATATTGAAAAACAGTTCGACAGCATATTTAGCAGTATTTAGTTATGGTCATGCTAATAAATCTATTTGAATTTAGTATGTAAATAAATAAAAAACGATAGCTTTTTGTTTTGTCTGATGTAAAGCAAAGCAGGAAACAGTGAGCTTAATTTGAGCTCAATTTCTTGTTGTCCAAGTCACAAGGGAAAAAATGTGATGTGTAGTGGGAGGAAAATGTTCTATGTTTGTATGAGTACAAAATTAAAAAAAATAAATTAAAAAAGGATAGAAAACAATGGAAGTTTCAGCTGAAATGCATTTTTGCTGTTATGTGTCTATCGAAATAGATATAGCGCTCGGAGATTAGGTAAAAAGAAATGCAGGAGCCACCTTACAGCACTCACACTTTCAGTTTATATTGTTCTTCAATTCATATGGTGCATAACTCTTTGCAATTAATCAATGACTGACTACACATAAATTGCAACACACAGTTAAAACCCCTTAAGCCCATTGCAATTGGCCATTTGGTAATCATTATTTGTTATTTTACTGTGATCATTTTAACCATATTGCCCAGCCCTATTACTTGATTATAAGTTGCTCGCCATTTGTAGAAACACATTGTTTACCGTCACATCAATACATTAAACAGGAAAATAGCTTCCTCAAAATGGATAAATGCATGTATATTAGCTAGAAATAGCATGTAACATACATCATTTGAACGTCAATGTTTAGCATGAGCCTGCTTATAGACCACACAGTATCATAAACCCTTCCAATATCTAGTTATAAGTTTATGTCATGTAATGGGATGCTTTCTTAAACTGATGAGGGCATGGTTTAAGCTCTCAGACCTAAGCTTGAGCTCCTTTTCAGCTCAAACAAGTCCTATATCTGACCTTGTACTGCTCTACCAACTCCTGAACCGTATTTATACATGTGTTTTGTGCGTTTCAGTGTGCATGTGTACGCACGTGGTTCATTTCAATGAGGGTCCCGGATGGCATGACCCTCTAAAACTGTGTGTTTCTTTGTCCACGTCTGTCCAGTGAGCATTGCAACAGTGAGGTCATCAGAACGTGCAGTTTGACTGACTTTTGTTTAGCAGAGTTTGAGCTACTGCATTCTGTGCAATACAGAAGTAGCGCGTGCGATTAAAAAACAATGTGAGCCATGCTTTTTTTTCACAGCAGATTTACATAGATAGAGAATTATTCTGATGACAGAGAAGATGTGTTTCTTAAACTCCTGGCTTCCGGGATGGGTTTGGTCTTTTGTTGGTGCTTTTTGCTGACAATGACAAAGCAGATCCAAAAGCTTTGGATGGGATGGCCAGCTTAATGCAGGTTAAGGTTGGCTGTTCAGACATGTGAAAATCGCTCAAAACTCCCCATTGATACTTTGTGAAAGAGCAGGGTAAATACCTCTTTAATCTCTAAAACCCATAAAGATGGAGAAGATTCAGAACACACACTGGCCCAATTCCAATGTCCCTCCTAAGGCCTTGAACCATGAACCCCCAGGGACTTCACTTGACATCACTTGATCAATGATTGAGTGTAAAAGGCTGTAAGGGACAGAACTTATGTACACACGAATGGTTCAGTACTTTGCTGCGACATATTAACCTTGACAACAACATAACATGTGATGTACAATTGTGGGTATTTATTTAATGTGTATTACTCCTTAATTTAAATGTAATACAGACTCTTGTTTTCCCATTTAATTCAACAGGCAGGATGGTCACATCATTTGTATGTGTATAGTTACCATTTTGACCCGCAATCAAACTTCTGGATAACCTAAACCAACTAATGGCATGTTGCAGACTCACGCAGGGGAGGTTTTTCAGTAACTATTAAATTGACTTGTGGAGTAGTAACGAAGAGAAGCATAGACAGAGTAAACAAGTAAAATCTAGCAACTTAATGCTTCATCCACATACACCATTGCTATGGCCATGTGACTGACAACTTTGTTAAAAGCATGGTGGAATTCACAAGCTAGCTAATTCTGCCACAGCAAGTTAGTTAGCTTGCTATATTCTGCATGCTTTATTGCTACACTGGTTACAGAAAATGAACCAAACGGTGGGCTGGTGGCCATCCGGCAGCGACTTCCTCTTCATGTCCAAACGATGCTTAAGAGTGTCAACGGAAAGCAAAGCCAGAAAGAGAAATCAGCCAATATCTGTCTCTCTAATCCAGAAGCGAAGAGAAAACTGGAGCTGAGAGCAATGCCGTTAAGAGATCTGTCCAGACAATGTTCCAGCTTGACAATAAAAAGATATTAAGATCCCAGAAAACCACACCTTTTGAGAAAGTGGCGAGCCAACTGGCAAAATCAAACAACAAATGGCAGGAAAACACACAAAGGCAGGAAGCGACATGACAGATCGTGACACTACCTGTGCTTTCCAATACCCATTCTACTATACTATTTAGTATATCGGAAAACAATGTAGTTTGTCCCAGTATTTCAAATGTAATATGCAAAAAATACCAGGTTTTCTCAGCATGTACTTGAATTTTCAGACTGGGGGACATTTTCAAACATGTCCTCAACAGAAAATAGTAAAATTAGCATTTACTGATGACTGTCCGTGTCCGTTTATCTGGGGTGGCCACTTTATCAAAAACAGCACACATTCATTAATCTCTTTCTCCAGACCACATATTTCAGGGGCTTTTGAGGCCAGCCCGTTTCCACACGTTCTTTATGCAGATGCACCATCTGCACTGCTATCTGCTCTCAAGCTGTAAGAACTGCAACATGTCAGCTACTCTAATACATTGAAATATGTCTACACTGTCTTTGTAGAAGTACCTATTTTGTTTCTCCACTCTTGTGTTTACGCTGCTGATCATCACAGGAAAAATTAACAACTAGTAGCTGTTAGATTTACTAGATTCTCAGGCCTCCTCTGACTCGTTACCCTTTATTCTCCTCTGTGGCCAATCAAACCGTGCACCAATATACAATTAAGTTCAGCCACGGAGGTTGTGCGTTTGTTCCGTTTTTGTGGACATTGCATTAACTTACATTCATTTCCTGAAGACCCTGAGCCTCACATGACCGCTTCCAACCAAACCCTAACTTTTACTCTACTGTACATTAAGTCTTCACCCTAAAATGTAAAGATTTGGTGTCGTACATTTTGTCCAAGGCGATTCGTCACAATGTAACTGTGGGAACAGATGGATATTCAAGTCATGAAAACACAGCCCAACAACCCACCAACACACACACACTCAGTCGAGAATTAAATGCATTGCTACTAGTAACAAAAATAAAAAGACAGAATTTGATGAAAAATATATTGAAAATAAACAAGTGTTTGACAGTTGTCATAAATAGCTTATGCGTGCAAGAAATAAAAAGCCATTTCACTGTACATAGCACTCATGGTTATAATAGAGTCACAGGGTTCCTCAACCAAATCCAAACTGTGAGGCTTCTATTGCAGCTCCCACTAGAATGGAGGTGAATTGCACTGTTTTATTTGAATCGGTGATAGAAGACAATGAAATTGCATGATTACTGTACTGTTTACATTTGCAGTAATCTAAATAACAGAAATTAAAAAAAAAAAAATTGTTGTTGAGGGGACAATTTGTAATTTATGAATTAAGGTTACATACACCATGTTTTTTTGACATGACTGTAAGGTTGCAAGTTGTCCGACATCTTTAATGAAAAATGTATCAAATGTGTACATCAAATGTCAAATGTGTCAACATTATATCAGTCGTCTGCTGGACGGGGATTTGATGCAGCATTTTCCTCTGATTCTTCTAGAACTGGAGGTAAGCCTCTCGCACCGGATTCTGCTCGCTGTTGGAGCACAAAAGATGAGTAGAAAATGAGTAGAAACCCATTCAAACTAAAAAATATAATTCATTCAGAAAGTATTCAGACCCCTTCACTTTTGGCAAGTTTTAATATGTCGCACTGGACTCCAAATAAGAAACATGCTAAAGATGATCAAGAGAAATGTGAGTCACTTGAGCTAATTCAACAAAATAAAAGCGCTATAATTTTTTGCCCTTCTTTTGAATCTGCCTGAGAAGACTGGTGTTACGTACCAGGCTGTGGAGTCTCTGAGAGGAGATGGTGTCATTGCTGTTGTCTGGTTTGCTTTGAGCCGACTCCACAAGTTCATCTACTTCCTGATCTGACTTCAGAGGGAACTCGGTTCTCGGGGCCACCCTAAACAACAAACATTCATGAACACAAAAGACTGCCAAAGGATATATTTGTGATGTTTTCTTCTGAATTGAGGGTATCACGATAGAGGGTGTCATTCGTTGTTGTTAACTGTCGCGACTGCAATGATGTTCTGTTTGCATATATATTTTCGTCACCTCAACTCCTGGACGGTGAGTGTGCCGCTCTGAGGAGCATCGGGGTTGATCAGATCTTTGAGGTGGTCTGACTCAATCCGCCTTTGCCCCCGAAACAAACTCTCCACCGTCTGAAAAACAACAAACAGCTGTGTTAAGTAATGTATTTCCTTTTATGCCCAAAGTTATCAGAGAAGGTCATTCTACTTTGGTCTCTGTAGATTCAATATGAAGCTGGAGCCCGGAATAAGCTATGTTAGTGTAGCATAAATTATGAAACTGGGGTAACAGCTGGTTTGATTCTGCCCAAAGGTAACACACACATAAATAAATAACATAATCCACCAACAAGTGATTTATGTTATATTGTGTTTGTTTTTAATTTGTTTAGTGAACTGGTGTGGCTGCTAGGCATCTTTGTTTAACTTTGGACAGACCCAGGCTATAGAGTTTCTTGTTCCCAACCTTTATGCTAAGCTAAGTCAAGCGAAGCTAGCTGTGTCCCCTTATATTTAGGATAAAATGGCCATTGGGTGTTAGAAAGTACCTGAACAGGGACGGGGTCATGTGCCTCAATCTGCATGTGGCCTCCTTTGTGGAGCTCCAGCAGGGTGTCATACTCAGTCTTCAACTGGTCAAAGTCACCCTGCAACGTCTTCAACTAGACACCGCAGAGAAATACACAAACAACAATGGACACTGTTAACATATTAAAATCATGCATTCTGTGTGTATGTGTGTGTGTACTGTGTGTGCAGCATGTGTTCATCTGTGGCCACCTGCATGAGGTCCTGTTCGTGTGTTTGTTCCAGGCTGTCCCAGTTGCGTCTGGGCACGACATCCCAGTATTCCGCCTTCATCCTGTTGACCTCCTCCTGGGCTTTAGTCAGGTCTTTCCGACACACCTTCAGAGCCAGGTGCAGCTCCACATGGTCCTTAGACCCTTCTTTAAATATGGAAAGACATTCAAGAAGATATATTATTTAGAGATATTAAAAATATACTGTATAGTTTCGGTATTTAGTTGAGCCTCTTATTTATAAAGAAATGGTCGTTCTAGATCATTTTGGGGGCAATGTTCCTTTGCAAAGTGCTTTGTTTGTAAATAATTAGATGACAAGATTGATACCACAATAATGTTCAGACAAATCTGTCAAAAATTAAGATCAGCTGCCTTATTTTCTTGGCCAAGTGTAGTGACTTCAAGTCTAGAAACAGTCCAGCTCTAAATTACTCATACGAGCACGCCTCGTCATTTTTCTTCACCTTATTTTTGTGTGGATAAAATATAATCAATACAATGCGGAGCTTTACAGGTGCTTGTAGGTGGGGCTCTTAACTTTGGACAATTATCAATCAATTATTTTTATTATTGAATAATGTGGCTGTTATTTTCTCGTCCTAATAAATGAATACTTTGATCTGAAAAATGTCAGAAATTGGTCTATTTGTTTTTTTGTGTGACCAATCTAAAACCCAAACGTATTCCTGTTTACAATCACAGAAGACAAATGGAAAGAGCAAATATTAACATTCGAAAAGCCCGAAGAACCAAATGACTTAAAATGATGAATTGAATTTTAGGAATAGTTTCCTGACTCATTTTTAGTTGATCGACAAACATAGTAGCCAACCTGTGTTTTCATTTGTGGGACGCTCCCCCTTCACGGAGCTTTTTCTGAAATCATTGAGCTGCCAGATCAGCAGCTGGCGGGCATCACGCTCCTCCCGGTACTGCAGATACTGGTTGGACAGTTCAGACTGCAGACGGTCCACCTGGAAAAGAATAGAAGATAGTGGCAACACTATCTGAACAACATCTCCAACCTAAAATAACGTTTTCATGCACAGAAAGCAGGACAGCACATGAAAGTTGTATTCCTTAAAAAAAGGCACTTGAAAATTGCACGTATTTCATATACCACTGCTTGCATGGCCTTTCCTTTCTCCATCATGACCTCATTGTCCCTCTGCAGTTGTCGCTTCTCCCTTTTCAAGGCTCCGATCTCTGCCTGCTCCTCTGCCCAGCGAGCTTGAATCCTCTTGTCACATTCCTCTGTCACCAGTCTCAGGTGGGATCGCAGTGGTTCCAGCGCTCGGATTTTGTCCTGCTGATATGCTGAAGGGATGCTAAATGCATTTAAACAATCTCTTGTGAAACTACAGTGCTGAAACAGTTACTTGGCGAATGAAAGGTAAATTATTGAGCAATCTGGAGACATACATCACCTCAACTGTCTGAGAAGTTGATGGGCACCTGCTATTAGGGAAAACATTTTACAGGCTAAATGACTAATGGATACACCAAGATTCTTTTAGCAGATTTCATAGTCAACAATATTCAACTAAGTTAACACATTTTAATTGAATTAATTGAAAGTTAAGATTTCAGCTTTGAAGAGTCTTACAATTAATTGTGAGCTTAGCATTTTGTAATATGTTCTGCCAATGACACATGAACGGCCACACTTAAAATAGAAAATGTGGCCCGTGGTTGTCTGTCACTTTGTATTCTGACTCAGAATATTTTTCTATCATTTAAACAACAAATTAGAAGATTGTGCAACTTTGAGTAATGTTCTCACTGTGCCTCTGATAGATTTTTTTTCTGGCTGAATTTCTCAAATGGAGCTCAGATGGCACCTTTATGGCGTCCTGGTAACATCACCTAAACAGATCTAATTCTTCTTAGGAAATGAAAATGACCCAGCTGGCTTACTCGTACAGGTACTGACCTAAAGTATTTTCATATTCCTTTTTGATGGCAGAAAGAAGTTGTTGGTAGGTTCTGAACTCTTTGATGAAACAATCAAAGACATCACGGTAGACCTGTGGCCAGATTAAGATATGTGAGTACCCCAAAGTGTGTATGGTAATTCCTCTGTTTTTATTGTGTAAATAAATAAAATCAACAGCAAAGATTCAACAAAATAACACCTGTAGTTTCAGTTCCTGAAATGTTGGCTCTTGGGAGCTGATAGTACGTAGCTCCTTGTTCACGTAGCTCTCCAGGTGCATCAGGAGTTGTGGCTTTCTCCCTGGACCAGAATAAATGTAACTGGTACCTGTCCAGCAAAACTACAGAGCCACATACACACATGCATGCACACACACACACACACACACACACACACACACACACACACACACACACACACACACACACACACACACACACACACACACACACTCAGCTTTGATAGTGACCCTATCATCTTGGCGGCGAGCATATATAATAGGTTACTTGATCTAATAATCATTCATTAATTCAGGGGTGTCAAACTCATTTTAGTGAAGGGGCCGGCCCAGTAAAATCACAGCATAATAACGCATACATAACGACAATATTTCTAGTATATGTCTTTGCATTGATATTACTCGGCAATATGTCGGGTAATATCAATGCTCCTATTAATTGTGACTGTGGAAAAGTGGTTAACACGCCTGTCTTTCAATCAGAGGATTGATGGTTTGAATCTTAACTCTGCTGGTTTTAATTGTTTATTTTCTTCTTCTGTCATTTTAACAATTATCCGGCGGGCCGGATCCGGCCCGCGGGCCGTATATTTGACACCCCTGCATTAGTCTAAAGTCGGCTCTTCCTGAGTGACAGTCTGCCATGTTTTATGAACCTGTCGCTACCTGGCTTTCTTACCTTTGTCACTGCTTGTTGGACACAAACAGAATCGGCGCTTTCTTCTTTTTGTCCTTCCATTGATGCCTGGATAGTGTCATTTTGCAGTCTATGGTCATATGTAAATCCCCCCCAAAATTGCACATTGTTGTTTAGAAAAACTTTCACAATGATACAAGTTTACAAAGGTTTGTTGTCATTATACAACAAGGTTGCACAACACCATTTACACTATAGACCCACTTTGCTATATACAACTAATAACAAAATATTTTAATTACTTGCCTTTGTTTTTGTGCTGGTGTTAAAGGTGGAAATTGTACATTTTTAGGTGGCGACATCTTTACGGCTGAGCAACCTCTTGTCCTAATCATATAGTTATATTGCTGAATTTGGCTCGTTTAGCTCGAGCTTGGCTTTAGTATCACAGATCACAGCATTGTTCCGGAGTTTCCATAGTAACGAAAAAGGACCACGCAGAAGGCCCACATAGTCGACCGCGGCCCGCCTGACTAGTATTCAAATTGCTCTAAGATGAAAAGTTTCCTCCTAAATAGAGAGCACGTAGACGCTGTCTAACCACAGGAAACGGCGACTTTTTTTTGGAACGACTCCGTCCAAGTCATCAACTCGGACTTTTTCCAATTACAAAAACATTATGAGGAATTACAACATTTAAAAAACGATTAACCTACTTCATTAATATCCCATATAAGTTGCACCTTCCAAAAGAAAGTAATATAATAGGCATAATAACATAGAGATAAGAAAAAACATCTCGTGCGGAAATCCCTTGAATAAAAACTCCTTAGGCATATTTAGAGAAAAATAATACACTTGTTCTGTTGTTCTGGAAATACTATGAATTCAGTGCATTTTAATCATTAACAAAGACGTGTGTGTTCCACATTATCGCGTGCCACGTATGGTTACAACGAGGAATCAAGTTGAAATTATATAACGTTAATGTTCTTGGAAAATGGTCTATAAATTTAACAGCTGAAACACTACATTTCCCAGCTACCTTTCTCAGGGAAAGCCTTTAACCAGGATGACCGCAGCGGAGCCGTGTAGTCATTTCGAGAGACGGCGGGTTAAAGCGACCGTGCAGCGGAACTACAGTACCCATGCGGCACCGCTCCAGCCTACAGTGCATTCTGCTGCTTATCCGGGGATGTCACACCGCTGCTATTTTCTCCCCTCAGTCCCTCTCACTCTCAGCCTACAGCTCAAGCGGACTGACACGGGGCTTTGGATAGAAAGAAACGAACAATACGGCACAAAACAAGGGCCAAAATGGCAGAGCTCGGAGCGGGAAGCCTGCCGTTGGGAGATCCTGCTTTTAATTACCAGGAACACGAGCTGAACGAGCGGCTGAAGCGGCTCTACCCGGCTGTGAATGAGGAAGAGACCCCTTTACCCCGATCCTGGAGCCCCAAGGATAAATACAGCTACATTGGGCTGTCACAGAACAACCTGCGGGTCCATTACAAAGGTTAGAGAGCTAGCTCAGCCCGATGGTCTGGGCCAGTCACAACAGCTAAGAGGGTCTCAGCTCAAATCTGTCACTCTGCTGTAGCGCGGGGGGGGGGGGGGTCTCGCTCTATCTCTCTCACTCACTCACTCAGTATGCGATTATGTTGATTGTGTGTGTGTGTATGTGTGAGTGTGTGTGAGAGAGAGTGTGTGTGCGTGTATATGTGCGCACTACTGGTAAATCTAGTCTGAGCTGCCTCTCGTGTAACCTTGCTTTGTTTCACAAATGAGCAGAGGAATGCCCCAAAAGGGTCGACAGTGAACTCGCTCACCCTGACAGTTTGACTTGTTACCGCCACGCTGAAATCCACCTTCAACAACACGTACTCTCGTTTTGTTTATTTACTGTTCGTGACGTTATTTGTCTGCAGTAAACTGTGCCTCTGACGTTCTCCATAGTTTGTACTGGAAGAGGGGGGGCCGGGGGGGGGCAGCAGCCAACGACGCAGCTAACTAATGGCATTTAACAAACAGGAGCTAGCTCCAAGCGGCTAGCCGTGTGGCTCACCAGCTAGCGGGAGCTAGCCTTCTGGTGACTAATGTTGTATTTACTTAAAAACAGTGGGGCACGCGGGCGACAAGATGGACACGAGCCAAACTTGTTGTTGACGCGTTACAATGTAGTTAGTGCTGTGGGGGCAGTGCTGCAATTGTTTAGGTTTTTGACAGCAGCAACCACCAAAAATGGAATAATAAAAAAAGCTTTGTTGTGTTTCTCGCGTGAATTCAGTGACGGCGTTTCTAGAAGTCTTTTCCAGAATTAGTAAATCATTTTTGTACCCCCCCTCCTCTCCTCCCCTCAGCCTGGAAGCAACCGGCCCAACTCCATTCAGGACTGTATGTGCCCTGAGCTCAACAACAGTCTCATGTCCAACCTCCAGCAGGCAGCCAGCTCGTTTTCAACAGCTGCTGTCAGGGAGGAGGCCTCTGCGCACTGCATTAGGCCAAATGTACCGATCTCGTTATGCATCGCTTTGACTCGGCTAGATTATTTTTTCTTTTCTTTTTTTTTTTTTTTAGCATTCCCACAACAACAGCAACTTTAACGTTAGTCGTCCGACGGTTCAATCAATGAATCAATCATTAATTTTGACGTCTAAAAGCCGTCAGTATGGCCTGCCAGGCCTATTAGCTGGATTGTATATAAATATATCCAGCTCCTAAATCAAAACAAGGTGACTTAATGCGAAGTCCAGTTTCGCCTGCTCTGTTATTTTTCGTCAGGCGACACGTCAGGGCAGCCCCCACTAGCTAGCCCTGCATCTCAGGCTAAGAAAAATCCCCACAGAGGAATCGCGAGGCCACTCTGGGCCTGTTGGCTGTTTACATCAGTGGAACATGCAGGGGATGAGAGGATGCAGGCAGGCTGTGTAACCCATTTTGGAACGGATATTTGGCACAGACGCTTATGACGGTCCTGCTGTTTGGGAAATGCACGGAAGGCCTTTTACATTTGTTTTGTATTTGTTAAAATTAAGACTCTCAGGCAGATTGCTACATATAATCAATACTATTGATATCCTGGAATTCTGTCTGGAATCACCAATGCACTTGACTTGTCACAGCTGTGGCATTGGTACAGAACGATGAATAAGCCTGTGCATGTCCGCAGATAAGACTTGTCATGTTATGTTGGGGTTATTTATGTAGGTCATTGAGTCTTTATGTCTATGAGAAATGCCCAGATTAAATGACACTGCACAATTGTTCAGGGATGATGTATAAATAGGTCTCTTTTCTGGAGTGTGCAGGATCATTTCTCTCTTGGTAGTTTTAGCTCCAGCTCTGTTCCCTCACCCTTGTGGTTTGAATGCTATTTTGACCAGTGTGCCAATTTTCTCTGTTCAAGGCCACACAGTGCCTACGTAGTCCTGCTGTGCGCAGACAGATTCATTTACCCTGTCTCAATAGATAGGTACATAAATAAACACTGCAACACATAAACAAATATTGACTTGGTGGCTATGAAAACACCAATGAGTGATGTCTTTTTTTGTTAAAACGTATTCACAAAAACTGTAGCCCTCTGGCCTATGAAGAATGTATCCGCTTTATACTGATGTAAAGATGATTACACTGTTATTAAAATGTATCTATAGACCTTAGGGATTAATGAATGGAAAGACAGATACCGTTGGTTGACAAGTCGAGCTACATACCTAAAGGGAGCTAAACATTGTCTATATACCTCACTGTAGCATACTCTGGTGTTGTCTGTGCTTTTGTAAGTATGAATACATATATAGCTGATTAAGAATAGACTGGCGAGTTTTCTATGCATCTTGTAAAGTTTTGATCCTGGGCTGGCGTGCCCCTTTGAGGGGAGTTTGTCAGAGGTTTTTTTTTCTCCGGGTTCTCCTCCAAGGCTTGGTAACTGGCCCAGGGTAAACTCCATCAGCTGTAAAGTTGCCCTGCCATGTGTGTAAATAAGAAACAATTCTTAAGGTTGACAGTTTGCAAACGTTTAGATTACAACTTGTTGCACTGCCCCCAAGGGCCCCACAAAAATCTATTAATGCAGCTTAAGCTTCTGCACTTGTGGCAGCGCTTCACTCCAACTCTGTCGGGGATAATTCACCTTCTTACGACATGAACCATAAGTTGCTGACCCTCATCCAAGTCGCTCAGATGCGAAACCTCCCCAAGTGATGTAGGTCACAGCCTGACACAGCTACAATAACTGACAACTACATCTTCTGAAAAAAATCTGACACGCAATCCCGAGGTCAACAAAGGAGGTTGGACATCTTCCAATCCTTGGCTGTGCCTTTTCAATTCTGTCCTTGGAATAAATAAATAAAAATTACTAACAGAATGACCAAGCACAATAGAGTCATCTATTGAGAAAGCGCTTGACAAGGTGCCAAGACTGAAGACAAAGCTTTTGGTCCAGTTATACAAGGACCTAATTGCTCATAGGAGCAGCCCCAGTGGCCTACAATCCCAGAGCTGTCCCCTCAGGACACCTTGGACTGCTTCAAGTTCAATAAGCACATTTCTACTTGAACACGAGAGTCAAAAATAAAAGTACTGCAGATACAACTAATATTCCAGCACTGCTACATGTTAAAGTGGCTGCATTGCATTTTTTATTGCATTTTCATCAAGTGAGTACTGTAGGTGGAGTGAAAGAATAATGGCTGGGGCCACTGTATTTAGCTACAATAACACCTTAATTTCAAGAATGCCAATTCATCGAATGCCTCCAAAGTTTTGATGAGTTTTACTTTGTTCCTATTGCGTGTTTTACTGTAGATGATGTACATTTCAGCTTTTAAAGAGCTCACACATTCCCACAGGTGTGTTCAGTAGTGATGCAACGAATCAGTCACGGATCGGATCAGCACAAAAGAAAAAAGGGAGCAAATTTAACTTTTACAGATCCCAACCAATTGTTGATCATTGATTGGTATTACAGATCCCTTTGTTGTTTTGATTGAACAGCGGGTCTACAAGGTTCCAGATGTCTTTACTGGATTCAATGATGTTTCTCACCAACAGAATTTTTTACAAGATTACATGTGAACACATCACAATAACTTAAAAATGTAACTTTGCTCAATACTGATTTTGACTGAACAGAGCCTGAATGCATCAGAATGTAACTGAACGGACTCTTCGGTCTCCCGTCAGTGTAAACCTGGACCGGTTGTTCACTACGTAACATTATTAGAGATCAGCAAAGAGAAAAGCATGAATGCCAATGTCCCGATCACATATTTTACTGAATAGTGGCGGATCACAACCGTAAGTAAAACTTTATTTCACACTGTTATTGATGATTAACATGAAACCGTGTAATTAATCCGCGGTTAACATGCGTGCTCATCCATGATTGACAGTGGTCCGTTACACCAAGAGTGTTCAGCGATCCCAGGTGATTACAATCCTGTGTCCAATTCGAAGTTTTGCAGACCTTTGGCTGGAATTGTGTGAGGTATCTAAACTCTGCATACTACTGTTACGGAGGACATTTGTGGTTTAAGCGGTCATATTATCTTCTTGGTTTATCTTGATGGATTAAATCTCCGGCTCTGTCCTCTCCACATGTAGCAGTGTCATTACATTTCATTTTGCTTTTATCCAAAGCGATTTACTTTTTTACATTTTTTAATACACCGTAGATACAGCATCGGGGAGCAATTTGGGGTTAAGTGTCTGGCTCAAGGACACATGGACTAGCAGAGCCGAGGCTCGAACCACTGATCCTCTGAGTGCCCTTGAACGAGACCCTGAATCCCGATCGCTCCCAGTCAAGAGCACTTGAACCCTACCACCATTAATGTGCGCTAAGTATTGTGGATAAAATCAATTTATGCAGTTCATTTCAGTTGGCCGAAAGCAGGGTTGATAATCTTGAGAAACTAGCAAGAGTACGCTATCTTTCAAAAAGTAACCAAGGTTAACACCTTGGCCCAGTGTTGACAACTCTTGTTCCAATGGAAGTAGCTAGCAGCACTCGCTGAAGTGGCTAAATCTCGTGAGAAGGCCACCAAGACGGCAACACTGATGGTCCGTCCCCTTCAGGCCTACCTCAACCCCCCCCCGGATCACGTCATGAAAGTGGCGTCACAAACGCGTCACAAAGCGAAGGAATCTGTAGAAGAGAGCCCAGGCAGATAAACAGAGGGCTGATGTCTGAATTGTTGTTTTTTCTGTTTCTAGTTAATAGTTGAAAGATATTAAAATAGAGTTTATCATCCAAAAACCTTCACCAATGATTTTAACATAGAGAAATATTGTCGTTATTTATGCGTTTACTGGTCCGGCCCACTTGATAACAAAATGGGCAGCATGTGACCCCTTCACTAAAATGAGTTTGACACCCTTGATCTATATCAACCACCAGTTACATTCAGACCGGAAAGATGGTATACCATCTTGGCCCTTGTGTTCAGGGTGGCTACCGACGATTTTATATTGTACGGGTAAGGTGGGTTTCGGTGAGAGCTGTATAGACTCAACCAGCAGGGCAAAATTCGCCTCAAGTACCAATACCTGTTTCACATTACAAGCAGTGTATTTGTCAGTTGTTGTTGTTGGTATTTTGGTATAATATCTTGCGCCGTAAGTGCCGGCGATACCCGTGTACACGAATGGGCAATATGTAGCCCTGCACTGAGTACTAACGTTGTCCAAATGATTCTTGAGTAATTTTGCAACCCTGACATTACAGAAGGGTTTTTCACTCTTT